>NC_137582.1:117221661-117547703 GCF_963210335.1 Falco punctatus
TTGAAAGCTGCAGCTTTGATTTTTTGGGCTTTGTTGTTGTTTGGTTCTTCTTTTAAAAACAAATTAAGACAAAAAAGCATTTCAGTTGCACAGTTACACTGCCTGCTGTGCTTTGTACAGGGGTTTGTAGTGATAAACACGGGTACTAAGTTACTGTCTACAAAACATGCCTCATATTATGGAAACAAGGAGTTGGAAACAGTTTGCGAAGCAGCTGAAGGGTAGGTAGGAGCAGCTCCGTTACCTGCAGAGTCCTGCGCTTGTTATCTTCTGTGTGTATCCATGCTCGCAAAGTCAATTCTGTTATGAATATCTGAGCTGCCTTGGCGAACAACACAGGAGCTTCTGCACTAATCATCTGCAATTACATTGAAATTTTATATATATATATATTTTTTTTTTTTTTTTAAGTTTACCATTAGTATCCTAATACCGCAGAGTGGTAGTCAAGAGTAACTTTATCACGTTAGTCAAAGCTGAATGGTTGCACTGTTTCAGCAGGGAAATTCCCACATCGGAGTATCTATGGGTCTGATGGTCCAAAGAGTTATCAGCCTCACGTTAAACGCAGCATTAGGAGTACTGAGCATCTAAAATTTGTCTTGAAAGCCATGATTAGTCAGATGCAATTTCATATCCTGCTGGACAATGGCAGGCCACTAAATGGCATCAGGGCACGGTCACCAAGAGGGTGTCAACCAGCAGCTTCTGCTGGCAGTGCTTGGCATGTGTATAAATCATTTGGAAACTGAAGAGGACAGACTGATGGCTCATTTTAAAGCCTGGCCCTTACTTTATAGTTATAACATCAATATAATTTGAAATGAACACTGAAATTACAAAGGAGGTTTGGAGGTCTGAGTAAAGACTCTGCCTCACCAAATTTTTTCTCCTTAAAAAAGCATCTAACTCAAGTTTTACTCAAATTAAGCAGTTTTATTATTAGCTAGCTTAACAGTAACGCTTACTCAATAGTACAGCTTTCTTATTAAATAATGTTGCAGGCAGGCCAGAGACTTCCTCCCTCCCTGCCCTAAAAAATCTCATCTTTCCCATCATCATCAAAAATTTGGCACAGACACTGAATTGGGACCTCAGAAGCCTGGGTTGGTCCCCTCCCCAGGCTGAATGAATAGCTCCCTTGTGTCGGAAGGCAACACACACCTTGTTCGGCATCTCATTTAAATGGTAAAGGTTGCCCTAACCGAAGGATGGTGGCACATTGAGAAAAACAAGAAGAAAGTGCAAACCATTCCCTTTGCTCTTAGGAGTTAAGTGTCTTGACAGTTTTCCAGCTTAAAAAAAACAAGAGTCAAACCCTGCTGGTGATTCCCTTTCCTTCCTTTCATGTCAGTAAGTTTTAATTAGTCAGTTCACGTGTTACCATCATCAGTCACATGTTTAGCTCAAATACTGGTATCAAAGCCATGTTATCCACCTAAATTACTGGGTTTTTTTCCAAAAAAACTTGAAACAGTGCAGCACACATTGAAGTGGTATCACCCTACAGTTTTGTGAAAGGAAAAGTCGAGAGAAACAGGAGGAAACATGAGAAAAGACAGTTAAGACCTGGAAAAACCAGGAAATCCCCAGAATTATACAGTAGGCTGGTATTTACCAGGAGAAAGCAAAACTGCACAAGTCTTCAAAGGTCCCAAGTGATGTTGCTTTCCCAGCTCAGTTTAATTATACAAGGCCAGTTAATATTGCTTTCAAGGTGACCATTAAAATGTGCTTTAGAAACAATAATAAATAATGGTAACAAGTAGTAATGAATTGCAAGGAATTATAGCTACAATACCCACCAAAAGGATCATAAATACTTAAAAAAGATCCCGTGAGCGTACCTTCACATCTTCATCTAGTTTCATTATCTTCTTAATACGAGCCAGAGGGAGTTCTTGAACTCTGAAGTCTTTCTGCAGAGAAATTCACATTTGAGACTCTTTACTGATACTTAACTGAAAACAAAGGTAAAATAAGAAATGTTAAAAGGAGCCTGTGTCATCTAGAACTAAACTGCCTAAAATTAGATTGATAAAAATGATTTATTTTCTTTGAGGTATGGCAGCCTCTCCCCAGGCCTGAGAACTTTCATCTGCTTTTCCATACTTTACGCTGATATAATTCTACTTAAATCTTCTGTCAGACACTTGTATCTACTATTTCACCTCAAAGCTAGAAGTCATTCTGCAGAACAGAATGTTTCTAATGTTACACATTTCTGCATCTATTTATATTTGAAGCAACTAATTCAATTAGGTGTCTCGGGACCCAGAAACCATTTGAATTACAAAAAGACACAAGAGAAAATGAAGGCAAAGAGGAGTTATGTGGGGCCACAGGATGAAATTTTGTTTGCTTTATTTGTACTTTCCTGTTGTCCAATACCAATTTTGGTGTTAAAAACCTTGCGAGAATCTTGTTAAAAAAAAATAATATATAAAATCTCTCCCATTCCTGTGTTATGGATTTCTCACTATTTTCCAGCACAAAGAAGTGCTGACTCAAAATGGTGTAATGATGGTTTAGGAGACAGAGAGGGAGCGCTGTCATTGTACTGAATCATCCTGCTCTGCTCAGCTGTTTGCACGTACCCAAGCCACCACCGAGCTAATATCTGCTCATACTAGAAGGCACCAACGTGTCCCTTGGAGAGATCCTCTGCAGAGAGCTCCTGGGGTTAGGGAAACTGCCAAGCTTCACTATAAACTGTGCTTTCCCTTCTCTCAAGGTATAGAGAGGAATAAAACAAAATAAATTAAAAAAAAAACAAACCCAAACCCACAGTGTGCTGCTACCAGGAGCTGCTTGAAACAGGGAGAAGGGCTGAGGCTACGTACCATTGCATCAGGAATGCAGCAGCCCTGCCCACAAAGGGCTTAAAAAACCAACAACAACACCCCAAAACTTTCCTTCTTACAAGAATGTTTTAGAAAATAAAAGGAAAGTCATTCCTCTAGGGAAGAAAGCACCGCAAGACATGTTAGTGAAACAAAAGAGGGGAAAAATGCTGAAAATTCTGTTTTCTATTGAAGCAAAATACAGAGGTTGCGCATGGTCCAGTCAGCGCTCCAGCAGGGAGCATTTTATTTAATGTATATATAAAAAGTTTATTTATATACATTATTTTATAGGCATATGTACTGAAAAGGCATTCTGTGCCCTCATTCTGGAGAGAAATGTGAATGCGGTGCTCCTGATAATATGCTGTAAATCAGAACTAATTTGGGGGGTGTGTGGGGTCCTTGCAAGGAGTGCCGAGGGCTGCTGTGTCCCGCTGATGAACACGGTGTTTTGGAAAGATTTTGGGCAACGAGAGAAGAGGGCAGCCAGGGCTGGGACCTGTGCTTGAACACACAATATGCTCAGGGTGACATTTTCAACCAGTAACCGCCGCCATGTAAACAAGTTAAGGGGTTGCTAGGGCATGGAAAAATATTCCAAAGGTTTTTTTAAGCAGCCTTTTTTTCTGGGTTGGTTTTTTTTTTCATTTTTTTTAAATTTTGGGGGTTTTGGGGTTTTTTTTTGGTTTTTTTTAAGCTCTTTGCTTTTTAAAGAGCCTCGTGAGCTTTGAGCAAGCCTCAAAGAAAAATGAGGACAAAATTTCTAATTTGTGAAACTCGTAACAGTCTTAAGTACATTAACTCCTATGAAGAGCAGAACTGCAAGTAGACATGCATAGATACAATGCTATTAAAATCTTTAGAGAAAAGAGACAGTGGGAGAAATTAGAAAAAATGAAAGCTTCTTTATTCCTTTAAGGCAGACAAGCAAACGTCACATAAATCAAAATTAATACGCAAGTACCACGGTGAAGGGAAGCATGACCACTACTGGCTACCACCCAGCAGAACAAACTTGAGACACCAATTCTTCATCTTTTCTTTTTTCCAAATTAGGTCTCAATGTTTTCACAGGCCTCTTCTAACTCATTGTGGAGCTGAAAGGCAAGTTTCAGCCTAGTCCTGTTTCCTATTTCTCCAAAGCTAGGCTACAGTCGTCTGTTACATCAGGCAGAGAGCAGGGAGCTCTGGTTTGTTCTTCTAAAGCAACTCCTTTGGGTTGCCCCCCGCTGCCCCCTGAATTTTAGCGACCAGCAGCACACAGCAAACACAAAACCAGGCAGAGAGTGCCCTGAAAAGCAGACAACCAAAGCAGCTTTCCACCAAACAGCTGCCCTGACCTCCACTATGCTGTACATGCACATGCAGATGAGTTTTAAGTTTACTTATGCCCACATCCATGGGAGCACTTTCAATAAGACGCACAATAAATTTCAGGGTTTGATTACGCAGGGGACAACTACACAGGAATGTTTTGCAGTTATCCCTTTTCCTTTCCAACTCCCCTTCGCTGTCCTCAGTTAAATTTTCAATGACTTACTAGCTTGCAATGCAATAAATAGATTCATACGACAGTTAAAAATTAAGCTGCCCATACTTGATAAGCTGCATAATAAACCCCTTTCATGTGGAGATGAAGACAAACTACAGCTCTTGAACACAAGAATTCACTGTGCTGAAAGAGGAAAGTAATTAATTCTGGTTATGCATACAAATTTCTACATCTGTTTCTTTAATCAACTATCTGCACACAGGCTGAAAAAAGAAGCTTATCTTCAGACTAGTGGATTGGGGTTTTCACTTTGAACAGCCCGTCTTCAACTGGAGTTCTTTTGTTTTCAGTTACATTAAAAGCACAGGAGTATGCTTTCAGGACCACTGTATCACAGTCATCTATCAATCTCTCTTGAAAAGTCATTTTTATTATATGCCCTTGTTCTCAGGCACATCTCTTTTGGGGATGGAAAAAAATAGAAGCTACTTAGTCCAATTCTTATCCTCAGCCTATACAGGATTTTTTTTAATCAAATGGCTTTAAATTAATAAAGCATGTGATAACGATGCACTTGGCATTCAAGAGATTTTCAAAATTTCAGGCTTGTCAGAGGAGATGGTTCTGGAAGAGGGCATCATAGTTCTACACAAAAGTCTAAACCCAAAAATTCATTCACAAACTTGTAACTGTCTGCCAATAGCCAGGTGTTTGAATTTATGAAGGGGTGAAAAGACTACGTTGTATTTTGAAGAGTAACATCTCCGGGGCACGCTGATGCAGCCTGCCCTTTGGTGGGCATAAGGGTTCCCTCACATGCTGGTCACACATGTTATATTACAGAATCTGCACAGAAGTTAACCAGCCCCTGTAGTATAATGTGAGGTATGTTCTCAAATCCCTCAGTCTCCTCTTACCTACAACAGCACATGGCAGCTACACTGGCCTGCAACTATTTTACAATCACTTCCCTTCCCCCCCCCCCCCCCCCCAACAAACAGGTAATTCCGCAGCAATTCTCTAGAAAGCAGCCACGGTCATCATTTAGCCTGTTAAAAGAACCTTTGAATCAACTTTGTTGTCTCGTTTAGCCCAGAAAGAGCTGGGGGTATGACTGTTACATCTCACGATGCTATTTAATTAGCTGCATTCTGTTTATACCTCCAGTTCTGCCAGTTGTAGCCAACAGTCAAAAGCCTGGCTGAACGGTTTATTTATCATTCAGCAATTAAGGCTGCCTTGCAGTGTGTAAACAGCCAACTCTGCCGTATCCCATAAGCAGCAGGAGTATGGGCAAACTGAGGTTTATCTTGCTACCAGACATCACCATCAGAAATGACACAACTGCTGGGGACACTCACCACCGTGAGGTTGCGTATCTCCTCCATGACTCGTGGCCAGAAGGACTGGAGGCTTTGCTGGGCATCGCTGTTGCTAGCTGTGCCGAAGCCACCATCCGTGGACATTCTGGTAGCTGGGAGAAACAAAAACAAGCATTAGCAACTAGGGATGGCAGGAGTCAAAAGGCTCCCAAAGATTCTCTCCAAGTCCCAGGAATACACAGGAAGGGGCCAGCCTGGCTTATCGCTCTGGAAAACTGTCAAAATAAGATATGCCAGTCCAGGTCTCATGGCAACAGTGCAGAGAGACTCAAACCCCCTGGAATTGGTTGTGTTTTGTGTTTTGTTTTGGTTTTTTTTATTTTATTTATTTTTCCAGAGATTGAAAAAGAACATAAAAAAAATCAAAACAAAAGTAGTCCTTATTTCCCTATTAGTGCTTTGCCTTTTCACAAGGAGTTACAAGACATAACTGATGCCCCGTCACAGCTTGCATTCCAGTGCACATTCACTATAAAAACTTTTTTTTTTTCTTGCTTCTAACAGCCAACAACAGTGCGGGATGTGGCAGTAAACCCGCCTCAAGTTGAAACCAGAACGTCAATCTCAGCCTGATATTGTTTCTAAATGTGTAACAAAACGGTTGCTTCTGTACCTATTTGAAAGGTGTCAAGTTTTGTGGCTTTACACTTTTTAAAAAAACCTCTTCTCCTTGGGTATAATCAAAAGAGAAATTAACAGTCTGTACAATACAGAATGTCAAAAGCACAAAGTATGATTTACAATGCAAATCTTTTAATTGAAACAATTTTTAAAAAGCCTCAAGGTTGTCACTTAAGTGTTCTGCAACTGCAGGATGTTAAGCAAGTCTGGCTACGATTAAATTTACGCTGGACGCTGCCTGTGCATTAAGACTGGTATCTTTGCAAAGGGCTTTATGGGAGGTACCAGTCGTCACCAGGAACTTACGTAGAGAAAACAAAGGGACAGTAACGGGGTTCAGGCTTTCCCCTATAACCACGCCGTGCTGCAGTGAAGATGGTGAAGAGGTCAGGACAAGCAGCATTGATTAACCTCATCCTTGGGTGACCGAGACTGTGCCAGCCCACGTGGCATTGTCCGGGGGTATTTCAAGTTCCAGCTTGACACAGTTCTTTCCCCTCCCTGAACTCCTAGATCAAATTGTGCCTTTTTGATGACAAAGTCTTAAGACAGCTCTAGTTAATATTAAAATGAAGTCAGATGCCCAACTTGGGAAACCTTTGGAACACCAAGACCTGCCTTGCTGGCTTCCTCCGTGTGCCAGGAGTGCGTGGGGCTCCGGCAGGATTCCCAATAGGGATCACAGCTTGGAAGGATGGGGCAGACGGGCCAAAAGCACATGCAGGACCTGCCGAGACACAACCTGACAGGACGGGACTGGTGCTTCCCGTGTGCTGAAAGCATCTTGGTGGATGCCGGAAGAGTCACTGCTCACTTCTCAAGCGAGCAGAGCGGAGGAAGCCAGCAAGTTACCGACATTAAATGCTTACAGGGTCACCCAGAGCATCTTTGAAGTTTCCATGAATGACACGCACACACCATGCACAAACAGTAAGTCTCTGTGCCTCTCGTAACGCGCAGCAAGAAAGGGTGCAGCATCTTCTATAGGGAAAGATCTCAAGATAGGCACAGATGTTTGTATGTTGTTGTGTAACAGAGAATAGACACAAGGATCGATTTAGCTCAGAGACAGACAGGCACAATGCCCGCTTGCTTTGATCTGCCATGTAAAGGTTTATTTCAGCCCTTCCTCAAGCCGAAGGGAAGCACAGCAACACTGTACGACGCACCAAAATACCGATGGGAGGCAGCGGGCAATTGCCGGTAATTTCAAGATCTACTACTCCAAAGCAATGACGATCCATAAAATCTTATTAACAGATCAAAGAGATGAATGTCAGACAATTAGTTCGTTACCTCCTGCAGCCTACGCTTCCCAAGGCAGACTCTGTGACAGTTGTATTTTTCTTTCATCAACCTGAGAAGAGGACACAGGAGGCGTGGGAAGAGCCGAAGGGGATTCTGACAGGGGATGAAAGAGGAGGTCAGAAGATTGTATTTTCAGTCTCAAAGCAAGACAGGAAGAACTCCAGGTAAGGAACCTATGGAAATAAGTGACTGACAAGTTACTTGATAACTCTTCGACAACTATTCGCATTATAATACTATCTGCCTACAAACTGAGATATTTCAAGTATTTGTAAGAAAATACACAGGGATAAATATTCTAATGAGAGCGTTAAAACTGGCAGTTTATTCTCCCCCCTGCCCTCCCCTTGATCTGCATTGTTAAATGTAGACAAAAAATAGTTCAGGCACATAAATAAAAGCTAATCCTTGAAATCTGCTCTGTACTGGCAGTATTTCAACGCTAACACTAGACGGGGTCTTTTCTGCAACCGAGGTGCAATTCATCTTGAAGACAAGCCAAAACACTTTTCAAGGCTTTATTTAAAATCATAAATTACTTGCATTCAACCCACTTAAATGCTGTAATGGAATATAATGCTCTATATAACCCCAAGAAACAACAGGTTAAAAAAACCCCACACAAAAAAAAACAAACAGAAAAAAGCTAATGGAGCAAAAAGGAAGAAAATTCCACCACCGCCGCTTTACCTCCTCCTACTGCATGTAAAAGCAAATTTCTCGCATTAAATATATGCCCCTGGGGTACTCATCCAGATTTCAGGAAGAGCTAGAAATGGTTTATTCCAGTCAATCTATAATTTAAAAAGTCCTGTCGATGAACACAAAAATTTTCCGATCTTCAAGGTAAACACAGGACTGATTTCAGCACGCAAAACGAACAGCCTGATGCTTAACCCAAGGGACAACTGCCACTTTAAATGACTGTTTAGGATAATTTTTAGGAAATTGAGTAAGAGTAGAAACGAATCACCAACAGGCTGATTTTCTGAAAAACTTACAGAATGAAATCACTTTAAACTCTGAAATAAAAGCCTAAGCAGGTTAAAACTGCTCAGAACGTTACTACAGTAATTTCTTTCCATTAAAATATAGATAGATGAGTGGTGGTGAAGGTACTTGCGAGCATTAGGGGAGAATTCTGAGGAAAAGAGAAAAAATGAAACCGTCACGCAAACCTACAGCGTTGGCTCTGTCAGACAACTTTACTAATGAAACCATTCCTGTACAATTAGGTAAGTTCCTTCACCCAAGGCGAAGCTGTGTTCTCTTCTTTTAAGAATGCCTCACAGGATTAGTGCCAACAAAAAAAAAAAAAAATCCAAAGCACACAACAGAAGATAAGCCCACCAAAGCTAACAGGGAGGCAGCTCCTCTAATTTCACAGTATCAGCATCTAAACCTGTTTGTCTTTTTTGATATGCAGCTTGCAGGGAAATTTTAGAGCCTCATTATACTTCATCCTTCCTCCTCTAAAGGTTTCCTCCTCCACAACTCTGTGCAGAAGGGGAGAGGTGCTCTGAGGACCCCCCAGGTCCCTGTCCTGCACTCTGGTAACGCAGGGTATGGTCTCTCAGAGGTTTTAAGAGTAAACTGGCTACTCTGACCCGGTTTTGCTGCTGTATAATAGAAGTTACAAGTCCACCTCCCGTGCCACCTGATTGCCACAAAGCATAACCGTAACCAGAGAGAACTTGCCAACTCCAGCAGTGCTGCGTCTCCATACAGAAGCTGGGCAAGTACCTTGCAAGCTTGACACGCTTCTGCCCCGCACAGCGCTCGCTTAACCCAAAGCAGTCATCTCACCGGCTGAAAAGCAAAACGGGGTGCTACGCTGAGCTCGGCTCCGCTGAGCTACCAGCCCGAGTCCCGGGAGCCTGCAACCTAAAACTCCATCTGTGCGGAGATGCCCTTGCGGAGGGATGTAGACGATGAGGTTCACGCACACACAAAACACAGTGACAACATGGACACGTTACTGGAATGAGATACAAGCAAGCAAATAACCAACCATCCCCACTCCCCCCCCAAAAAAAACACCCCCAAAACCAAACCCATACAGAGCAAGAACTAAGAGCGTAGCAACAGGGGAGACCGGGATACACCACCTTCACAACAGCCAACCAGTCCACACAGCCTGGAATATGCTCCATAACAGCAAAGATTTTGTTTCCAGACTAAGGGAAAAAGAAACCGATGGCCAAAAAGCTGAGGCTTACACATAAAGTGCCCCGAGGTGATTACAGAGCAGATTAGCAAGCACATCTCAAGAACTAGACATCAAGACTTTGCAATTAGAGCTTTTCTGCTCACCGGAGCGGAACACCTTTTACAAACATTAAACTTATAAACTCCTGTGGCAGCTGACAAACGTTTAAGAGCTCCACTTCATAGGAGCACAAAGCAAGCATGAAGACACCTCTGGTGTCTGCGGTTGGTTTTTTTTGTTTGTTTGTTTTGTTGCTTTGTTTTTTGGTTTGGTTGGTTGGTTGTTTTTTGTTTGGTTTTTTTTTTTTTTTTTTTTTTCCTTTTTAAACCAATGCTAGTTTGTGCTCCTTCTTTAATGCCGTGGGAAGGGGGAAGCAGTCTCACCCTGGATGCCTATGATCTGCACGCTTGAGCAAGAACCTGCTATTGAAAACACACAAGCTACAGTATAATCACAAATAAAGCCAAGTCCTCTGATCTTGCAATTCCACCTGGAGCAGGTATCCAAGAGCTCTTCAGCTGCAAAACCAACGGCCAGGAACAGCCCACCAGACCCAGCAGAGCAGCAGCTGCCTGCCACAGCCACGGGACATTCCCAGGCATTGCCAGCACCGCTTGCCAAGTGAGCTTGGGAACCGGAGGACAACCTCCCCGGCTGACGAGGCTCATGTCACAACTTCTGATGTGCCTACTTTTAAATTATTCCCAAGCTGGCCTTGACTAAGAAGTCAACGAAACGAAATCAGCTGGGTGGAGAGCAGATCTAAATGAAATTTATCCAAATATCTGAAGGGATATGCAAACGGTGAATACCAGAGGGAAGTACTGAAAAGCCTCGAGGCTCTCGATGGAGGAGACAGTAACTCAGCAACATCGTCAAGTACCACAGACCCTGGTGATATCAGAAATGTCAGGTTCTTTGCATATAGTACAGTCACATTCCCATGACTTACGTTATGGGAAAGAGCCCGTTTTATGCAATGTAGTATTACATGGCAGAAGAATCATATTCCATCCAAGCGCCTTAAAAAGACGGCTAAATCCAAAGTAAGATGGAGGCTTAAAAAGAAACGAGAGAGACAGCAGCTCAGGCAAACGTTTTGCCTCAACATCCTTAGATTATAGCTACAAAAAAGGATAACGCGCAAATATTTCTGAAAACTGCCACTGCAAAAACAGATCCCCGACAGATTCCACCAGCATACAAATACAGACTTACCACCTCCACACCGACAGCTTAGAAGGCTCCCACCCCCCCAAAAAACCCTGCACAACTCTTCTTGAGATGTTGTTGGTTTTACAACATCGGCTATCCCACAAAACTCATAAGTTAATTATTAGGAAGTAGTGTTACAGAAAAGGAGAAAATAAGCAATGCAGTTCCTCTTTTTCGTTAAAAAAAAAACCCAAAAAAACCTTAAAAATCCACCATCTTTACCAGCAAAGAATAAAAACCAATGCCACGGCACTTAGCAAAAACCCTGGAAGTCTGAAGAATTAAAAATAGATCCCTAAAGCTGAAAAGCTAATATTTAGAATAAATACTAATCCTGGCATTGTATCTGTGATACTCCCAGTCTGATGCACTAATTCTCAAAAATGTAGCGTTCTGTTTTGGGAGCCTGTCCCTTGATTTAAAAGTAAAATGTGCAGAGCCGCACTTGCATATCTAAAGAATGAGCTCTGTGTAGCAGCAAGCGCCAGACACCTGATCCTGCCAGAATCAGAAGGAACAATCTAGCAACCAAGAACTAGTTTCACAAGAAGAATAAATACGCTTTTACATGAATTTAGTAACGCATTTCTTTAAAGGCAAGCAAAGGACGAGTCTTCCACGTATGAGAGGAAGCCACATACCTGCACCCCTTCCGAGATGCTGCTCTCATTACCTCAATTAGAACAATCTGCGGTATCAGAATATCAAATGCAGAATATACAGCCTGAAGTGGACTATGACAGCAATCGTTGGTCTCGGCAGCAATCACAACGGCTGAAGGCACACTGAGAGGTTGTCTCTGTGCAGCAGATCAACGGCACTTGTTTTGCATGACATCATGCCCTGTGCTATCTTACTTTAAAACAAACGTTGGAGAAGTCATGTTAATGGTCTAAAATTGCTTCCACAGAGATACCATGCCTCAATTCACCATACATTTTCTCTGCTTCAAGATCTACTCAAGTCAACAGAGATAATTTCAGCCAAGCCGCCTTTCATGAAATTAAGATCAAATTTATTTCCATTACAGTCCAAACTACATGTTCACTAGACAGAGGCCAAGCAGCACAAGCGCACAACGTGGCTGGAAATACACAGGTGCCACAACCACAGCCGTGAATTACTTTTACTTGCTTTGGGGGGCAGCAGTGGTGGTATAAAAATAGTTCTTAATCATGTTTGAGATCAGTGGTTTCTTCTTCTACCTTAATATTCAGGCCTTGCCCGCTCAGTTACGTAAAATTTTTAAGCCAATAATGCAATTCAGAAACTTGAGTCATGCTGGCAGTTGTGTTGGCACTGCGAACAGTTATTTCTTCCAAACCAATGCCGCGGACTTTGTGTTGTCTCTGTTTTCCGCACCTCCTGTTCCCCACAGCTCTAGCTTTGATCAGGAAAGCGGTACGAGCTCTCAGGCTGGCGGAGGGAACTTGCCCCACTTCTGACAACGAGAGCACACGAAGAAGGCCACCGGGAACACAGGGGTATGTGGGCACACAACTCGTGCATCACCCTCTACAGAAGGTTTCCTAGCCATTGAAACGAGGCACCGCAGTTACAAAGTCCCATCAAAACCGTACACAAACCCCACATCTCCGACCTGATGAAGAATTGGTAGTTGCCACCAGTGGCAAAAGCTGAACAAACCGAGACTGAAATCTCGCTACAGAGGTCTAAAAAAACCATAAAAGATGTTGCCACAGCGTGGCACAAAGCACTACAACAGACAGAAGCACGAAGATTTATGCCTCGTCTTGCCAAAGCAAAAGGAAAGACACAAGCCGTAGCATGCAAGGATCCGGGGTTACGACACATGAGCCTTGAATGATTCCATGAGAAAAACCAGTGAATGCGCACGCTGGGAATGGGGCTTGGAGAGAGCCGGGCTGGCATGTGCTGCCATCGCTACGTATGCCAAACGCCTTCTGAAGGAGGAGTCGCTTCAACGTACACATCCAGTTGAGACTCATTTCCAGTTTTGGTATGTCAACAAGACAGCACAGAAAAGGCTTTGCCTATATAACATCACCCGAACAAGTGCTGGGGGGGGAGGCGGGCGAGCACCACATTTAAAGGGATTTACACAACGGGGTTTTTTGGGACACACGATCAGCTTTGAACAAACCCTAATACTCAACATCATCATAGAAAGGAAGCAGGAACACTTTAAAGATAAAATGTAATTCACTATATAATCCATAGCATTACATACACAGCAGAATTATTTCAGCACATCACACCAGTAATGATGATGATGTTATTAAAACATAAAAACTTCTATCATTATGTACAGGCACAAATTATGAAGAAAGTTACAGCTAAGCCATACGCCAAAGTCAGAAATCTCAGACTTTAACACTAGATTTATTTATCTCAAAGATACAGGAATTCTCTTCCATTTCTATAAAACAGTGCTATAAAATCTAATGCAGCCTTTAAAGGTAGCAATAATGACAAACTCAGGAAAGCCTGAAGTTCTGCTCTTGATGAAAACACAACCTTGCAGCTTTTTGAAAACAATTTCAAGAGGCTTGCAGTAAACCAACATAATTCAAAACACCAGTGCTTCCTCCCAGTGCACTATTATAAGAAACTTTTGCAATTCCTCAGTTTTATTTTTATCTGTTCCCTCTCGCAGTATTACACACACAACCCTCCAAGCATATAGCTGGCACCGTAAGTGGTCGATTTCAGCTGATGGGAGAATCACTCTAGGCTGCTGGATAAGGTGCGTACTTGCAGATTTCTCTTGTTCGATAAAATTAAAATTGAACATAATAGGCTAGTTAAATGCTGCACTAAGTTACCTACGGGGGCTATTGAGTACTTATTGCTAAAGGTTTTTAAGAGAATGCTGCGAAACGGTGTTTAAATTGAGTTGATCTTGCCTTAGGGCAGAAAAAAATAAACAAGATGACCTCTTCAGGTGCCTTCTAGCTCTTTTTTCTACAAATACTTAGCAGTAGATTATTCTATCTTCAAAGCACTGTTTGAACATTAGCTCCCTAATACCTCTAATGCATTATTCTGTTTTCATTCATGCGAAGCACGGCATTTGATTTAAACCCCAACCAGTTACAAAGCCAGAGAGGGAGATCTGGATTACCACTTCCACCAACACAGACAACTCGTTAAACCAGCGCCGTTCGGTTTCAGCAGCTAGGAGGGCCAAATCCGCTTTGCACCACTCCCACTGCTGATCTGCTGCTGAGAGCACTGCAATCCATGCTTGGCTGGATCACACGCAGGCATGCCTCCTACTCTCCCCCTTCTCCACCCCAGTACCTACGGCAGGAATTCTGCTCCTCCCCGGAGAGTCGGCAGCTGGGTTTCGGCAGGCTGGGGGAAAGAGCTGCCTCTCCACCACCCACTCAAGAGAAAAAAAAGAGAGCGAGCAACAGAGCTGATCCCGGCTCTTCTGGCGTGGAGGTGGCAGGGCCAGAGTAACCACCCTGACTTCGTTCATGCAAAGCAGAAATGGGCCAGATAACCTTCCCGATAGGGGAGTTTGTTATGAAGTTACAGCCCTGATCCTGCAGGTTGCTGCATCAGAACAAGCCCGTACCTTTCAGTGGGCGCTGAGCTGGGAACGGCCTCGCAGGAAGACACGTGCTACACGCTCAGCAGGAACGAGAACCGTGTCTCCAGCGCTGCTCCAGCTGCACGGGGAAGGAAGAGCATATCCTACAGCACAGACAATGCACAGCAAAGGCATTTTACTGAACACACACACAAGCACCCAGAGAAACCGTGTCGAGTTTCTTATCTTAACACAGAAGACGGCGTGACCTAGCAGTTAGAGGCAATTGCTGGTGCAGACAATGGTATGCTGCAGCCTTCTGCAGGCGGATTGACAGTTGGCTTTACTCCTTCAGGAGGAAAAAAAATAAAAAAAAATAAAATCAGGCCTAATGCCTGCTTTTACAGAAGTATTGAGTTTCTATTTGCAATGCACTAAGTACCTAACAGCACTGCTAAAAGTCCTCTGGTCCAGCAGCAGTCCACATCAATTTGTGCACAGAAAAATGATACACAGTCTAGGCTTAACTCTGGGCAGGGTTTTGAGAGCACACCTACAGCTAAAGGCTGGGATCAGAAAGCCACCAGGAGCACGGCACAGCATCAGAAACCATGCTACAGAATCAAGACATGACCTCCCCACAGTGTGGCACCAAGTCAAAAATGAGGCTGCAAATATTAGACCACCACAAAAAATAGCACAGGACCAATTTTTTTCTTAAAAGGTAAAGCAAACAAAATGGTCTGAATTTCTGTTTCTACTGGTTATTTTACTTTCCTTTCTTCTTTGAATGAAACAGCACAAGGGTCACGTTTGATATTCGGTGTTTCAACAGTTAAACACGATGAAATAGTGGCTCTTTGCAGTGCCATTTTGGCTGGCAAGCACACAGAGTAAGAAGCAGAGGAAGAAAATTCCCAGACAAGTAACAAGTGTCTAAAATGAATCGTGCTGCCTCTCCAGCTCCTAAATTAAACACCCAGCAGAAATGGAAAAGCTCTTTTAAGTAAAGCATGTTCAAGTTCGTCAAGTCTACTTCACACGATAAAACAGTTGGCACATACCAAAACAATACTGCATGTCCCGTACTTCACCTTATAAACTTTAATCTCCACCAACTTGGCATAAAATTGATATTAGGTATTGCAGCTTTATAAATGTAAAAGAAATTACAAGCTACACACCTCACAACTTATCTCCCAGTACTGGTATACATGCGTTTTACTCCTTAATAACAAGAAAAAAACACAATAAAACAAACTCACCTTAACAAAATTACATGGTCTCAGTCCTGAATAGTTGCGTGCTTACACTTTTATAGGGAAAAAAAAATTTAAAAATTTAGCGAAAAATATTAAGGCAGTGTCTTGCTCTCAGAGGCAGGAGGCATCTCACCCAGACTTGTACCATGTGGGAATGGAATGCCACAACTGCAGTGACATCAGGTAGTCACAAAACAAAAGGATTGTCACACACCCTGAACGTATACAATACAGCATATGGTATATTAATAATTCAAACATGAAATCCAACAGAAATATTTTCAGGCCCACAGGCACTATTTTGGCATCAGCAGTGTTAACCAAGTGATAGGCTTCACCGGTTCAGAAAGGGTTTCAAACATTTCAAGATCCAACGATAGTTTTCAGCTTCGGTGGTACCTATTGGGTACCTGTCACCACGCAGGCACCCATCGCAGAGACCACCTCGGACCGCTGCCCCTGAGAGCTCACAAAAGCAAGAGGGGTCTGACCTGCCTTTGGGTTGGTTTGCCCATTTCTTTTATTTTGTATTTTAGGCAGTGGCAGTTCTGATCACGCAACATACATAGATCCTGCTCTGGAGTACAAGCAGGAGGAAAATGCCTGTTAAAACAGTATGGATTAAACAGACATTCAGCCTGGAGATTATTATTTTTTAAAATATTATTTCAGTTGATATTTTTTAATTAGTTAGAAATAATTCTGCATTAAATTAAGAGTTTCTTTTATATAGAAGTCCTGCGAGTGTCCTCACATTCTCTCATCTTTCTGACAGCCAACTGGCTGAAAAAGCTAAATTGGGTGCTTGCTATTAACCTCCTGGTTACACTGGGACCCAGGCAGCAGCTGGAGCAGACAGCCGTCATATGATGATCCTGCGCTACACAGATGCTGCAGCACATTTAGGGCAAAGTTATGCTTTTAATTCTAATGCAGCCTTAAGTGTGGCGTGTCTCTTTGCTCTTCTGCTGCATTTTTAGCCTCGACCACCACTGTGCTGCTGGAGAGGGAAGAGGGGAAGGCAGAAAGAAGGATTCAAACTAAAGCAGGGCGGCAGCACATACAGTCTAGAAACCCATGAGTGATCAATATGAGGTATTCACAAGAACTTGTGAGGTTTTAGAGCAGAGTGAAAGGCCGTACCAGTCTATAACTGGGCATGTCTTCTGCGAACTTTGTTATCCTGGGTTGGCAAGTCAAATAAACGTGCTGCTTTTAGGGGGCTCTCGGGTTATTTTTCTATAGGGACTACTGTAATAACCAATGTTCCTATTACTTTCTTCAATCCCTTAAGCTAATCTTACTCAAGTTAAATTATGAAATGTCATCTTGCGAAAGTATTATTATTTTCATAAAAACAACTATAAGTCTTTTGCCTCCTGAGATCAGCAGATCTTACTTGAATGAGGCCCAACCTGTACTGCTCCACAGGCAGACATGATGGACTACATCAAACCTGCCTTTTTTTTCTTTAATTTATTTTTTTAAACTGATCCTGTGTTATAAACAAGCAAATTGTAACCTTCTGGGTCACTTTCATTGACTGAAGAAAAGACAAGTGAAAGCAACCTGTTTTGATTTATCAGGAAGTGACCAAACAGCGGAGCAAGTTATAAACAGACAACAGAAAGAAAATCCCCACAATGAGATCGCAGCATGTAGAAAATACTCAGTTTTTGAGAACAAACCAAAAAAAACTTCCTGTAACTCCTGGGAAGCTTTGGCAGGTATCCTGAAGTTTGATCTTGCTCTTGGTGCCCCTTGTAACAGTTGCTATATTTTTTGACCCTCTGAAATAGAAGGTAAATTGCCTTCTTTATCAAAAGATAGTAATTAAAAGAGTTTAAGTTAGCAACCATAAAAATTTAAATCGCTTACAACATGGGCAGATTGGTAAGCCCTGAAATTAAGAAACCGCTTCATGTGCCAACACTATTAAAATACAGATGTCACGCTACATTATATAAATGCAAGATTACTAGTCCGATTAAAAAAAAAAAAAAAAAAACAACCACACACAAAACAACACACCAACCAACCAAATACAGTGGCTTGAAAGGTGACCTCCTGCGGGCATCACCATCCTTCCAGCCAGGTGCACATGTATCCTCTTCCTCCTCCTCCCAGCCACCGAGGTGTTCAACCCAGGGACCACAGTTTCCCACGATAAAACTTGTTCTTCATGCCTTCGCTACTTGTGCTGCCCGTTCAGTTAGTACAAAAAACAAGCATGAAGTCCCTTAAACAAAAAGATGGGCCTGTCTTCTGAGCCTGCATTCCCAGCAGGTAAAACTACCAGGAAAGCCCAGGGGACACACAACTAACTTCTCTCAGTGGTGTAAAATGGGATCCAAGGACCTTCCTTTCCCTCACAGTGCTGCAAGAAAAAGTCAGGAACTGGTGTAATTTGTTAATAATAAACCCTTTACAGTGCTACCAAAATCTTTATGTTTTTTCCTGCTGCTCTTGACCTGCTTTCTAGACCAAGCAGCACCTATTCTTACACGGCTACAAGCTCTTGCAAGCTTCAGCAATGAAACACGACAAACATTGGGTATAACGAACATTTCTGCAGTATTTCTTATTTCATCGTAGCTGCAGATTCCCTCGCGTTCTGCCAACCCTTAACAGCACATAGCAGCTGAATATACCCTAATTTCAAAGCAAAAATCTTAACAAGTCTCATTTTTGCTTAAAGATGCTAACAATGACCTTCACGCTCACAGTAAATCTCCCGATTCTGGCCAACAGCCTGCTACAGAAGTTACTGCAATTCCACTAACGTACCGGAGCAGCCACCATTATTAACAGATGACTTACGATGACGTTTCTCATTCTGCCCCCCCCTTCTCAGACAGAAACTAGTATGACATGCCAGGGGCCACAGGAAGTTGAATAAGCTTTGCCTTATAAGCTTTAGCACAAGGTGATGCTATTCACCAGTCTTAATTTAAATTAAAATACCCAAAATAATACTCGAAGGCTGTAACAATTCAAAGACCATTCAGGTTGAAGTTCAACCCCACGACTCGGTCCTTTGTTAGCAGCTGACACCGACGTGCAGATCAGGTTCACGTGCCAGGGCCCATTTTTCTAACATCCCTACAAAAATAAGTTGCACACTGTAATTACCTCTAATTTTCAAAACAGGGCTTTGAAGGTCAATTAGCAACGGGGAAAACAACAACAATAAAAAAAGGGAAGAGCAGGACTGAGGACACTGGAGCTATGTTACCCAGTTCATCCCCGGGAAGGCAAGGACGCCAACAGCACCATTTAGCATCTCTCCGTAGGAGCGGAGCAGAAGGAATGCCTGCAATGTGCTTTGCCTCCTTGCCGAAAACTAACTTTAATTCTGATCTACAAACTATTCTCCATGTCCTCTATGTCAACTGGGAATAGTTTTCATTTTTCTACTTTGATTCTTTTTTTTTTTTTTTTTTTTTTTTTTTGTTGCAGTCCAAAGTGCCATCAACAAACTTTGTCCTTCATTCTGGAAACTGGGAGCAGTGGTATTTCAAGGTCACTCGTGCTAGTGAAGGCAGGCCTAGCTCCGGCAACTTTCCCTGCGGCACGGCACGGCCGGTGGCAGCTGTATGGAAGCCCAGCCGAGACTCGGGGTGTCACCGGGCCAGCCCCGAAAGCCCTTGAGGCTGGAAAACTTGGAAGCTAAGAGCTACCGTCACCCGTTCCTCTGCCTGTCACCGCCGGGCTGCGGGGCTCCGATGACCTTCAGTGCTTATTCACAAATAAAAAGGAAAACAAAGGGCTGCTGATACTTGGCTGGAGTTGGGCTGGGGGTTTGGGGGTGATGGGGGTGCCGCTGTCCCCCTACCCCCCGCCTCAAGGAGCCACGTTCTGCCCGGTGCTCACTCCCAGCAGCCGGGCAGCCCCCACCAAGGGCAGCCGGGGGAGACCCCCCCACCCGCGGGTCGGCGGCAGCCCCGGGAGCGGGCTGTGTGTGTGTGGGGAGGCGCTGCCATTTTCTCCCCCTCCCAGCGCCGGTTACCGGCCCCGGCGCGGCCCTGCGGGCAGGGCGCGGCCCCGCGCTGCCCCCAGCCATGCCCGCCTGCCCCGGGGGGCTCAGCCCCGGGCCCCAACCACCGCCCCCCCTCCGCCCCACCGCCTCCCCCTCCTCCTGCCGCACAAGGCCGGCCACCTCGAGGCCGGGCGGGCAGCCCCCCGCCGCCAGGGCCTGCTCCCCCGCCACGGGGCCGCGCCGCGGCCGTCCCCCGCCCCAGTCAGCGCGGCTCCGACCGCCGCGAGCAACTTACCGGGCCGCGGCCACCACAGGCCCTGCCCGCCAGCCGCGGGGAGGCTGCGGCGGGGATGCCGCGGCACCCGGGCCTCCCCGCCATCCCTTTGTCTTTGAGCTGACCCCTGCCTGTCGGGACTCCGCGTCCCCGCCGGACCGGGCCGCCGGCCCCTTTAACAGCCGCCGCTCAGCCTACCCTGCTGCGCCCGGCCGGCCCGCCCCGCCCGCGCCTATTGGCTGCGCGCCGCCGGGGGAGGGCGCGGCCCCGCGCCTCCATTGGCTGCCGCCGGCAGCGCAACCTCGCCGGCCACTTCCTGCTTTAAAGTTACCTTGAGAGGCGGCGCAGGGGTCAGAGCGGCGCCTCCGCCGCGCTCCCCGCCCGCGGCCCCTTCGCAGCGCGGCGGCCGGGCCCTCCCCGGCGGCTCCCATTGGCCGCGCAGCTCCAAGTCAAACAAGCGGAGGCTCGTGGGGCGGCCACCGATTGGCCCGCGCCGCTGTCACTCCAAGCAGCGCCCGCCGTACTGCACACGCCGCCGGCGGGGCACCGGGTGCCCAGGGAGCCGCGACCGGGCCGCACCGGCACACGGCGGGGGGGTGCACGTCCAGCACGGGTGGCCCACCGCGGGCGCGGGCCGGGGCCCCCCGGTGCCTGCTGGGGCCCCCCGGTGCCTGTCGAGGGCCGTTCTCCCCGCGGCGGTGCGGAGGGCAGGCCCGAGCCGCCACCGGGAGGTTCCCGCTAAGAGAAAGCGGGCCCTGCCGCAGAACGGAGCGCGGAGGTCCCCGAGCGGGCAGCGGGACTGAGCCACGGGACGTCAAAGCCAAAGGGGCTGCAGCCCGTGGGACTGGGGGCACTGTGTGGCAGGGCTGTTACAGGCCTCTTCCCGGTGGAGGGTTCACAGCCACCGGGAGCCGCGGGTAACGGCTGGTCCGGTGGCACTTCCCACCTCTGAGCCACCGAGCACACATACACAGCACATAGCGGCCTGGATCACATGCATGCTCTGGTGCCTATGGGAGACTGAAAAAATAATCCAGAGGTTGAGAGGGGTGGGGGTGGGAAATCAATCAAAGCCTGCTTTTCAGACAGATAAAGCCCCTGGTTTAGCAGGTGGCTGCCCAAAAAGACACCCTCCTGGTGCAGAGCCCGACCCCTCTCCGTAGGGCCGAATGCCTCCGACATTCCTCCTCGAAGGACGCTCCGGGAAGCGATGCAAGCACTGGCAGAGCTTTCCCCTCTTGGCCATACGCTGGAGATTTCCCCCTTTGCGGCTTCAGCCCCGCACACAACATCCCACCAGCCTCGCTCTGCCCGCACCGCGGTTCTCGGAGCCTCCAAGAACGTTTCTGTAGCTCTTGGATGGGACTGAGAGATGGGAACGGGGTGTTTATGAAGCACAGATGATATTTTAACCTCTACAGACCCATCACTTCCAGCAAGTTACCAATATCTGAACAGATTTCAAGCCGCGTTCCAAGATACAATTTACTGCTTGAAAATAATGTGCTTACAGGATTATATAGAGCAGCAGAGGAAAAAATATTACAAAGCACAGCCAACGCTTCGCTAACCCTGCAGATTAAATTAGTTTGAATCAGATAGCAAGGAGAGATTAATTTAAAAATAGACCTTCCTGGTGATTTATTAAATATAATTGCTTAAAACACATCTTAGAAAAAATAGTAATACTTAGCAATGCTTTGTTCTCTTCCTGTGTCATTCCTCAGATAAAAGCAAGGGCCTCTGAGCTGCGGTATGCTTACTATTAGAGGTATGCAAGGTACTTTCAGGCGGCATGCAAAACAAACCCAGAACAGTCCACCGCCTTTCCTGCAGAGAAGAGGAATGCCTGGCTGGTATTTCGAGTAGTAACAACTGCCCAAACACATTCCCATGCGCCTTCTCACATCATGATGCGACCCAGTCCCCTATGGAGCAAGAGCCCCTCTCCTGCACACAGGTAGGACCCAGCGTGGCCACAGGAACAGCTAATGCTCTCACAGCATTTAATAATTCTTCATGATCGTGAAGAAAAACAAATTAATTCTTGGAAGCCCTACACTAAAGGGTTTATTTCAATCACTGCAGCTGTTCTTGCTCTGAAATCACGCGGGGCAGTTGAGCTAACACTGAGAAACTGCCAAAATCCCACTTGAAAGATTTAACTACAAAGCCACTGGGAAGACACAGGGAGAAAGGAATGCTCTTAACCCAGGAACTGTTGTCTGTTGCTGCATTCTGCAAGTTGCAGCATTTCTGAGAATGCCTTGCTGCACATTATTCACGTATGGCATGAGAACGTACACTGGCAAACACCGGTTATCTTTATAAAGTACAAAATAATGAGACGGAACAGGTTGGCCGTACAGGATAAACGATGGGCTCAAGGTTACCCTGCCACCCCGCAGCAACCTGAGAACCAACGGGATTGCATTTGATTCCCACTCCTCACTTAGAGCAAACAGCTATCTGTCCTCTGCAGGGCTTTCAAGGCACCGCTTTTTGCTTTGACCGAGAACTCTGTGTTCATCCAAAAATGTGTCTAAATCTTCCACTCGGTGTGATCACAGTAGCCCCTGCGTGAGCCGGCGTCTCAAACAAGCCCCTTTAACAGTGACACAAAACACAGCATGGTTATGACGGAGCACGCGATGCCAGATGTGACATTACATCAGGTTCCACCACAACGAGCAATGCCTAAGGGACAGTACTGGTAGGCTGGTACCAGAGCACAGCTCAACTGAAGACAAACACTGATTCTGCAGGAGCAGCTTAGTCCAAAAACGTAACCTAATTAAATAAGGACATGGTTAAGCCTAAGAAAAGGCACACAATGTTGCCAAGGGCAACAGCAGCAAACGATGTTTGATGACCCAGGAGGTCTATTTTCTGAATGCAGGACTAAAGGAAGAGTTAACCACATGCTTGCAGGCTGTTTGCTCTGCATCACAAGTGAAGCCAGTTAAAGACTTTCCTTTTAATTGCCTGTACTCAGACAGCTGTTGAGACACACAAGTAGTTATTCATTAGTATGTGGAGAATACTTTACTCAACAAGACAAGTGTCTCAAAAGGCGATATGAAGTCACGTTTGAGAACTATTGAGCATTATTACTTCTTCTTCTGTCAGCAACCTGAAGCCTACCAGAGCTCCAGGTTCTAGAGCCAGCCCTGGGACATGGCTCAGTCAACATGAAGCATAAGCCAGCCCTGCCACCAAAGGGCTGTCCTGCCACCCCACCTGTCCTGTGCCCACCACTCAGCCCTGCTGCCCCCAACACCCGCACAGCTAATGATGCGGCTGGAGAATGAACTGACCTGAATGAAATCCAACCCAGCCAGAAAGAATTAGCTTCTGTCCATGCCATACTCATACTGCTTTTAACACACGGTGCTTTACTGGTTACTGGGGGGCATTTCCTTCATTTTCTCAGTTCAGGAAAAAGCAGCATCTAGGTAGACCGTATTTATGTGCAGATATTCTCATAGCGCTCCGTGCCCGGGGGTTTCGAGCAGAGCTTAGACAATCCCTCAGATATTTACCAGAGACCCACTGCTCATCATCCCACCGCTCTCCCCACCCAGCGTCGGGGCCACGCTCTGGGTAAGCGTCCTTAAGGCTTTCGGAGCAAAGCAAAAGCCCCAGACACCGGTAAGATACGGCATCACCAGCACGTGAAACCGACCTCTCCCGCAGCACACCCCCTGCCGGGACCCGGCAGGCCGGGCCTGCCCCCACCCCAGCTGCTGGCTGCCAGGGAGGGCCCCGCATCCTGCCCTGCAGCTCCTGCAGTGCCGGGCCCGGCCAGGCCCCGTCCCCCCATCTCCGCGGCCGAGACCCGAGCCCGCCCCTCCCCCACTCCGGGCTGCGCGGGGAAACGGTTCGGTTTCCTGTCTTCTCCCCGGTCCGCTCCTCGTGACCCAATCAGCGCGCAGCCCCTTCCGCCCGCCTCCCCCAGCATGGGCCAATGAGCGGGCGCGGTGCGTCTCCGCCAATCGCAGCGCGGCCGTTGGCGGGGGAGAAGGGGGGAACCCCTCGGGCCGCCCCCGCCCCGCGCCCCCTCACGGGCCGCCGCCGCCGCCTCCCCCCGCCGCCCTCCCGCGCACTCACCGGGGCGGCCGGCGCCGCGACCTCCGCCTCCTCCGCCCGGCGGCCGCGCTGCCTCCGGCCCGGTTGGCGGGAGGCGGGAAGGAGGGGGAGGGGGGCGGCCGGAGCACAGCGAGCGCCCAGCGGCCGAGAAACAAGATGGCGGTGGCTCCGTGAGGCGGCGGCGCGGGGCCCCACCCCTTTCCCCGGGCGGCCGCACTGCGCAGGCGCATGACCCGCGACTGATCTCGCGAGAGCTGCGCCGGGCAGGGGCGGGGCGGGCCGTGGCCGGCGCGGGTGAGGCCGCAGCGGGCGGGGGGTCCGGACAGGCCGCAGCCGTGGCCCGGGCTTCGGCGTGAGGGACCCGCGGCTGCTGGCCTGTGCCTCGGGGCTGCGCCAGGCCTCGGGGTGCGGCAGGGGCTGGCCCAGGTCTTCCCCGGCCTAGGCCTGTGCGGGCCCGGGCGCCAGCGGGGCCTGTGCGGGCAGGCGTGGGGCAGTGCCCTGGGCAGGGGGCCTGCTGTCTCGCTCCCGGGGTCTCCCCTGAGGTGTTGAAGGAAGCCGTCGCTGTTGCTTATTGCCTCTGAAGCCCTGGCTCTCCCCCGACAGCCCCCTGCAGCACGGGGATCATAGCCCGAGGGCTCTCCCAGGACCCCTGGGGTGACGGGTCAGAGCTCTGCATCCCACAGCCCTCGGTGGAGAAGCTGCTCCTCTTTTTAGCCTGTTGGCTCATCCAGGGAGGGTTCCAGCACAGCCTGTCATGGCCCTGAGAGCTGTCCAAATTAAACCTCAGTGAGCTGTCCAACACTCTTCACACAGGCCTCTGATCTATCATCACAGGATAACTTTTCTGCTACTATCCTACCCGAGCTGGAGCCGATTCAAGCAAAAGTCTGTGCTGCAGTTCAGCCAGCTATCTCATTTCCCAGGGACTGCTTTTCTGGCTCAGGGACATGTTACACTGAGGCGTGACTCATACTGCTCCAGTGTTTTTCCCATGAAAAAGTGCATCCTGAAAAGTGACTCCCATCTTTGCCTCCTTATTGTCTTCCTGGTGCCCAAATCGTTTGCATTCAGTTTACAACTAGAAAAAGGATTTGCCTGACAGGTGCTTTAAATGTGATTTGAGAAGGGAAAGGAAGGTTGGGCCCTGTGTGGCTACTGCACTTCCCCTCGCCCTTTCCATGGAGTTTCCAAAATTGGTGATGGCTCCTGGTGAAGTTTCTGATACAACGTTTTGCTGTGCAGGCTCTGCACCCTGTGCAAGAGAGGAGAAAATCCCTTCTGTGTCCTGTAAACACAACGAGTTCAGATCAGTTCTTTCTGTTGTGTGACATTTGCCCAAATGTAGGAAATGGGACATATTTCTGCATACACTGTGGTTTCAGAGCTTGGCTGCCCTGAAAACTGTTGGCACTGAAGTAGGAGATATCTTGCAGCAAATTCCTGCAGTTTTATTGAAAGTCTTGCAACTTGGTGATCTCAGGACACTTGCAAGGCAGCCAAGAGAAATAAGTCATGCTACAGTTGGTTGGGTTTGGTTTTTTTTTTTTAATTCTTACAATTTCTGAGCTAGCTTCCTTTTGTTGTAACGTTCAAGGGTGATGATACGTGATGGTATATGGCCTCTCTTCAAAATGACTCATTTATAAATCAATTAGCCGGCACTGCTGCTGACTTTACTGCCAGGCACAGCTGTCAAACCAGCCAGCTGTTTTTCCTGCCAGGGACCAGGCCCCACTCAAGGGGTTTCTGCACAATACTCTGCTCCTCCTCCAGCTGAATCCTTTTGTGTGCCGTCGTGCTGCGCCCGTGATGCTCCGTTTCCTCCCCACCTGCTCTGTCAGCAGCAATGGATGCATTGTCTGGAGCCGCTCAGCTTCCTCAAGAAGGATCGCAGCCATCTGCAAACACAGAGGTCTCTGTGTCAGCCTGAAACACGTAGAAGCCAAGACAAACAAGAAAGAAAGAGGGAAAAAAAAGAAAAAAAGCCCTTTTCCACTCTTTGCTTTGTTGGTGCTTGCATAGATTTGTTCGTGGTTTGACAAGTTTGTATTTAACCAACATCTGCTACCTTCTCAGCCAATTCCCTCCTGTGCCGGCAGTGGGACCCCGAGGAGCTGTGCTGCACTGCCTGCACCCCAGGGCCAGCTTTTGGAAAGGCTGAATTTGTTTGACACTTAGGAAGATTGTTTCTTAGAGCAGAGGTGACGCGCCTGGCCCTTCTCAGCTCAGCCCCCTGCCGTCCCTTGGGACTCCCATTACATCAGTCCTCTGGACTCATCCCAAATAAGCTGTTGCTTTGAGGCATAGAAAAGAAAAACCTGGATATAAATTATGCATGGACATGGACACACTGCCTTGTAGATTTGAGGGGGAAAAAAAAAGAAAGAGGCAGTTTAGGGCCAGATTTTGGGTCCCGTTAATCCTGCAGGCCACCCTGTTGTGCCACATCTTTGTTCACACCTGATGCCAGGCTACAAACCAAGCTCCTAACCCAGCTCACAACTGCCACATCCCACCCGGTACATCTCCCAGTTGGGGACCATCTATATGATATTTAAGTATGTTTAAGTTCAGAGTATATGCCTGTACACATATTTTTGAAGACCCTGTAGAAAACATTGTCTTCTGCATTGAAAGAAAACCCCAGAAGGATAATTTGACATGAGAGAGATGATGATTTGGGTGCTGCCAAAGGATTCCTTGGGGGACCAAAAGACCTGAAGGAAAATCTAGTGTCAGCCCCAGTGCTGTGAGTCATCAGCAACTTTTATACTCTAGTAGTTCGAGGTCTAAGCTCAGCTCCCAGAACAGCAAGGCGCTTTTACCTTTTCTGGCCCCAAACAACTGTCATGCTCTTCCTAGTTCTCCCAGCCCTCCATCCCCAGTGCAGAGATGACAGAAATGGGTAAAAAAACACCAGGGTTATGAAATCTAGAAACCTTATGAGCTGCAGATGAGCCACTCTGAGCCGAGATGCTCAGCCCAGCTCTAACTGGGGACCCCATTCCCAGGTGAGTGCTTTCACCTTGCCAGCAGTGGGGAGAGGATGCAGCTCTCAGCTCAAGAGCTGGGATTTGGTTCAGCTTGCTTGGTCCCGCTGCAGGAAAGTGGGTTTCCCGGTGCCTGCAGCATCCCAAGGAGTAGCAGATGGTGTGTTAGTGCCTCTTGCCTGGCTGGTGCCCAGCACAGATCAACCATGCTAGCTTTCCCAGCAGGATACTGGTGAGCACACATGACCCGATTGCTCCTTGCAGAACAGCGAAAGGAGATTTTACAGCATCTCAGCGTAGCTCCTTCTGCGAGAAGTGGGACATGGTGCAGGAACGAGAGAGCAAGCTGCAGAGCTGACACAGCACCGACAACCTCCCTGAGCCCCAGCAGCAACGTGCTCATCAATCTCCATGGGCAAAGGCCCCAGTGGTGCCAAGGGGACAAGCCCCTCGGCCCACCCGGGGTTGACCCCACAGCCTGGCTCTCTGGACAAGGACTAGCACCTGTCCAGGGCAGCATTATTTTGGAGAAGCCTCTGCAAAACACACTGGGTCTATCTAGTCCCCAGCCCCAGGGCAGCTCCAGTCTCCCAGCATTTCTGCCCCTTCTTTGTGTTTTCTGTTGCCCATTACATCCACCTCTTGCCAGCACAAGCAGCAGCCATGCTACGGGCAGATGCCTGCCCAGCAGAGGCAGGGTAACGGCAGCACATGACAGCCACGGGGTTTGCAAAATCCCAGGGTCACCCCTGCAGGGACAGCATGGTTTGGGGTGCCTACAGTGGCAGGGCTTGCAAAACCTCTTCCACGCTTTCCCTTAACCCAGAGCCAGCACGCTCATCCCTGTGCTGCATGCTGCCAATAGCCCCTGCAGTACCATAAAGTCAAGCTCCACGAATCCTCTTACGTGGGCTTTACCGGAGTAATCGCATTAAACCACCCCCTTTTCACTGGTGCAAAAACAAAATGTAAAGGAGACGGTGGAGAAGAGCCAGCAAACCAGAGAGCTGAGCTCCTTAACGAATTAAGAGACATCAGAGATAGGAGAGCCCTGATGGGATCCCAGTGCAAGACCAAGCCCAGGGCTTTTGTCCATCCCGCTCTGGGGAAGCGCTTCTCGGGGGACTTACCACAGGGGCTGTCAGTGTCACACACCCCTGGTCTCAAACGTGCAGGAACGAGCCATGGAGTCCCTGCCAGCGGGAGGTCAGCGAGGGATCCCAGAGCAACCTGCCAAGGGAAGCAGAAAACCGGAGCAGGTCAGAAAGTTTCCTACCAATCAAACTGAAAACTTTGTCATTATTATTTTATTATTGTCATGAAATGCCATGTTTTATCATTGAAATGTGGCAGTTGAAAAAAAAAGTTAGCAGAGGCTTTTCACTGCTGAGACACGTGTTTTCACTATCTCTTTCCCCAAAACAATGTGTTCCCAGGACTGACACTTTCCCCAGAAAGCTTGAAGTTTGCTTTGATGAAATAGCCTTCCCTACCGAGATATTTTCAGCTAGTTTTTCTAACTATTACTCATAAAGGCCCCCTCCAGACAACCTCTCTCCCTCCCTGAGTTTGTTTATATGCTTTGAATTCTGTTAGGAAACCATCTCCTTACTTCAGCGATGTTTTATCCAAGTTTCCATATTTAGTTCTTTCAGCTATTCCTGCTCCTTAACCAGCTTTCCCGCACACAACACCGGGACCCGCCACATCCCCGCTGTCCCCAGCATCCCCTTCCCCTCCAGCACCCACCGCAGGGGGAAATTTTTCCCCATCCTCCCTGCACTGATGGATGCCCATTGAGCATCATACCCACCAGCCCACCCCAGGGATGCGGTCCCAAATTGCACCCAGACTCTGACCCGAGTACGGGGAACCTGGTGGAGGCTTTACCCCTGAAGGCTGGGTGGTTCCCTGCAGCCCAGGGTGCTGCCAGTGGCTCGGGGACCCCCAGCACTGCAAAGATGGGGAGCCCACCCACTGGGAAATCCAAGCCCAGTGCTATTTTAGGGAGGGACAGAGTTAAAGTCGGTGAAGGAGGGTTTCCTCCTGGCACGTGGCTCCATGTCAGCTGCGGTGCTCAGCCTGCAGAGGCAACGCAGGGAAAGCACTAGAGGAATTTAACATGAGTAAAAAGAGACGCTGCTTAGAGGAAAATTAGTGTTTGCATTCAGGGAGCCAAGGTGAGTCCAAGGGCAGTGCAGGAACCAGGGCTGCCTCTCCATTCAAACTTTCTCTTTCAGCAAGAACCAGGGCACAAGAAGTGCCCCCTCAGTCCTCGTTCCCCCTGGGAGGGCCACGTTTGCACCCGCCACCAAAAGGGATCATAGCTGGGAGGTTTACGTGTTCCCGAAGGAGCAGGCACCGCGGCCACCCAGGCTGAGCAGGGACCGGCTGGCAGCGCTTCAGGTCTGGCTGGAGGCTCCCGCAGTCCTGTGGGCAGCTCCGGGGGTCCGGCTGATGGGTGGGGGTTCCGGCTGGTGGCTTTTGGGGTCCGGCTGATGGGCGTAGGGTCCAACTGGTGGCTTTTGGGGTCCGGCTGATGGGCGTAGGGTCCAACTGGTGGCTTTTGGGGCCCGGCTGATGGGCGTAGGGTCCCACTGGTGGCTTTTGGGGCCCGGCTGATGGGCGTAGGGTCCCACTGGTGGCTTTTGGGGCCCGGCTGATGGGCGTAGGGTCCAACTGGTGGCTTTTGGGGCCCGGCTGATGGGCGTAGGGTCCAACTGGTGGCTTTTGGGGCCCGGCTGATGGGCGTAGGGTCCAACTGGTGGCTTTTGGGGTCCGGCTGATGGGCGTAGGGTCCAACTGGAGGATTTTGGGGTCCGGCTGATGGGTGTAGGGTCCAACTGGTGGCTTTTGGTGTCCGGCTGATGGGCGTAGGGTCCAACTGGTGGCTTTTGGGGTCCGGCTGATGGGCGTAGGGTCCAACTGGTGGCTTTTGGGGTCCGGCTGATGGGCGTAGGGTCCCACTGGTGGCTTTTGGGGCCCGGCTGATGGGTGTAGGGTCCCACTGGTGGCTTTTGGGGCCCGGCTGATGGGCGTAGGGTCCAACTGGTGGCTTTTGGGGCCCGGCTGATGGGCGTAGGGTCCAACTGGTGGCTTTTGGGGCCCGGCTGATGGGCGTAGGGTCCAACTGGTGGCTTTTGGGGTCCGGCTGATGGGTGTAGGGTCCAACTGGAGGATTTTGGGGTCCGGCTGATGGGTGTAGGGTCCAACTGGTGGCTTTTGGTGTCCGGCTGATGGGCGTAGGGTCCAACTGGTGGCTTTTGGGGTCTGGCTGATGGGCGTAGGGTCCAACTGGAGGATTTTGGGGTCGGGCTGATGGGTGTAGGGTCCAACTGAAGGCTTTTGGGGTCCGGCTGATGGGCGTAGGGTGTGGCTGGAATATCTTTGGGTTTGGCTGATGGTTGTAGGGTCCGGCTGGAGGCTCCTGGGGTCTAGTTGATGGGTGTAGGGTGTGGCTGGAATCTCTTTGGGTTCAATTGATGGTTATAAGGTCCAACTGGTGGCTTTTGGGGTCCAGTTGATGGGTGTAGGGTCCAGCTGGTGGCTTTTGGGGTCCAGCTGATGGGTGTAGGGTCCAGCTGGCTGGTGTCGGGTGCAGCCAGCAGCCCCTAGAATCCAGTTGCTGGGTGTAAGCTCTGGCCGGCGGCTGTTGGGGTCCAGCTGGCCGCTCTCAGCGTGCAGCCGCTAGGAGCGGGACGCAGCCGGCAGCTCTCGGGGGGCCCCGGTGGGACCCTCGGGGGGATGCCGGCCCCTCTCCGCCGCAGCCCAGGCCGTCGGGGCCGGGCCCGGGGCTCCCCCGCCCGCCGCTCCCAGCAGCCCGCCGGGGCCGAGGGGAGGAGCGGGCACGGGCGGCGGCGGCGGCGGCAGCGGCGGTGAGTGCCCGCGGCGGCGGTGCGGGTGGGGCGCTCCCGGGCCACCGGGGCGGCGACCGCCTCGGTCCCCGCGGCCAGCGGCGGGGCCGCACCTGCCTCGGAGCATCCCCCGGCCGGCGGCAGGTGGGGGGGGGCAACGATTTTGGGGGTTGGCCGTCGCGGATGCGGTGCTGGGAAGGAGCGGGATGGGCGCTCCGGTAGCCCCGGGGAGGGCAGAGGGAGGAAGGAAGGGTCCCGACCCCCGGTGGGACAGCCTTGCTGCTCCCCCCGCACCCCACGGCTGCCTACGAGGTGTGCCTGGCACCCTGAAAACGTACCCCAGGCTCCGAGCCGAGACGTGGACACCCCGAAAATGTCGCTGCACCGAAAGCGTGGGTGCTGCGGCCACACTCGCCCCGTCCCCAGGGGGTCCCCAGCCGGGCGCTGCCGGGGCCGGTGTACCGGAGCCCTCCGCAGCTCGGGGCGATGGGCAGCGTTTCCCAGCCAGCGGCTGGGGAACGGGAGTGCTTTCCCGTGCCATCCATCATCCCCGCTGAAAGCCCGTTGACGTCAACCCCGTCCCGTGCACGCTGGTCCCCACCGCCGGGCAAACGGGGGTAGGGACCGGTGAAAGCCGGGGGTCGGGACCGGTGAAAGCCGGGGGTCCTGCCTCGGGAGGGCTTGCCTCAGGGCGTCATCCTTGAACCCAGCAGCCCACGTAACGCCGGCGCTCACCTCTCCCCGGGCTTCCCAGCGTCTCCAGCCTGCGCTTCGTACATTGCTTTGACTCTGCTCAATCCAGAGACCCTTCTGTGCTCTGTGGTGTTTCAGGCAGGTGCTGTGGCTGGTTCTGTAGGGAAATCTGTTAAAGAACTGGTAAGAAAGAGTGAAATAATGCCCCAGGATGGGCAAAGGCCCCTGCACTGCTCCCTGCTTACTTTAACTCAGGTTACAGCGAGTGGAGAGAAGCCTGAGGGCAGCGTGGGCATTGCTTATTCCCCACAGCAGAGAAGCACCCAAATGCGCATGGCCCTGGCCAGCCACCACGTCTACTGAACTGCTGCGGAGCAGTGGCCACCCTGCACCTCAAAATGGTCCCGAGGGCCCCCACGTGGGTATTCACACTGAGCTGCAAAGTTGCCCTCCCCAGGAGGTGGTGGCTGTGCCGGGCTCTGCGATGGCCAGTGCCCGCTCCGGGGGGTCTGGGAAGCATAGCGAGGGGTCTTTCAAGGCTGAGCAAAACAATTCGCTCTGGGCTGAATTGCATCACTTGGTGCACAGGAAACATCCCGCGGGGCTTTGCTGCTTATTTCATTAGTGTGCTGAGAGCAGGAGCCTGCGGATCCCCTTAGGCCAGCAACATGGGAACAGGCCTTGCTGCCAGGCACAGCAGCCTGGGGTCATCCCACTGCTGTGGGACGAGGGGCCACCTGCCCAAACCAGCCCTGGCATGGCTGACTGCATCACACGGCCGCTTCCCCCAGCAGTCAAGTGACTGCTCCCACACTTCTCACCACCAGCCCCGGTTTAGACGTGTGCCCATTTCTTTCTATATCAACACCTCTCAAAAGCCAGCCCTTTTGCTGTGCTTACACATCTCTCCTGAAGAGCAATGTACCTCCTCTGACATCCCTTTGCGAGGGCACGCTCCTGCTGCCTCCCACGTCCCAGTGCTCCACTCCGCAGGCATGGCATTGCTGGGCTCTCGCTTCGTCCCTGTCCTCGCAGCACTGGTCGCAATGGTCTTTGTGGGATACAGACAAAGGATGAGATTGTGGCACTGGGGAAAAATCCCCACCAGCTTCCCCCGCACACCCCAGGTCTGTCCTCCTGCAGCTTCTCCTGCCCCTGGAGCTCAGCTGAGTCAGCCCGTGTGGACTGGGCATTCCATGGGCTCATGCCTGCTCTCGCTGCCGCACAGCCCTACAGGAAGCATCACATTGACGCAAGATGCAGTTTAAGGTTATGAAAATACCTAATTTTCCTGCTTATTAAAACCCAAGCCACACGGCACCATCTCCTTGCATCCATTTCGATGCACTTAAAATGTTTTGTCACAGCATCTCAAATAGCAGGGAAACAGGCTTATTTGATAATTATTTTGAAGAGATGTAGCACAGCACTGACAGCCTGACGCTGACACACCGTGCCCGCTGCCTGCCAGGTTCAGGGGCTCCCCATCTGCCTTGGGATGCTGTGTTCAGCCGCAGAGGGATCATGGTAAGAGCCTCCCTGGGCTCCTTGTCCTTACTGCAGACAAAGCGGCTCTTGGACCTGGAGGTCTCTCAGCTTGCAAATAGCAAATTGCACCTATTTTAGTTGTTGGGTGGTGGGGTGATGCAAAAGCATTTGGCCTCTGGGCACACTCATGCGTTGTCCCTCTCCCCACCCAAGGCATGTGGGCTCCAGTGAGCGGTGCCTTGCTGGGAGCAGCTGTTCCAGTGCCCCATTGGCTTGTCCCCCGGCTCTGCTGGGGACATGGGTGCTGGTGCCAGCCCAGGAGAGCTGCCCTGGCTTCCCACATCAGATCAGGCACAGACCGTGGCAGAGTGATGGGTGTTTGCCATGGGCAGTGCCAGGCTCCCGCCGTCTCTTGGCATCACTTTGGCTGACAGAAGTCTTCCCATGGCAAGCAGGTTTTCTGCTGATCCCTGAAGAAGCTTTGCTATAATAGTGCAGCCTTAGCATTTAAAAAGCAACTTTTTCTGCAAACAAGCCTGCTTACCCCCTGGCTCCTGCCGGACTCTGGAGCAAGCTGGGACCCATGGACTGGATGCTGTCAGGGGGCCACATTCACCATCCTGCTGCTGGACACAGAGCTGGAGGGGCCACAGGGTGGGTTTGGTCACCCATCCTGGGGCTGCGGGGTTGATGGCTTGGTCCTGGGGAGCCCAACATGGGGCTGTATCATTGTGTGGCTCTGCTGCGGGCAGGCTTAAGTGACACGGGGCAGAATGTGGTCAGTACTTTGATTTGAATCCAAGAGGACTTTAGAGCTCTTGGCCCATGTGGGATACAGAGTCCCTGAAAGGTAAAGCAGCATTTGCTAATGCAGAAAGGGGAGGGAAAGGGGGTTTTGTTGGGTGCTGGCCGCCAGTGGAAGGAAATCAGATGTTCTCTGCAAGAAGAGGAGCGCTAGTAGGAGCAGCAGAAAGCCAGAGCTGATAGCAGTCCTTCCCCTGGAGGAAGCAGCTCCATGAAATATTGATGGGATTCACACACAGCAGACGAGCTGTGTGAGCTGCATTGCAGAACTCGAAGCTGTGCAGCTGGGAAGGCAGCGGCTGCTGGGTAGGAAAAGCTCCTTTCCACAGCCCTTCCATGCTGGTGGAGATTGGTACCAACCCTGGCCCTGTCGTGGTGGTGCAGACCCTCAGTGCTCAAGCACCAGGCAAAGGTTTGGGGTCTGGGTGCCAGCGATGCCATCCCCAACCCATCCCTGGGGACACTGAAGGCCCTGGGCTGGTTTCGGACATCCCTGCTGTCCCCCCATGGAAGTGCCTCAGTTTTGGGGGCCACATGGCTGCAGCATCATGGTACCCAAGGTGGCTGCTGGCAGCGGCCACGTGCCTGCTCACGCATGTCCCCAGTGAGGTTCTGCTCCCTCCCAAGCTGCCTTGCATGACCAAAACCAGCACCAGGGTGCAGCCAACGCAGTGGCACTGAGCTCTGCCCTGCGGGAGCCTGGTCCAGGCAGCATGTCTGCAGGATGAGACCAGACCATCAGGGATGCCCTGGTGCTTGCCGCAGTGCCACGAGCCCTCGTCTGCCGGGCAGCTAACCCAGCAGGCTGGGCTTGGTAGGAGCTGGCTGTCCCCCAGCCGCAGTCCCGCCGAGTGGCTTTTGCTCCTCTGATTCTTTTATGTTGCCTAGGAAACGATAGGATTCAGCACAGATCTGATTTAACCGAGCAGCAGACGTCATGCAGGGACATGGGGGAAAGGGACGGTGTGGTCAGGGCGCTGGCCCTGGGATCCTGGCATCTCAGAGGGGGCTTAGCCCAAGATCTGGCCACCAGGCAGGGGCAGACACAGGTGCCCCCAGCTCCCGCAGCCATCCCCCCACCCAGTGAAAGAGGACTTCGAGGAGGGTGCTGGAAGATGTCGTGTTCCTGCCTGTTCCTCTTGGAGATACTCTGTTCCCTGTCCCAGTGCTCCTGGATGGATCCCTTCTGCCAGCAGCGCCACTTCTGCTGGAGCTGCGGCACCAGCCTGGCTGGAGGTGACACATGCTTTGTGAAGGGGATGGCAAGTAAATTTCCATGGCCGAGGTAATGGCATTTGGTCAGAGCCAGGACTGAGGAAGACACACGCTCCGGCATGGGACAGTCAGTTCCGTGTCACTGCTGCACTGGGGACCCCACGCAGGGCTGCAGCTCCAGTTCTCTCTTGCTCTGTGTCCCAGCGGTGCTCCCAGCCCGTCCCCATGCACGGGAGCAGCACGGCAGCAGGGAGAGGAGCACCTGCACCAGAAGGGCTGTTCAGACCCGAGCCACTGCCAGGCTTGAGGAATACCATCCCACTGCTTATCCCATAAGAGTGCGATGCATTGCTTGGGTTGCTGGAAGAGCTGGTCTCCGTGAAGCCATCACTCAAGCCCTTGGGGATGTCCTGAGGCCACAGCACTGGCCACTGTCACCACATCTGGGCAGGGGACCGAGCTCTTCACCCACAAAACTACCACCAGCACTTCCCATCCAGATGGAAAACCTCTGGCTCTGCAGACAGACCGGGCTGCACGGTCTCCTTCTTGGCAAAGCCCCGCACGCCAGGGCACTGCTCTGCCATCCCTCCCAGAGAGCAGCTCCGGTGCTGGATGGGGTGGGTGAGCAGCTTTGGTGTTTTGTCCTCCTGCTCCCACCCAGATGCAGGCACCTGCATTTTGGGGAATCACCTGGACTGGAACAACACGGCAGGAGCATGCCATGGGATTTGCCCCATGGCCCTCCTCTTCTTCCTTCCAGGCACAGGCTTGCTAAACCTCGCTCGTGCAGCAGCCAGGCCTTTTTCCCGGTGCATGGGAAGGGGCCAGCATGAGCTGGAGCATCCTCATACAGCATCCCCTCAGCACAGCCCTGGCTCGGCCCCATCCAAACTTCTCTAAGCTCCACTTTTCCTACAAATGGAGCACATTTGGAATCATTCTTTAATTTCAAGGTTTCTGTTTCCTGTGGAGATTGTGCAGGAAGATTAATGCTGTGCCTGCAGCAAGTTTCAGCCAGAATATAACTTCCATACCCTGCCCGAGCCACAAGATGCTTAACTCCAGTAGCTGGAGTTAACTTGCAAGTTCTCAGCTCATGTGCACTGAATTATACCTCTTGCTGGGCAATTAAATTTATATGAGCCTATCAAACCTGAAGCAATTAATTAGAATTAAGTACTTTTAGGGGAAATATGTCCTTGCCTTATTTCCTAATAAAAGGAGGAATATGTGCTTGCGAGCTGTGCTGCTGTGGCTTGCCCCAGAACGTTGTGCCTTGCTCAGGACTGGCAGGGCCTCATAGCGGCAGCTCTAGCAAGTTTTCTTTCCCCCAAACCGCTGATTTTAGGGCCTACCTGCTCCAGATGTCAGCAGCATTTCAGTGCTTCCCCTCCAGGCTGGAAGCAACCCCACTGCAGGGGGCCAGGGACTGCAGGGGCAGCCCAGGAGCAAGAGGACCTGTGGCCCCACTGCCAGGGCTTTCCAACCTAGGAAATTCCCTAGGGATACCCACCCTGAGGTCTTTGAGGGAGCAGACGGTCCCTAAAATCCCTCTGCCTCTTTCCCCACAAAGGCAGCATCCCAGCCAGCCCCACCATGCTCATTTATCACCACCCTCCTCTTTTCACCTGTGTCAGGGACCCATCCCCACCTGTGTGGGGTCCCTCCTGGGCTCCTCCCTCCTTCCCCAGAGCCTTTGCCAAAGCACCCGATTTTTTCCATCAATATTTTGCCCCTCATTTCTATTTCGGTGGCATATTTGAGGCCAGCACTCCCTCAAAGCCCCAAACAGTCCCTTGCTATGTGCAGACCCTGGCACTGTCCGGTCACTGGGATGCACCAGCCGTGGGGCTCTAGAGCCCCGTCTGCTCCCTGGGGTCACCTGCAACCCCAACCTTCCGTGCCGCCTTGCATCCCACTTTTCCCCGATCTATCGTCCCCCGGCAGACCCGTGACACCCGGCTGGGGGGATCCAGCAGGATCATTGGGCACCCAAAGCCTGGCAGAGGGATGCCCCCAGCATCACTGAGGTGCATCCCACCGTGCTGGACCGCTCTGCCCCTGCTTGGGGCTGGGAGGAGAACTGGGTCAGCGATGTAACCATGGAGATGCTGAAGGAGATGCTGAAGCAGCGTCGGCACAGCCCCACTCTCCAGAGCCCTTTAAAGATTAACCAGACCCGTCACCCTCCATCTCCAGCCGGGGATGGGGCTGGGGGGCTGAGCCTTCTTGGCGGGCAGAGCGGGGTGGGCGCTGCCCAGTCCTCCTCCACCTGCGCAGGACGGTAAGATACCTCCGTCTCCTCTTTTCCTTTGGGGTGCCATGTGCGGGGAGGGCAGGGCTCAGCCCAGGCAGCCGTAGCAGCGATCGAAATGCAACAGGGAAGCTGTTTTCTTGCTGGTGGTGCTTGTCTGCGTGTTGTGCATCAGCGTCAGGGGCTGGCTGCGTGTCCACCAAGCAGCGGAGCAGCCGGGGGGATGCTACAGCCATGACACCTCTCCCAGCTGCTCAGCCGGTGCCCGCTGGCTCCGTGCATCCTGCAGCCATCCCAGCCCGGTGGCAAACCGGGGCTGGCTTGCTGGAGAACTTCTCGGCACTCGCGGTGGTTGTTGTCGTTGCAGTGTGACAGCGGTAAGCGCTGGCGGGGGCTGTGGGCGCTGCCCCCCACCCCACGGCTCGGGGACGTGCTTCCACAGCAGGGAAGGAGGGGGCTTGCATGCGATCCAGCCGCTGCTGGAGTGTCACGGTTGTTTGCTCTGGGAATCCAGGTGTTTTGCAGTATAGAAAATAGATGAAATGCAGAGTGGGAGGTGCAGGGAAACCTGGTGCCATTCCCTGAATCCCCCACCCGCTGCTGGGGAACGGGAGCTGGGGGCAGAGGCAGCATCAGGGCCGTCTGTGCCTGCCGAGGATGCTGTCGTGGTGTTGAGGCCGCCTCAGCTGTGGGAGCTGTGGGCTCTGGTGCTTGGGCACGCTCTCCGGCCAAGCTGCTCTCAGCAGCGAGCGCTGGGCACCTCCCTGATCGCCCTGTTTGGCACCCGCTCTCCACAGAGGCCAGAAGCAGATTGTGAAAAGGGATAAGGGGTGAAATTACAGGCAGGGTAAAGAAAATCCTTCCTTTGGGCTGAGGAGCGTGCGCTCCGCTTCTTTTGCGGTGGATTATCTTTATGTGTGTTGCATTGGAAATGATCCCATTAGCGCGGTGCTCTCCTGATCTAATTTGCTTCCACCAGAGCCGGGTGCTCTCCGGGTGACTGAAGCATCGAGCGGGGAAAACAGCAGCCAGGAGCTTGGTGTGTTTTCCTGGCTGTACAAATAACGGGGCTCGGTTGTGGCACAGCTTTTCTTGCCCATAACGCTGTGTAGAGAGGCCCGAGCTGGGTGCTGTGCCCAGCTGAGCCCTCGTGCAAAGGGATGTGTGTTTGTTTAGGCACAGTCTAACGTCAGGTTTGCAGGTGGGGAAACTGAGGCATGGGGAACGGGAGCGGCGTGCAACAGAGGGGGCCTTGGGGAAGTGGTTGAGGAGGTGGTTGGGATCCATTACTTGTGGCAGGCGCTTCCTAAAAGAAAACCTGGCCCTTGCAAGCAGCTGCAGCGGGTTTGGAGCTTGGAGGGTGCCTGGAGAGTGGCAAGTGGCATTCAGAAAATGCTCATCCCTAAGGTCCCAAAGGATCCCAAAGCTCAGCACTGACCCCACTCTCGAGCAGATGCCAGTATAGGACAAGTGCTGCTGGCTGCTTTTGCCTGTCTCAGCTTGTGAATTTGGCATCATTTGTCACCGGCACATGGCTCTGCCGGGGTGGCTCTGGAGCCGGTGCTCACCCCATGCCCACAGCTTTATCCAAGGGGCTTGGGCCTTCGTGCAACTGTTTGTTCAGCAGCAAAGGCGAAAAAATCCCTTGTGCATGTGTGTGCACGAGGGAAAGCATGTGCTATGGTCATGCTGCACCCCAAATCTTGCTGAATGCACGTGGCCATGCCGGGGTCCTGCGCAGGGATGAGCGTGGCTGGGTGTGAGGAGTGGGGGTGAAAGCAGTGTGTCACCACACGCTCGCCCGAGGGAGCCAGGGGCAGAGCAGGGGAGGAAAACACCAGCCAGAAGGGAAACATGGGACGGCTGCTGCTCTCTGGGAGCTCATTAATGATATTAATGACTAATCACCCACTTGCCCCTGTTTGCATCCCTTCTGTAATTGATAAATCAATTCAGTTCAGCAGCGCTGGAGCCAAGCCCGTGGCTCCTGTTGGGTCCCAGGCCAACTGTGTCCCTGCAAAACTCCTTCCCCTGATGGCAACAGGCAGCAGAAGCCCCCCCCTTGCCCCACTCCCCTCTTCCCAGCCATAACTTATCCTCTACTTTTGCAGCCATCTCTCTCCCTTGAAAGAGAAATATTTTTCCAGGCGCTGCCTCCATCCATTATCATAAAGTGGCTTCACTTGGCCTGGAGTTAATAATTCACCTTTCCTTGGAAGATGGATGCTCCCATCCCGCTGGAGTTTAAATATTCATGGGGAAGGGAAGGCAGCAACCGCTGTGCTGTGCAGGAGGTCTGGCAGCCACATCACAGCCTCTGCCACCAGCAAACACGCCGGTCCCCAGCACCCTGGCACCCCGGCACCCCAGCACCCTGGTCCCTGGCACCCCGGCACCCCGGGAACCTCAGCACATCTGCAGGATCCCTCTGGGCACCGTCTGCTGCCAAGGCTTCATGGTGGACCCCAGCAGCAGCCCGGGGTGGTTTGGTGGGCTGGGGCAGGATCCGGCCCCCGTGGCAGTCAGCTGTCTCGGGGTGGAGCAGAGGCGCACGCGGAGCAGCATGTAGGGATGCTGCAGCCTCTCGGAGGAGGAGACCCACAGGAGGAACTTTGCTGGTTGTAATTTTGGACACCTTCAGCAGGGGTGGATGGGGCCGTACCTAAGCCTTGGGGTCCCCTTCTCCCAAGCCAGGCAGGTTGGGGACACACAGAGCCCTCTGCCCTCCGGTGGGTCTCTCTCAGAGCTTGGGCTGGCAGGGTCCACGCCATGACTCAGCTGCACGGGGGTCCTGCACCCCTTCTCTCACCGCAGCCTGTGCCAACTCCTGCCCACACTGGTGGGGAAAAATGGTCCCGATGGGTTGTGCCGCCTGAATTTCATGGTTTATAAGTGCCTTGGGGGACTGTCCATCCCTGTGGGGCTGCTCTGGGTGCGGCTGCAGTGCCGTGGCCAGTGGCGCTGCCCAGCGTGGCTGGCCTTGACACATCCCCTGCCTCCCCCCTGCAGCTGATCCCACCCAGCAGAGCCGGGGCCGGCGAGCGTGTGAGCGGCTGACCATGTTCAACGGGGATGCCAGCTCCTCGGCGGCCAGGAATGTCGTCCGTAGCTCCAGCATCAGCGGTGAGATGTACAACATCGAGAAGAGTGCGCGGGGCAGCGCCGACTCTGTCACCATCACTGCCAGCAAGAAGAGGCGCTCCAGCCTGGGTGCGAAGATGGTGGCCATCGTGGGATTGTCCCAGTGGAGCAAGAGCACGCTGCAGCTCAACCAGACCGGTGAGCCCCCCGGTGCTGCCAGCCCCCCCAGCTCACCCCTTTGCTTTTAGGAGAGGTGCATGCTCCCGGCTGCCCAAAGCAATGCTCTAGCCACCCGTGTCTGATGAAAACACCTACAAAAGCGCATTGTCAATACCCCCCCACCCCGGCACACTGGTGCTTCTCCAGGTGCCAAAACCATTTGCAGACCAGAAGTGGGGACATTGCTGGAGCTCTGCCCGCCTGGGGGGTCTGCCCTCGGTGTGTCTCCCCCCGAGGTAACGGCAAGTCCTGGCTGCAGGGCTGCGGGCATGGAGGGAACTTGGAGAAAGGACTTGTCAAATGGTCTGGCTCTGGGAAATATTTAAATGCTTAAAATAGCTTTTTAAAGGGCGGGGGAAGCAAAAAGCTCATTTTAGTGCAGGCTTTTTCTCTAGTTATTGCTTTTTTATTCTAGTTCACGTTGGCATTTTGTGATTTGGGAAAAGTTAATTTGGAGCCCTCCAGCCCTGTGCATCTGAGGTTTTTCTGAAGGGGCAAAATTATCCCCAAAAGCCAAGCAAAAAGTGCCGGAGCCAGGCAGAACCACACCTGGGGATGGCAGGATCAGGACCCTCCTGGCTGCCAATGCAGCATCCATGCCGGGGCGGGGGGCTGCCAGGCTCGAGGGAATGCTTCCATGGAGGCAGCCCTGAATTAGCAGGACAAACCTGACTCCCCAGGAGCATCCGCGGCGCGGTGCTGACACACACATGCTCACGTGGCCGGAGCAGGGCTGCCGGCGATGCCAGGGCTGCCAGCGATGCCAGGGCTGCTGGTGATGCCAGGGGTGGATGCTCATGCCACACTCCTCCTTCTGCCATCTGCCCCCACCTGGGACACATGGCGGTGGGGATGGTGTAACTGCGTGGAGAAAGGGAGACATCAGTCCATGTTGGGGCTGTGCCTGCTTGTGGCACTGAGGGTGCCTGTCCCCTGTGGTGTGGGAACATTGGTATGTGTCGACAGTGCCCTGGGGATTTTGGAGGCTGGGATGTGGCTCTGCAGCAGCATGGGCCAGGCAGTGGGCTGGGATGGTTTCAGCATTTGTGAGCTGAGTCTTGCAGGTCTCAGCATGTGGGAGACAGCTGAAGGTGCAGGTGGGGCTCTCAGCCATGCAAGGGCATGATGGCATCAGTGCTGAGCGAGGGCTGCAGGGGGATGGGGCTGGGACACAGGGCAGGGGTGCGGGCATCCCATGGCTCTCCAGCACAGTGTGTGTGGCACCGGGATACGTGCCCGTGCAGGGTCCTGCAGGGCTCCATCCCCAGGGAAAGGCTGCCCGATGAATAACGTACCGAAGGAAGGCAGGGAGCAGCACGTGGGAAGGCTCTGGCCATGCACAGCGCCCTGGCTCTTCTGTCTGGTTTGGTGCCTGTCCCATGGGAGGGTCTGGGGGCAGCGAGCGATTCCCAGGCTCACCCCCTGTCTCGGCTTCCAGAGGGGGGCCCCAAAAAGCTGCGCAGCAACATCCGGAGGAGCACGGAGACCGGCATTGCGGTGGAGATGAGGACCAGGGTCACCCGGCAAGGCAGCCGGGAGTCCACCGATGGCAGCACCAACAGCAACAGCTCTGACGGCACGTAAGGCACCGTGGTGGGACGGGAGCTGGGGCTGGGCACCTTCCACATGCTCCCGGGGGATCTCCCTTGAGACCCGGCAGCCCGATGCTCCATAAAAGCCCTTTGCTGTCTCTGCTCTCCTTGGCACAGGTTCATCTTCCCCACGACCCGGCTGGGTGCCGAGAGCCAATTCAGTGACTTTCTCGACGGGCTGGGGCCAGGCCAGCTGGTGGGGCGGCAGACACTGGCCACCCCACCGATGGGTGAGTGCCCGGGGAGCTGGGTGCCATCTCCAGCCCCACAGAGCGAGCGCTGTGCGTGCCTGGTGCGGGGCTGGGCACTGCGGAAGGATGCTGCAGCCAGAGGGAAGGGGCTGTGGGGTGGAAGGGGGCTGCGTGCTCCTCCCCAGGGCACTGGCTTCGGGCGGCAGGCTCCATCCTGCCAGTGTCCCTTGTGCTGAGCACGTGCCGGCTCGGTGCATGGTTTGCAGATGCTCTGGCCTTCCCCTGCTGCTCCTGCTGCCGCCTGCGCGATGGGAGGGAATGTCCCGTGCAGGGCTTGGGGCAGGACACCCGTGGGGGGAAGCAGCAGCTCTGCCTTTTCCCGAGGCCTCTCCTGCCCCTCTGCTGTGCACCAGCTCCTCCCAGCATCCCGCTGCAGACGAGACCCAACAAAACGGCGTTTTGGTCCGGTTTTCCCTTTTAAATCCAAAATGCCTTTAGAAAATCATGCTTTTTTTCCAGCCAGCAGCAGCGTGTCCCCAGCTGCGCCCAGGGCACACCAAGGTGATTGCCCGGTGTCCCGCTAAGGGGCCGGAGCTGCCGGCAGTGGGGAGAGCTGCCCCAGGGGGGGACACAGGAACCAGGGGCCCCCCAGTTCCTGCAGCACAGGGACCCACTGGCCTCACATAAGCTCCCGGTAGGAGGGAAGGGAAGGGGAAAGGGGGCAGTTGGACCCCTCTGGGTTTGCCCATCTGTCCTGGGAGGGGACACCACCCACTCCCCCTGGGGCGAGGTCCTGCCATGCCGAATCCCTATGGATCCTGCCATCCCCCCCCCGGCATCAGCTTGTTCCTTGCACAGCCCCCAGCATTGGCCCCCGTTTGCTGTTGAAATGCCGAGTGTGTTTTGAGAACATCCAGGTTTGTTTCGCTTCTATTAAACCCCGCTGGGATGTCAGGTGGCCCCTTCCCCCCGCCCCCCACTCCCCCCCCGGGGCCACAAGGCCACAAGTGACAGGGACCCACCGGCCAAGGGACATAGGTACGTAGGAGCAGGACAGCGTAAGTGCGAGAACAGCTTCACACCGAGCTCCAGAGGTGCCCGCCACGTTTTCTCCCTCTGCAGGGAGTGGGGGAGACCCTGGTGAAGCACCCCAGGGAGATGGGGCTGGTGGGTGCTGGCCCTGGTGGGGTGCTCAGCCACTGACCTCCTGCCCCAGCCTCTCCTGCCCTTGTCAGGGTCTTGCCTGTCACCCCCCGGCTGAGGGCATCGCCTGACCAAGGCACAGCCCCGGTTAATCCCAGCTCCTTTTCCCATCATGAAGGAAAAAATCCTCCTGCAAGGGTGCTGTGGGATGGAGCTGGCAGGGAGGAGGAAGGTTCTCACCTGTTTCTCTCCTCGCTGCTCAGATCCAGATGTCTCCACATCACCTGGGCTTTGTCCTTCCTCTAAATTCCCAATAAATCACGCACCAGGTGGCAGGATGCTCAGTGTGCTGGGCGAGCGTGGGGAGCAGGCAGCAGCGTGGGAGTGCCGGGGCTGCCAGCCCTGGAGGTGACATCTCCCACCTGCTTTTTGGCAGCACCAAAAGGGAGAGCTGGTGAGGATGCAGGGCTGCGGCCACCCCTGGGGGGAGGTGGCTGTCAGGGAGGTTGCTGAGCACGTCTCATCCCTCATCTAGGTGATGTCCATGTCGGCATGGCTGACCGGAACGGGCAGCTGGAGGTGGAGGTGATCCAGGCGAGGGGACTTATCCCAAAGATGGGCTCCAAGTCCATCCCTGGTAGGTGGCTGGGGAGGGAGGGGACTGGGGATGGAGGGGGAGCGATGGGGCCAGGCGCCGTGCCGGGACTGTCACAGGAGCCTGCTCCAAGTGCTTCTCACCCGTTTCCCAATGCAGCCACCTACGTGAAAGTTTACCTGTTGGAAAACGGCATCTGCCTGGCCAAGAAGAAGACCAAGGTGGTGAAGAAAACCTGCGACCCGTCGTACCAGCAGCCTCTGCTCTTTGAGGAGAGCCCCCAGGGCAAAGTCCTGCAGGTGACACACTCCCCGCACGAATATCTGGGGACAGGGAGGGATTAGGGGAGCATGGACAGGGCACCGAGACGCAGCATCCTCACTGCTGTCCCTCAGACCGCAGGCTGCCTACCCCAATGGTGGCAAGGTCCTTCTGGCCAGGCACGCTGGGTTTGCCGAGTTTTCCCCAAAACTCCCACCTGGAGAGCGGGGCAGCTCCCCTAACACCTTCTCTGCCCTGCAGGTGATTGTCTGGGGAGATTACGGGCGCATGGACCATAAATGCTTCATGGGGATGGCCCAGATCATCCTGGAGGAGCTCGATCTCTCCAGCGCAGTCACGGGCTGGTACAAACTCTTCCCCACCTCCTCGCTGGCCGACTCCAGCATCGGACCTCTAACGCGCCGCCTCTCCCAGTCCTCCCTGGAGAGCTCCACCAGTCCCTCCTGCCCGTAGGCAGCGGGTCGGTGGGAGAGGCTGGGAGGGGAAAGGAGACGTCCTGACCTACCAAAACTGTTAGTGGATAGCTGTAAATATCCTGTCTTTCCCCCACACCCTCCCTTTTTTTTATTTTTTATTTTTTTTTTAAATCTCCTTCCCAAAACAAACCTGCTCTCCACGCTCCTCCCCAAGCACGCATCCCGGTGCGCAGAGGGGGATGTCGGAGAGGGAGCGAGGGCCGTGTGTTTTGAGGCAGGGGGAAGGAGAAGCAAAAAAACCCCACCACCCCACAACCCACCCCCCTCCCCATGAGGCAGACCGAGGGCTGCGAATGCCGACCGATCCCGAGACTGTTACCGCACCTCGTCCCAGCACCCCGTCGGAAAGGAATCGAAGCGACGCGTTTCTCTCCTGACCACCCGGTGAGAGCATCTCGGTCCGATTCATGCAGCGCCGCTGCCAGCAGTGTGTCGACGAGGTTTCTTTTCCTTTGATTTCATTTCCTTGCCTCTGAGGAAACGGTAGCTTTTTCAAAGAAAAACAAAAAACAAACCTCAGAAAAAATCCAACTCAGCACTATTATTTTTTTTTTTCCGAGGAATGTAGCATCTTCTATTATGTAGCTTGCCACGTGCTAACAACACACTCACTCTCTGCAATATTGAAGAGACTCCGGATTGTCCGGAAACATCTGCCAGTCACTTCCCATTTGTTCGTTTTCTGAACTGAGCAAGCACTTCTGGTGGCCATTTTTCTTTCTTTTTTTTTTTTTTTTTTTTTTTTTTTCCCCCGGTAGCATGTAGCCTGTGACCAGTGACATTGCCAAAGCAAGAGAGAACAGAAAAAGGCGTACTCACCTCACCCATGCATACGCTGGTCTTATCCTCGTGTTTCACCACTGACCGTGGTCTTGCACGGCCAAAGCAAGACCCAAAATATAAACTCTGTGATGCCTCACGTGAAAATTCAAGTCAGGAGAAGGTGACCTGACGGAGCAGGAATACCGTGATGCTGGTTGATCGTCTGCCTTCCAGCCCCTTCCTCCCACCAGGGCCAGCTCAAGGGCTGGGATGCTCTCCTCGATACCTGAATTTCAAGTAGGAGCAGAGGGTTTGCCAGACCCCGCGGCAGGACGCACCTTTCTCCAACTCTCGACTTGTTGGTACGCTACAGGGGAACATCTCAAAAGCATCTTCTGCTGATCTGGAACTCGGGTGACTGAGAGGTTGCGAACAAAGGACTAGATGCTTTGAATTTATTATCAGGATGAGTGTTTTGGGGTTTTTGTTTGTATGTTTTGTTTGTTTGTTTTTAAAGCAGCATTTTGGTTCCCTCCGAGGGACCAGTTCTTGTAGCAAAACTGAGAATCACGGAAGCTTTTTTTGAAGGTGCCTAATGAAATTTGCTGAAAATACTCAGGGGAGACACCACTAGAAACTCTGATTTCTTCATAAAATATACTTAACTAAATGACTGTCCTGAAGGATCATTTTCCAAAAGAGAGGAAAAAAAAAAAAACCAAAACCAAACCAACACACCAAAAGATGAGCAGTCTTGAGACTGGAAGAGGACAAAAGGTTAATGGGGAATTTTTACCAACCAGATGGCTCTGACCTTCAGTCTTTAACAGAAATCAACCCACAGCACAGTTGGGATTTTTTTACTATTATTTATTGGCAAAGCAGAGAATTTCCCAATGCACAGAGCACAACAAAACCAACCTGTGATTCTCCTGGGATGCCAGGAAGGAGGAACCAGCTCGAACCTGTTGCCACGATGGAACAAAACCAACTGCGAAGGAAAATGTTGCGATGAAGCCGTCCCCTCCCCAAACCCAACCCCGGGGTGGGGGTCAGCAAAACTCCACCGCTTGGCAGCTGGTTCACCCGACGTCGCCACAATTTTGGTGATGTTGTGTCAAGGCATTTGAGCTGCTGTTGTGGACTTTGGATCTTTACCAAATCCGAATCACAGCAGATCTCTCAGAAGAGAGCAGGCTGGCTGCTGCTGACGGGGGGATGGAGAGCGGTCTCCTTCAGGACCCCAACTCCCGCCTTGTACAGAATTAAATCCTTGTCTCCTAAAGCAGCAAGTGCTCATGTGAGCGATATGTGCCGATTTCCAAGGATGTGCTGAACGGCGACGTACAGGACTGTGGGATGCGCTAACAGTCTCAAGTGGTTTGAGGAAGCAAACTCGGTGCCCTGACTACTGAAACGGGAATAAACAATGGTTTGAACATGATGTTCCTTCCAGAGCACGAAGCAGTTATATGAGGTCAACAATGTCTGGATGAGGCTAAACTTTCTCTGCCCCGGCATGCCAGATTATTGAATATGCGTGAGGAAAGGCATCTTAAGTGGAAAAGCTTTCTGCTCCTTTAAGCTAACATTATTTACTTTTGCTTTACCAACTCTGTTTCAATGGAAAAATGAAAAATCTGCCTGTGGGGCACAATAATCATGTCCACAGGGAAGTGACATAGCAGTGTGGGCAGAGCAGGGAGCTCTGCGTGTATTTTCTGCTGGCTGGTGCGGATGCAGCATCCCACCCCCTTCCCCTTCCAGCACGGAGCTCGCTGGCTGTAAAATTCTCCAGCGAGTCGCAGAGCTTTACTGCTCCCCTTCTCCATGAGCTTTTCCGGAAAGAGAGAACAGACGGGAATGGAGAGCAGCAGGAACGCTGGGATAGCCAGGCGCGCACCCACAGCAGCAGGCGCCTGAGGTCTAGCGAAAGGCTCCCTAGTTCTGTGCCAGTTGAACAACCTGCCCTTGGTGGCATGTGGAAAATCCGGAGGAAAACACTATCATCTGGAAGGCACAGCTGGGTACTCCAGGGAACGGGGAAAACTCCAATATTTTGGCTTATTTTTTTACCACCGATAGACGGAGGCTGCACTGGAGGATAACCGCGTAGCTGACATCAGAACAAAGGGCACCCCGGTTCTTTTGCCGTGGCACGTTCTCGGTGGTGGCAATGTGATGGGCTTGTGGGAACGGGTCCTCCTGCTCGCTAAGAGCCCAGCGAGGTGGAGCCACCCTGCTGGCGACTTGGAACGAGTGTCACTTGCTCACTAGCCTCACTGAAATCCATCAAGACCTTAACTTCTTCACTGTCAGCACCGCGCCTCCAGTCCCCCCGGGGAGCTGCTGCTCCGTTCTCCGGGGAAGCATCTGGGGCAGGATCTACCTTACACTGGCGTGGAAAAACTAAACTGGGAGAAGAGACCAAAGCGTGCCATGTGTACATTGCAGCGTCAGCTCCTTCTCATCTCTTAATCCACGAGACCACGTGTCAGACGTTTTCCCTCCACCAAAAAGAATAAAAGACACCCAGTTGCTTCCTACACGCGACACACCAGAAAACCCACAAGCTTCTGGACTCCAGGGTTTTTTTCTGGGGGAATGTTTTATTGCAAAGGGCATTTTTTTTAATGTACTATATGATTTCCAAAAGGTGGCTGCACTGATTAGGTATTACGCATTAGCTTCTTTCCTCCACCTTCTATCATGAAAGGAAATACAACCCATTGGACCTTCTAGATATTTTCCCCTAGAATGAATAATTAATATTAAACCAAATCAGCTTTGCAGCCCGTTTTATACCCAGCACTCCCAGCAGTAAGGAAAAAGTTGCATGCAGCACCCACCTGAGACACAGAAGACCCTACTGTAGCACAGCTGACAGTAGATGCTGGTGTCAGAATCAAGGCACCCTACCCGAGTGATGGATTTTGCCAAAACAGCCTTGAAATGATACTTAAACGTCCCCTAAATGCTAGTAAAAAAAAAAAAAAAAAAAAAAAAAAAAAGAAGAAGTCACAGCCACGCAGTGAAGCATGGAAAACACTACACGTTTTCATGCCCAGGTCTGTTATCCCTGGGTTTTCTACAAGCCTGGAATAGGCTTTGCTTGCCAAAGTTGAGCAAAAATTTTCTAGGGCGCCAGAAGGTGGACCAGGCTTCTGGGCTCGATCAGAAATTAGCTCCTGTTTCATCAACGTTATAGCACGTTGAAAGCACAGGGAGAAGATGCTTAGACATAGTTTTCCTGAAATCCGGTGAGATACAGAACCAATTACCTAGCCAGCAATCAGAGAACTAAACCTATTAAGTGGCTTTGGACAATGCCACAGAGCAACCGAGCTGGTGGGAAACATTCCCTCCACGGCCACCTTTTCCAGCTCTTCAAACCTCTTCTCCAGCACCAGTTACGGATGTAGCACTCTATTGCAAATACGAGACCAGAAATTCCTACAGGAGTCGGATCAGGATTCCCTGTGCTGACAGGGAATTGCTTCTATTCACTGTCTTACACGACTGCTCTAGCAGCGACGAGACCTGAGAAGTCAAGCCTGTATTTGTACACTTTAACACTTTTAAATACCTTGGCTTGTTTAAGTGGGCTTGCAAACACTCCACAGCGTTGAGTACGGTTTAAGAGTCTTTACTGATGCAAGAATATTTAGAAAAACAGCACCGGTGATGTTTTTTCAGGCATAAAGAGCCCACCACCTTCTATTTTCTTCCAGTTCACTCAGACACTTTCCCAGATTGATGTGAAACGCTCGGACAACGCACATCTGCAAACCTCCTCAGAGGTGTGTGTTTGGGTACCGATTTGGAAAATAACTGCATTTTAAAGGTCAAGGAACAGTGTGCAGGCACCGTTCTTGATGGCTGAATTCAAAGTCTAAACGTGTTTTGCATCACAGATGGAAAAAGAAAAGCTATTAAGAGATGGCTCTGCTTTCCTTTGGGCTTTCATACCTCCAGACAGATCTGGAAAATCACCTGCAGTAAAAACAAGGTTTGCACCCTGTGATGTGCCAAAGGCATGACAGCCCCTTCCAGTGTTTCTCTAGCAAAGCTCTTTCAACTGGAAGTCTTCCTTCTACTTCATGTTCACAAGCATAGAAACCACCCCAACCCTCGGCTGTTGTTAGAGGTGCAAGAATGATGTTGATGAGCTAAAAAAGAAGGTGGAAAGGCCGCCAAAAAGACTTCCTATGGAAAAAGAAGTGTCTGCAATAAACATGGCTGGAGCTGGTGGGGTAGCGATGTGCTGTGCGTTACACGAAACGGACTCAGTGAGCAGCCGGGACAATAAAGCTCACCTTAACCCAGCTGGTCCGTATTTGGGGAAGATGGAGGTTTTAAAAGTAGACTTGGAAAAAATGTACAGTAAAGGGCCTAAGTGTTTGTCTTGCTGTCTGAATAACCGCCACACTGTTTAACCCTCATCATCTGCCTTGGGCACAGACACCAGAGCGGAGCCCAGCAGCATCCAGGAACTCAGGAGAAAGCAGCTCGGTTTAGAGCTGCCCCCGAGACCCGAGAGCTGGTGTGACCACTGTGCCTGGAGCTCCGATTATCGGTATACCTCATTCTTTCTTTCTTCCCCCGCTCCCCCCCACCCCTTTTTTTTTTTTTTTAAGAACCAGAGCTTTGTGCACTCTTCTCACATTCAGGTTATTTTTTGTTCTAACTGTGCGATGAAGAGCAATTACACGGGGTGTGCATTTACCACCTGCTCCCATGCTGGCTCCTGCCAGCCCAACCTCTGCTTCGTTTAGCACTTGCACTATTAATTGCTGAGCTAAAGGGCAAGGGAAGCAAGGGGCCAGGGCGCTTCTCTGGAGGGAGGGATGATGTGGCTGGACAGTAGGTGCCCCCCCCCCCCTTTCATCCATCCTGTTACAAAACATGTAGATAAACAGCGCTCCCAAGGCTGCCCCTTTGCCTTCGGTGGTGGTCGCAGTCCTGCTCCCCCCGCAAAGGGCCGGCGAGGAGGTGAGCATCTCACGTGGGACTCACTGAGGACAGCGCTGCTGCTCTTGGAAGGGCACTAAACCCTCACGAAAGCTTTTGCCTGTAGCACGGATGGAGCGGGAGCCTCCGCAGGTCGAAAGGGCGTCCCTCCAGCTGGAGGGCACGTATGGACCAGCGACCCCAGTCCCCAACAGGATCGCTGCCTGTATATATCTGCTAGATCCCAGTGCTCGCTAAAAAAAGAAAAAAAAAAAAAAAAAAAAAAAGAACTTTGTCCTAACGCTTGTGATGAGAACCGTGAAGCAATGCCTGATGTCAGGGGGCCTCCGGACGGAGCAGCGCTCCCCTCCTTGTACCCAGCTGGCCAGGGATGCCTCGTGAACGTTAGCACTTTGAAGTTGGTGGCCTTGTTTTTTTTAAAAGGGCTTGATCTTTTCATGCAGTTAAACCTGATTAATCTTCCCCATCATGTTGTCCTACTCCCCACCTCAAAATTAAGCTACGAGCAAGCACCTGGACTGTTTAAGATATTATCCAGGACTTGAGAATCTGTCATTAATCTCAGAAGTTTATGCCTCAAATGTAAAAAAACATATACATCTTAGTAACAACACTTAGTAAAGTAGCAGCTCCAAGTTTTAACTGAAGTTTGTCCTTGAATTTGATTACAAACAGCACCAAGGGAAAAAAAACCCAACAAAACTAAACCTACATAAGCACACAGAGAAAAGCACCAATGAGTTTTTCAGCAGCACCTAAACGGAAGCATTTGTCCTATCAAAAAAAAATAAAAATCAGAATGTATACTCCCAAACAAGACACAGGAGGAATTTTAACTATACCTTACAAATCTTTAAACACAGCCTATACCTTTTAAATCGCATCAGCCCTCTAAAAATTATGAGGGAGCATAAAAGGGTCCAAGATATTTAAAGGCATAAGGTGATGAGAGATGCACCCAGAACAACTCAGCCAGCCACTTTTAACCATAGACCTTCTCCAGACAGATGCTTCAGAAGGCTGAAACGAGTATCTTGACAGAGGTGCATCATACGAGAGCAATACAGCCAAGCAAGGACACAGAATTCTATGCTACTTCACATTTCCCACCCTGAAGTCCCCAACAAGTTGCATTGAAAAGAATTCCCTAAACTGAGAGGGTCCCATTAGATTGGGAAGCTGCCGGAACTCCACGAGTTAATTGCTACTACAAGCCTAGCCTTCCATCTCTAATGAAAAAGGTAGCAGGTATCTCACCGTTTGAGTGGCACACGTCAACCTGACGCCTTTCTGTGTGCGCCCGTTACCTACGGGGAAAAGGAGAGTTAGGTGCAGAACTCGTGCAGGACCACCACGCTCACCCCGGGGAGCTCCACGCTCCTGGAAGCCAGGATGTAATTGCATTAGTGAACACGTTTGGCTGCCTCCACCAGCCCACACTTACGTTGTGATAAACTTTGCTTTGATGACAGATTCATAAGTTTAACAAACCCCACCTTAAAAATCAAAGCAGCAGAGGGGTGAACTAGGGGGGTCCTTTAAGCCCCAGTTCCATGTTCAAGACAAGGGGATGGGCTTGTGATAGATACTTGAGAATGGTAATATTTAAAAAAAAAAAGCAAATGGCAATTTTATACCTGTGTTAAGTGATGTTTTATATGTGTGTGGTCTTTCTTAATGTAAAACTCTTGTATTTTTGTGGTTTATATGCAGCAGGACTGATGGCTGTGAGGGTGCACGCTATTTTGTAAAATATTCTTAGCCAGTTTTCCCAAGGAGGAAAAAACCTGAATTACTCACGTTTTCATTGGCTTGTACCTGCATGTACAGTATTGGGGCAGCAAGTGAAGATGATTAAAGCCAGCTTAAAAACTTTTTCCTGTGCTTGAGTTGAGCTTCTCAACACACCCAGCCTAAACCCATGTGTAGCTTAAAAAAAAGCCAACCCTCCCCATGCCAAACAGATATGCTGGGGAAGAGGGGAGGAGAATGAAACCCTCTTTTTTCTGAAAAGAGCAGGTTTGGACTTGAGGAAAGAAATACCATCATCAATATGCAAGTGGAGCACCATCCGAGCAAGGCTCACGCAAACAGCTGAGCCCTCTCCCCTGCAGCTGCACACAGCCACCCACCAGCCGAAGGAAAACTGGCCTCCGTGTCTGTCCCTTCGGTGACTCCTAACCGCCCCCCCCAAGCCTTTTCTGTTCTCACTGTTACCACTTTTTTGTTAAAGCTTAACATTTACCTTTTTGGATCGGCCTCGGTCAGGTTTTGTTGGACACGAGTGTGAAGCTGCAGCCCTAATAATTGAAGTTAATAATTGAAGTCATCCCCGCAGCCCGAGCTGCAGGAATGCTGCGTTTACCCACCCCCCCTAAGCTGTGAGTCTCTCTTGTATATAAAAGTGTCAACTGACCTGATTCTGCCTCTGCTGAGCCTGGTTCTTTGCATGCTGGTAGTCCTTCGCTTTCAGGCAAACACTGTTCTCGCCTGACATTTGGGACGCAGCCCTGCTACAAAGCAGATGGAGTAGGTCTGATTTGGATGAAAGGCTCCAAAAAGGCACCTGAAGTGAACAACTTGCACCCGTGACAGTGTTTAACACAATCTGTTACGCTGTTTAAAAACAAGAGAAGTCAGCTGAGGTTTCACTGCAATATTTTATTTGGGAATTTACATATACACAGGATAAAGTAGACCACAGAAGTCTTGACTTCTTGCTCACGCCGATGAGTTTAAGCAGTTGTGTTCTACTGAAGATGTGAAAAGAAATCTGACCCACCCACTTCTTATGCCTAGAATTCAAATGTCAAAAGCTAGCCAGGAAGATGTACCAGGATTACACAGGAACAAAACAAAAAAACCATGAAAAAAGTATAAATTAGGATGCCGTAGTCATTTTAAAATTGTAATAAAACTTGCAGTGGGCTCTCAGCCCCTTGATAAGTTAACTCTCAGTTAGATTGTTAAAAGTTAAATACATCAATACCACATATTAGACAGAAAAGCCACTCTGAAGTGCAAGTTTCACATTCCAAACACCTTGCCCCCACACTGTGCGAGAATCCTGCTTGCTCACGGGGGGAGGGAGAGGGGTCTTCAAAATGACTTTGGTTCCAATGAGGGTTGGCGAGCCAAGCACAGCGAGGCCTCAGCTCCGGAGAACTCCACTCAAGGGAGGAGGTAGCAAGGCTTGCTTGCCCCTGGGCTTGGGTTAAAATCCAGTTCCTCAGCACCAAACAAGGTTTTCACCCCTCTGCTAACCAAACCCCCTACTAATACTAGAGTTTAAGTGATTTTTAAACAGCCTGATGTCACAGGCGGTATTAAGTACGGCTTTCCCAACTCGCTCAGTCACATCTCTGCTAAGATACCCAGCAGGACACCAAGTGCTACCCAGAAGCATTAGTGGAGGTTTGTGCAAGGAGGGGGTCCACCCCAGAAGAGTGCATTGACTGTGCTAAATACAGGGGAGCTCACGTTCTGATGACTTGAGGTTTTCACCGTGTCTGACAGTGAAAAGGCAGAGATGGGTCTCGGGGATGGAAGGAGGTTCAGGCTGGGCAGCCAGCCAGAAAGAAAAAGCCCTGAATGTCTCATGGAGCAGTTTTGAAGAACAGAACAGAAGGCAAAAATGGTCACAACGCAAGGGATCATTTCCACATCTGAGTGCTGAGGGACTGATTGCTTCCCTGGGCACCTCCTCCACCCATTGACTGTCCATATCCCATCACGCCGTTAGCTCCATAGAAGTTCATCCCAGCCATCTGCTGGGTCATCTGCAAAGGGGAGAGGAGGGAAGTCAAGGCTACGTCGAGGACACCGCCAGCCCACAGCAGAGGCAAAACTCACGATCCCCACCACATCCCAGGCTTAAGCAGGTTTTTTAGAAGGGTTATCGTGAAGCCACTGGCTCTTCAGGTGCATGCCCAGCTGAGGAAGTTTTCACTTCAGCTAACGTTGCCCTGATTTTTGTTCTCCACCAAGCACCAAGACCTCTGACCAAGTCACCCCTTGGTGATCCTTCGGTTTGCCTGTGGCATCAGCAGAACCTCACCCAGCCCCAGGAGCCAGGCTGTGGAATCACTGAAATCTCCAGGTAACAAGGCTGGATTAGTCACATGTGCCTCCCCCACCCTCAGGTCACCAGCAGATGACACCTCACCTGAGCGATGTTCCACTGAAGCTGCTGTGCTGGCTGCACACCATAGACTGGTTGGGGAACTGCTGCCATGCCAGCCACGTAGCCAGCCTGCTGCGCTGCCATCATCCCATTGGGGACGCCGATGACAGCAGCCTGCACGTTACCCACGTATCCAGCTGGTATGGCCATGGGAGTCACCATCCCGGCAGCTCCAGGCTGGGCCATCATTCCCACCGATGGTGCCATCATGCTTCCCATCATGCTGCTGGAGGGGGCTACTCCTGGAAAGCTAGGATACGCCGCTGCGGGATATGCCATCTGAGCTGGGGCCATGAACATGGCTCCTGGAAAAAGGCAGAGAAGCAATGAAGGCAAGAACCGCTACACTCATTGCCAGGGGCTGAAATGCCAACCTTTAACTCTGGGACTATCACAACATTCTCTTGGCCCCGAAACATCCAGACTAAGCTGTTATTATGCGACTCACCAGTTCTCAAGAAGGACCACCTACATTCCCACTTCTCCGCTTGTCAGCTACCAGGACACCCCACCCACTCTGAATTAGTGCGCTGCCAGTCAGCAGCTCTATTCTGAGAGCTGTTACCTTGCGCAGGCAGCTGAGGTGTCTGAGAGCCGTACAAGGAGAGGATAGAGTCCTTAGAGAGTTGCTTCTTCCCCGCTTCCTCTCCTTTGCCTCCTGGCTCAGGGAAGAGGTTCAGGTTTTCGGGAACAGAACCAGCACTTCCAGATGTTGGCATAGAGCCAGTGACCTGAGACAGAGGCAGCACAAGTGCAACAGCTGCACTCAGCACTAGGGGAAGACACAGATCATCATCTCATTCCAGCATCTAACGCGGCTTTGTCGAGCACTGTTATTCCCTCCTTACCTTCCTGGAGTCAGAGTTTGATCCCACCGATGCAAAAAGATCAAGATCCTTCTCCAGGCTGCTAGGCCGGCCGTTTGTAACTGTGGTTGTCACAGGAGCATCTGGGAGAAACGAAGCCGCGATGGATGCTCACCCAGATGGCCTCAGGCTGAGGGGCAGCCTCCCTGCCAACATGCCACTCAACCCAGTGACCTGACCCCTAACCTACTGCAGCCACACACTGCCAGCTCTTTGCTCATCCTGCTGGTGCTGAGAAGGAACTGGCTGGGGACCAAGAAGCACACTGCACCACAACTGCCCTGTTAACCTCAGAGCAGCCGGGAGCCATGCTGTCTGGAGACCACCACAGCCGCTCCTGTAATGCTACAGGCGCAATCACTGCACCAGCATAAAGGAAAACATAAGGAAAACTTTCTGCTGCAGTGTCAAGCACCATGCTCGAGTTGCACTGGAGTAATTAAGCAAAATGCTCTACGGCTCCTATCAGTTATTCTTCACCTGACATGGAAAATAAGTACTAAGAGCTCATCAAATTCACACGCTCAAAGATGGACAGGGTCAGGGTAACAGTGTGTTGAGGCTGGAAAGGCTCTTACCAAGTCCCAGCAAGTCCATTACTGGTTCGGTAGATTTAGGGGAGCTTTTTCTAGACTGCTGCATTTCTTCTTTCTTTTGAGGCTAGGGAAAAACGAACATCAGAAGCCTTGTTCAAATTCTGATTTTGCTCTGCTACTTTAGAGGCTTTAATGAGATTAACCCTTAAAATTCTTTTTCCAGGGGCCATAAGTGCTTCCAAAGCAAACAACTGCAGAGTATTACACTGTTTTATTGTCCCATTATGTTGGAACCCACCGTCAAGTTCAAGCATGCTCTAAACTAGCAAGAAAGTAACTGCTCAAGCTGGAAAGCTAAGCAGGGAGTAGCTGGATTCCAACCTGCTCAGAGCTGCATGGCAGAACACATCTGCTTAGTATCTGGTTGAGCAGAGGAAAACAAGCTACTACCATTAGTGTGACCGAATGCATCCACTGCTATGACCGAGGCCAGAAAAAATGCTTCCATATCAAGCTGGATTACCTCTGATATGCTTGAGAGAAGTCTTTACAATTGATCCACGACCATGCCTTTTGGTCTTACCATTTTCACCTTCTCAAAGACGATAGGTTCCAGTTTTCTTTCTGATACTGGCTCATTACTCCTTTTCCATTTGTCATCTTTTTCCTTCTGTAAGGAAAAAACACCCCACTGACATGAGGGTCAAAACTCATGTCATTACACAAAGAGAAAGTTCATGTAGAGCTTTACATGATGCTGTTACTAATCTAAGAAAACCTCAAAGATACAGCTGAAGACCTCTGTTTGAAGACAGCCCTGCTTTGAGGAGTTGGACAAGACGGCCTTCAAAGGTTCCCTCCAATTTAAATTCTTTTGACAGAATGACTGAATGCAATCAGCTTCGGAGAAGAGCTTAGTCACTAATACAGGAAACATTTAAACTGTCTATTTTCATAGTGTCACCGCTTACTCATAAGGCAGACACACACTTGCATCTCAACATGTATTCAAGCTTCTGTAGAAGTGATTAGAAACAAACCCTAAATGCGTTGATGTCAATACTTCGGTCCATGTATTTCTTCTTTTCGTATTTATCCCGAATGAAGCTCTCCACAGCTCTGCAAGCAGCTTGTTAAAGACAAATAATTCAAGAATAGAAGACTTACGTAGTAGTATTTGACATGTGGATACAAGGTACAGGCTGTAACTAAACTAATGACTGTTTAAAGAGCATTTCCAGCAGTAACTTTCTTAAAATAATTTAGTGTTGGATCCAACTACTTTAGCTACTCAGTTTTTGCCCTTGGGTTATTCCAAGCATGGCAGTGCTATAAAAGGTATATTAAATCAGGGCTTAAATTCCTGGTGTATTTTCTTCACTGATTTATATTTACTTTAGCAATCACTTCAGAGCATACATATCATTAACACAAATCACACAGCGGTTGGAGAAATGAATCCTGTGCATACAAAAGCACCTCAGCCACCAGCTCAAGACAAAAAAAAAAAAAAAAAAAGTCGGAGAGGTTCTCCTGTGTTTCTTTAGATTCATGTCACCACCCCCATTGCACCCAGCATCTAGAAACCCTCCTGAAAGGTAAAAGTTCCAGCTTAAATTTTCAGAAGTGTTACACCTTTTTAATCTGTCTCCACTGAGAATTTTAAATGCTCGGCACTTCTGAAAGTCAACCCTCCTATTCACCACGGACTCTACAGTGCATCTCACACAACAGTTTCAGGTTGTAACATTTGCACTGCCCTTCTCCACCCTTACAGCTCAGAAATGACCCTTTTAGCCCTCTTCTGCCTCACTCTGTAAGCAAGCAGCCTGCAAGTGAAGCAACACTCAGAGGGTGCCTTGCTAGGAGCTCATTCTCACAGCTGATGCCCCAGCACATGAAGTTAAGCCTCCTGTGCAAGAGGAGCAGCTACAAAGCCACAAGATGAAAAGACTCCACATTTCCCCAGCAGCAGAGGAAGAAAGGATACTGATCTGTTTGAGGTCGCCTGAAGTTCTCTGGCAGGTAGGCTTCGTAAAGACGATTTGCTTTTCCATTTCCCATCTCTTGCATGCACTGCAATTCAAAAGAATCCTTGAGCTGTTTGTTTTACAGACATTAAAGCCCTTACACATACTAGCATGCCAGGTTACCAAGCAAGAGTCTGTGTTAACTAGAAGACATGTGTAGACTTTTGAAGTCTGTTCTGTACCTGAAAGCCACTCTTCAGGCCTTTGGTGCAAACCTTCTAGCTGGGAATCCTTGATGCAGTCGTCATGATCCCCCCCTCCCCTTACAATCAGCCAGTCCTAAGCACCACAGCATAATATATAGTCAAAGATAAACAGCACATCAGGAACCTGAAGTCACCCTGTAAGTCCAGGATTTGATTTCTGGAAACCTCATGGAGAGCAGGTGGGCAGCAGCTCCTGCTCCAGACAGTAGCAGCCACTGGCATTTTTACAGAAACTTGCCGAGCATTTGTCTTTACCCTGATGTTTGCAGAGCCTGAAATGATGACATTTTCCCTCCCGATCTAACCTAACTTGGCGTCATCTTCCTGCACCTTTGGCCTATTCAGACTTTGTTGACTTCCAAGTTTACTGAGCCCCGCTAACAGAACAACCCTGTTCACGTTTCGCTCACATTACCTGTATCTGTTCTTGTGTCCACTGGTCAAGATTGACGGACTTTACCCTGGATATGTGAACTCCTAGGTTCCTGTGGATCCCAGCACAACGAATGCAGATGAATACACCGATATTCCAGGATGCCCATCGTGGCCCTGCGAAGAAACACAAGTGTTTCACATGAAGTCAACCTGTAGTTGCCTTGAGCAACTGAGAAACTGTACCAAGTGAACTGGGACTGAGGCATTTAGATTTTCATCCAGATTAGCCATTGGAATTAGACATCAGCAGGATGTTTAAATATTGTCTCCCAATCATTAGACTTAAAGCTAGTATTTCATTGCCTCCCTCTTCCATTTTGAGAGCTCTATGCAAGACAAGTCTAAGAGGAGGAGGGAAGAATAGGCAAACACTCCAGACACTATAAACCCCCGATTTCACCTTGCTTAAACCCATGTAACAGCCATGTCAATATAAGCCCGTGTTCCTGCTTTAGCAATGGAGAATCTTTCTCAGATAACCTTACTGCAGTGGAATCTGTTCCAGAATATTCACTACTGCTCTAGGAAAAGCAGCATAAAATACTCAGCATTTGACATAGGGACCAGAAGAAGACATCAAGTCTTCTGCAGGAAGCTACAGCTGAGTAAGGAGAGCAGCGCAAAACCCGGTACTTTGGCCACCAAAAACCTAGAGCCAGGGGCAGAACCCAGGTTGCAATCCCGGCCCAAGACCGATGGACAGTTCACTCCGCAGTTTCTACAGCTCAGCTCAGGTTCACAGCTTGCATGCGGCTTTCAGACAGGCAGGACAGCTCCGAGGTGTAGAAGGGAGATCATGCCAGGGTCAAAAAAACCAAACAATCCACAGGGGAAAGATTAACAAGCTTAGTTTTACTCACTGCAAACAGGTCTCTGAAGGAAACCCAGCAAATGCATTACCGAGGAGGTCCACAGGCACTGCCACCACGTGCAGCCCCCCTCCCAGCCAGGGCCAACAGACCCTGGCCATGGAAACCCTCAGTCCTGCTGAAGGAAAGCCAGCTTCGGAAGCAGTCCTCTGCAGTACAAGACAGGCAGGTTTTAAAACTAAATCATCCGTGGCAGCTTCCACCATGGGTTAGATATCCCTGTCCATGCTGGCCAGGCAGCCACTGCACAGCCACACCCTGAGTAAGGGACCCAAGAGCCTCCAGTAAACTAATTTTCTTTTTTTCTAGCCCTTTTTCTAAGCGTTACAGGCATTGTGGCAGATGAAGAGTTATTCTGTCTTTTCTTGCCATAACTAAAATAGCAAGCCTCAAAGCTAATGAGGCTGAGGTGGGAGGGGGAAGAGGGGGAAAGTGTAATTTCAAAGCCCTAAAAAAGCAGCGCTGTATTTGACTCTCCTAGATATGCTAGATTGTTGTTAACAGTTTAACTCCTATTTACTGGGGAAGCCTAGAGTATCCCAAGGGATTTGGTGCCGCTCATGCTATCAGTGGCTCATGGTCCCTTCCAGGGCAAAGGCATGGAACCTCTAACTTCCCTCCAAGTACCTATTCCAGCTAACCCATGTTACGATTTTTTTTTTTTAGAAAAAAAGAAAAAAGTCACCTGGCCTGCCATTGCATTCTGCTTTTTCACTTGAAGAGTGGCCTTGGAGAATGGTACTAATTCAATGAAACTGGTGAAAGTCACTTCCCAGCTTAGGAACAGCTCTTGGTGAAGACCTTAACAGGAGCGTACTGCTGCCTATACCTTGGTTCCTTTACCATACCTATCAATATCTAGGGCTGAACGCAGCAAAGCGGGGGCCTGTACTTTCAGCAGCACCCGAGTACACCAGTGACAAAGTGAGACGTGGGGACAAAAGGCTTGTTCAGTGTTACGCCTGTAGCACACCAAGGTTGAAGCCAGAAAACTCTGCTCCTTCATTTCATTTATTTGTGCCCTTCTCCCCAGGATGCACCCTGAAGGCTATAACGTGAGACTGCCAGCAGGATTAAGCATGAGATTCAAGGTTAGATGTAAACTCTAGATATATTTAGCCTTTATAGGACTAAAAGGATTAATAGCCAGCTAGATACTACATCAGGGCTATAGTAATCAGCTCACTGGTTTGTCACATGTGCTAGCTCAAGCCCCTGCAACCTCCTCCTACCCTGCGATGCCACATAAGAGAATGACTCAGTGGTACAGGCTGTTATAGCCACGCTGCTTTAGTGTTCCTTTATTTGTGATGCAGGATCTGAAATAGCAAGGGCTGAGTGCAGGACTAACAGCTGACCACTGCTGCAACTCTTAGATCCCAGCTCTGGGTGATTCCAATACTGAAGCAGCTTCGTTATGCCTGTGAATATTTAAAAAAAAAAATAATACGTAGGCTTTCAAAAATCCTCCTAGCAGCTAGCATTTGGTTTAGAGATAACACTGTTACACAACCAAGGGTAGTTCTCTCCACTGACCCTTATTCCAGCCAGGGTTTGGGTGTCCTTGCCATGTTCAGGTCTGCAGCCTCGAGGAAATGCCAGAGGTCTGGGGACATGGGGTTGTTTTTGCCAGAAGTTTGGGGATGGGGGGTCGTTTTTGTTTGGAGCCAGGGAGAAGACCGATGGCAGAATTTCAGCAGTCTGTTCTCTGACACAGTGGTGACTCTAGAGCCACTCAAGAGCAATACTTGGGATGGTTCTCCAAAATATTGCCCAAAGCTCCGCAGCTCTGCAAGGCATATGATTTTGAATTCCAGATCCAAGCCCTCCATACTTTTGGATATAACTGGCAATTCTTTTAGCCTAGTTACGCAGCCTTGTATTCTATCCACACTGTGATAAAAAGAGGAACAAGATACAGCTACACCCCTCGAGAGTGAAAAGCTGCTTTAAGATAAGCAGCTGCACAAGAGAACCACTTGCCTCAACAGCAGCGAGAGTTTGACACAGCAAGACGCAACACAACAGGGAAGAGCTGCTGCTTGAATAATCAGTGCTGAGCAGCACGCAGCCTGTCGGCAGCGGTGCAAGGCAATCCGTTTTGCCTCCCCAAATCAAACTCCAAATAACATCATGCTCGTTAAAATTATCGTTTGGTGCCTTGGGCGGTGAGGAACACTACAAGGGTTTCTTTCGCTGAAAGCAAGGGCATCCCAAGCAAGACAGCCTGGCCTGAGCGGGCTGCCAGCAAGGAAGCAGCAGGACAAAGCTCAGATGTCCTGGTTAGGTTGAACATAACATGCAGAAGCACCAGCCCAAGCACATTCTGTTTTGACCTTCAGCTTTGCTAGTATCCAATGCACCCAACTCTTAAGATAAAACGGCATTTTTATGATTTTATTTATGATGAAGGACTTCGTTTTGTGGGCAAGGGGGGGATGGGTTATCACTTAAATGTACACAAGCCTCCCACTTCCCTCTTTTGAGGGCACGACGAAGCAGCTCTCGCTAGAAATCACAGGAGGAAGTGCCCAGTGAAGCTCTGGCTGGGGAGAACTTCATAGAGTCGCTTCCCCCACAGTTTCACATGCTATTTTCAAGGTGACTGACTTGCAGAAAGACCCAGGTGGTATTTACAGATGAGAGTTCGGTTACATGTTGCAGCATTTAACTTCCCCAAAACTAAGCCAAGCTGAAGACTGTATACAGAAACTACAGTGACTGAGTGATGACAGAAGGGGCAAAACACCTTTGCAGAAGTTAAGGGTGACATTTTTCAGAGAAAAATGTTTTTATGTGGGTAAGTTGCTTTAAAGAACACCACAGCGGTGCTTATCAGCATTGCTAGGGCTGCAGCGGAGCACCATCTTCCCTTGCAGCCTCTGTGCACACCCTGACACCACGAACTGCTCCCAGGAGGGCACGCCATGCCACAGGGACCACAGTACCCTCTGGCTTCACCTAATCATGGAGACTCACATGCAAAAGATTTTAGGACAAGGCTAACAGAAGCATTTTGCTCATTAACCCGCTAGAAAGTGGCATAAAAGAAAGTGGTCCTCGCACGAATGCTCTTGCTAATGTTCTAAAAGCCACCAGACTGCTATAGAGTTTAAGGGCTAAATGAAAACTCGCTTCCCATATGCAAAACTGGGGGTTTGCTGCAATGACAGCCAGTATCAGACGTGCAAGCCTAATGCTGCAGTCACTTTGGTTTCAGTATTTTGGCCAATTTTAAACTTCCGCAGTAAGTTACATGGCACTAACCTCAGCTGGGCATAGCTTGTTCTGATCTGATTAAGCATCTCATGCCCCTGTACATCACCTCATATGTGCCCAAATCCTTTCTGGAGAATGCCAGCCATCTGCAGGTGACCGTGAGATTAAAGAAAACACCAGTTTTGAGTAAGAATCAAAACAGATTTGAAAGCCCAGCTATACACTTGGTTCTGGCACAATATTAAGGCTAGATGAGACCACCCTGGGATATATTCCTAGCCTGGCAGCGGTTGCAGGAAGATCATGAGCTTAAAAGCATCTATTGCTCAGTCAGTTTTCATTTCAGAAAGCTGCATTGAATATTTGAGCGTATTCCCAAGTGAGGATGCGCCACCATCCAGCAGAGACTAGAAAGCTATGTGCGAAAAAAACGAGCTGCCTGGGCAGTGCTTCCATGAGACAGTTTCACAGCCTGTTTTATATCCCAGCCTGTCAAAATAAACACTGCATACCAAGCTGGTCATAGCAGCTTCAGCTAGCATCTAAGCCAGAATCATTAATGCCTGCAAGGACTGCCTGAATGATCTGCCCTTACTGGAGAGGCTCCCAATTCCCTTCGCAACCCCAGCACAGCCTGGCTGTTCCCCTTCACATCATGTCTTCAGTCACTTTGCTGAAAGTTCACACCCTCGGCATTTTTAATCAAGGAATCCCAAGGGGATTCACTCCTCACCCTTTATTCAGGCATTAAAATTTTGTCTCAAGCTACTCACACGAGTTTCTTTGGTAATAACCCTCCGAAAGGCATTTAAAAATAAAACAGAAGTTGGCTGCAAAGCCAGTGCTCTTTTGAGAAGGGGGGGGTTCAGGAAAAAATAGATGCTTTCATAGGCAGGAAGGAGAGAGCATCGCTATTCAAAGCCTAATGAAATATTCTTAGTGCAAACAATCGTTTGCCTCGCAGGCTCCCTGCCTGCAAGCACTCCAGCAAGAGCCCAGCTGTAAGAGGGAAATGTGCCTGCTCAGCCCATTGATCCCCCCTAACACTGCTCCATGTGTGGGACTATGGCACCGCACAGCCACCCCCTCAGCACTCACAGGGGAAGGGGATGTGGGAAATCCTCCCTGGAGCCAGATAATCGCTGCGAGATGACACGCACATCCTCTCGTACAAGCCTTCACCAGTACTTGGAAATTTCTCATCCAGTCAAAGTTGAAAAGCCCTAATTTTTTCCAGAGCCAAATGAAGAAATAGTCAAGTATCCAAGAGCTTCCTTTGACTTGTGGCTTCCTTATTCTGGAAAGAGATTGCTTAATGACTTACTGAAATTCATTCCACTCATAGAAAAGCTATGACAAAGGCTGTCTTACAAAAGAACTTCCTCTGCTCTTTACTGCAGAGATGTGCTCTACAGTCAAGCATTCAGAACAGCTTGGGGAAACGAGGCAAACTCTGCTAGTAAGTAAAATGCACAGTTAAACTCAGCATCAAGATCTCTAAATTATGCTGTTTACTCACCAACACAGGCTAGTTAGTATGGCCTGAGCAGGGCCATACTGACGCAGGGCTCACGGACCTACCACTGAGATTTGTGAAGTGCTAACACCCGCTGTACCCCCAGATTTAGCACCAGGCTAAGCTATTTGATTAGTTTTCAGGAAGCCATTGGAACAGCTGCTAAATCCAAAAAGCTCTACAAGGGAGTCTGATAAGGATATACACCTAGTCAAGTAGTTCAGCGGTTCAAAAATTCAACTTCATTCCGTTCCGAAAGACGCAAGGGCTGCTTTCAGAATTTCTTTGCCTTCCCCTTCCCCCCCCCCCCCCCGTAGAAGACTGCTGCATTAGTTATAGGTTTTAACCACTCTTAGCAAGAAAAAGGAAGAGCCAGAGGCATCTATGGGGGTTGAGAATATAGACTCCAACAACAGCTTGGAGCTTTGCCTTAAAAAATCTTCTTGGCTGCATTAGTAGCAACCAGTATATCCTCCCCAAACCATAATATTTGCTACAGGTACCTTACTGGCCAAGTCAGACCAAGCTTACTGATGCTGGCTCCGTTTCCTCTCAGGAACAGGCTTTGAATCTTCTACAGTTTACCAGAAACGCGTAACACTGAGTATCTCGTGGCCTCAAAAGAAGCTACGCAGCAGCATTTGATCTAACTTTGAGTAGCAGTAAGCTCACAGAAGAATTGCAGCCTTCAGTGCACCTCTTATCACTGCTACCATCTTGTTCTTTGAAGCAGCACTGTGATTGTACAAACGCAGATGGAGCAAGGTGGAGGAAATTAAAATAGATGCTGCAAACAGCAAGGTGGATCCTTCCTGCTGTTTAAGAAAGTGATGCTTATTACTTCAGCAAATAAACTGTGAAAGTGACAATTTCAATGAGATGCTATAGTGACAATCCATGCAAGAGGGCTCGTTAACATTACTAATACCGATGGCAACACAGTCTAGAGAGATAAAAATATCAGTCAGGTTTCACAATCCATGTATTCCCTGCGGTCACTAGGTTTTGACCAAAATTACACACTAGTCAGTCCTGGAAGTTACTAGGGGAAAGGCAGCAGATTTCAAGGAGGCCTGAAATTCCATGAAATGCAAAAAATTTTGGTAGCTTGTAAACACCATCCTCGTGCCCAAATGCACATGTAAACAGAGCAGCAGGATGGAAACTCACACTAGCACTACTATTTTACACCATCGAAATTCAACTTAGAGTTTCCCTGCCATCAAATCCCTTATGTCTTTAATTCTTCACCATGTGTTAAAAGCATTTAGACTCTGTCTGCCAGTCTCATTTGAGTTGTGGAGATACGCAGAAGTCACTAAATCCTTAAAACAGCTCCTAACAGAGGAAGGAGTCTCAGCTCCTGGGCCACTTTTTTGCCTGACTGATCATCTCTTCAATCTAGAGCTAGACGTAAACTGGTTTCCACTATCAGTTACCAAAAATGACTTGACATTCATAAGGGTGTAACCTGGCCAGGAAGGACTGGCATGTTTTGCCAAAAATAGAGGTAAGCAGTTTAACAAGGCATTGTAGGTCTAACCGTAGCACAGGTAAATCCAGCTTCGCAGTCAGATGAAGCTTTGCTCTTAAGACAGTTTCTCTTAAAAGCTCAAACTTTGTCCTAGATTTCCGAGGACACATGAAGTAATCACTATTCTGGATCAACTGAAGGAGACCAAAGCTATTCTTGATTCTCTAGTTGGCTTTGATAACCTACTTGCATTTTGAAAGATGAATTACCTTTAAACTGCAGAGGCATTTTCTGAAGAGGCTGGCACACGAGCTCCTGAACATGTTTGATACCTTATGTAATTCCTCTGGCAGTTACTATAGGAACAAACTTTTACTGAAAGTTGCAGCTATGCTCCGAGAATCACATGGCATCTCTGGACCCTTAATTTACACCCTCTGCTATACAGCCACTGGCCACACAGGCTCTCCATTCCACAGGTGGGTCAACCGAGCTGGTACAGAAGAACAACGCTATTAAAGCTGACACGGTTTGCCGAGATGCCTCCCGCTCAGAGGATTATCTTTGTTACCTATTTCTGGCAGATGTAGAGACACGCATCCATGTTATATGACTCAGAGCTCTGCCTCTCTTTCCTTAAAGGGTATCTTCCTACAACTCTCCCAAGCACAAACCACTTCCAGAATAAGTCCCCCACTGGAAAGGCTGATGCTTTTTCTGCTCCACTCCCCCCCCCCCCCCCCCCCCCCCGCCCTTGCTTTGTGGCTTGAGTGGGAACCTACAACTTACTTCAGGCAGGTATAGGTAGAGTCAGGCTCACAGCTAGACAGAGCTGCGCTCCCCCCCTGCCAGAGCCCTGGACCACGGCAGCACTGCTCAGGCTTCTCAGATGAAGGTCACTAAGGGATGAGCCAGTCTCACAGACAAAGCTAGTTTCTGAACATTTACACCCACCTGAAATTAATACTGCCTTATGCACAAGATAGTCCTTTCAGACCTGATAGAAGAGTAGAACAGTTCGAAAGCAGAAGAAAAAATGCAGCGCTCATTAAGATAACGGCAGAATATTGTGACTGCGGCTAAGAATTAAAACAAGTACACAAGCACATATGCACCCCCTCTGGCAAGCTTCCATTACATAAGCCTGAGCTTTCTCCTAATACAGGATTTTCTAAGGCAAGCTGAGAAGCTTTAGTCCCACCACTTTGGTTTTTGAAGCCCACTGCAGGCAAACTATGCATCACTACCCACTGCTCCGTTTTCCCATAACGAGCATTTCTTCATCACATGCAGTTGTTCTAGGCAGCTATTTAAAAAGTTAAGTCTTGAAATTGCTTTTGCTGAAGAGGAAACTCAGCTGCAATTCAATAGTCTGCTGATGGAAGAGTTGAGTCAACAGATTTTTGTTGAATATTAACATGTTTTATATTAATACTCATTTGGCTGGACTAAACCAAATGTAATAAGCCAACTCTCCCATTCCACTGGAAATCATCCCTCCTTAACTGCACCTACCCCAGCGCCAGGATTTTCAACCTGCTCCTTCTGCTCCCCATCCAATATTTAACCACCTCTTTACAGTTTGGGTTTGTTTTTCCCCCCCCCCCCCCCCCCCCCCCAAAGTTCTACCCTGTTTCAGAAAAGACTGCCTGAAGAATCAGATCTGGCTTGGTGTTGTGTTTAGCGACAAAGGGTTTCCCATCTAACCACTGAAGTTAGAAGAAGGGGTTGATTTCAGCATGGAACCCACAGTTCTCACAAGACACAAGGATGAAGGGAAGAGTCAGACAAACCAGGAGCACAGGGCAACCTTAACTGATGGACAGATACCGCGGTCCTCGCTGGTGCTCCCTGTGGAGGAACCTGCCATTCCGACGTCAACAGAACTGGATCCAAGGAGCCTGTTGGATAGATAGGACTGGAAGAGCAGAGGGGAAGAGTTTGGGAGAAGGAGAGAATCAAATAGAATTAGCTGTATCTCACACAAGTTCAGCACAGAGCTTTAGAGTCAGAAACGCAGAGAAGAATCCAGTTAACATAAGTGTTACTCAACACAAGACATTTCCCATCTCCTGGAAGGTACCCGAATGCTTAGGTCAAGTCCAACTTGCACCAATTACACCACATCCCTCCAGCTACGTTGCAATTTCAGCCTCCAGACTCAATTCTGATGTTCAGCAGTGAATCTTCTGATGGACACTCAGTACAGTCAGACTGCCTGACAGTCATGCTACCTCACACACGAAACCACAACCGCCCTCAGAAAGCCCTTCGCCATGCACTGGTAGAAGAGGTCCCCCTCATCAACAGCTTCTCTTTTAAGGTGTTTTGTTCAAGCAATTTGTACAGCAAAGGCTGTCAAAAAGAGGATTATGCCAATTACCTCTCCAGCTGTTAGCTGACAGCCATGCTACCACCTTAGCCATGCTGGGCAGTCCCAAGGGGAGAGCTGCATCACTGCACGTGGTGCTAGGACTCCATGCTGGATCACTGCTTTTGATCATTAATAATAATATTGTGACAGTATTCAGAGCTGCATGTGAAACCCACTGAGACAAGAAACCATTGGCTGTGCTTGCAAGGGGAAAATCTGCTGTTCTGTTTGTGCCCAGCATGGGTAGATTATGTCCTAAAGGCTGCCACTGAGCTCCCGAGTCCCATTTTGACCATGTAATGAAGACCCCTCTCAGACACACAGGTTTTCACCCCTAAGCTCCACTGCAGCAGCCTAGCCACACTCTGCTTCAGCACAGGATGTACTGCTTGGTACGTGTCCAGCCGCTTTTGATCAGATCACCCCACTTACCCACACTTTGAACAGAAACTCTGCAATACAAAGAGGAAGAAGCAGGGGAGAGATCTCACCCAGCTTCCTCCAAAACAAAAGCCTCTAACCACTGCAGCGTTTATTGCTGCAGAAGCAAAAACCACCCCGAGCTTTCTTTCCCAGTTTCCATGTCCTTTTTTCCCCCTCCACCAGCAGCTCAGACCCAGGACATTAACAGCTGTCCAGGGAGGCCATCAGGCTCGTGCTTCTGCAGCTCTTTCAGGCTCCTCTGAGTAGCTCTTCCAGAAAAGTTACGCACAGAAAGCACGTGAAGCCACCAGTGTCTCCAACAGCCTGTCAGAAGAAACACCTTGGGAAGAATGATGTGGCCCACAGAAGCTACTTGAATCCCAGATATATGAGGGAAGGAAAATATATTGGAGAAACCTAGTCTTCCTCCCTTATCACACTTAAAGGCATGAGCTGGATTAGGAATCACTTGTACACACTGCCTGATGGAATGCAAATAACACGAACACAGAAGGCCACCTTCTCCGTAAGCAATCACTCTGAGGGCAGAAGAAATGGAAGATACCCAACTGTTCACCAGCATGGCATAATAAACGAGAGCACGTTCACTATACTGGTCCCAGAGTGCTGAGTCCAACCAGCAGCCAACAGCAGAGAGCTGATGTTCCTGAAAAGCAGACTTTTCCCCCAACACTGAGAATTCCTGTAGAGCATGAAATCAAGCAGGTACACACTAGCGCTGCGGCTCACACTAACAGGTACGGTAATCTCATTTAGTTCTGTATATAGAAGTGGAAAAAATACAGTAATGAAACCCAGCAAGTAGTTAGGTCATTGGGAACAGGCACAATGGAAGTGTGGGTGGCATCTGAACAGCCTCTGCCTATGTGTCATGCTTTGAAACGCTCAGATCAAGTGGCAAACCACTACAGAATTCAGTCACTTCAACATAAACCCAGATGGTCAAAGGGCAGCGTTTTAGTGTAAAGCTGTCTCGATAGGTGCTGTATGAGCTGCCAGGTTCTTACTCCGCCTTCAACTTTGCTGAAACTCACGCAAAAACCCTTAGGATACTGAATGTGAGCTGACAAAGGAGGGAGCTGGCATAAGAAATAAAGACCTGCCACTACCAGCTAACCCCCCCAGCATCATTTGCTAGCAGCAACCAGATTTCAGCCGTGACCTTGGCAAACTACTACTCACAGGATTTTACACGAGCACATTCTTTGTGCGTCTCAACTAGCATAGCCAGACTTGCAATCGGTTAAAACAGAGCGACAATCAGCTGTACAGAAAAGCAGCTATCCTCTCAGGCAGTGCTAGAAACACTGAGGGAAGCCACCTGGAGCTAGCAAATACCACGTGGCCTCTCATTAGCACAGACTTGCAGAGTTTTTAGTTATTAAGAAGCCATATATCAAATAAAATGTGCTCTTTACTCTGCGCAAGTACACCTGGGGCTCATTTCCATAAGCAAAGCTGAAGGTTGCAGTTACAGCAGCAGTTAAGAACACCAGGCCCTTCCTGCCATTGCAAACCAGTTCCAGTGCCTTGCTGGGAGCACACCACGTCAAGCCACAGTAACCAAAACACAGCCCAGTATCACGCTTTGACTGGCACCAACTATCAGTCAGATCCCGGGCTGGAGAGCTTATCTCATACAACCTCCCGTGGCCACAAACTCTGTACATTGCCCTCAAGAATGAGATTTCACATCTCCACGAACCTCATTAGCATAATGGATAATTATTTTGTCAGATAACTCAGTGCAACAGAAGCCTACACTTCATGACTGCAGGAATCTATCTTCCCAGACACAAGCAGCTTCCAGCTTTTGTGGGAATGCTGAACTGCACACTTCGATTTTTTTTTTTTTATGTAGTATTAACCAGAATACCACATTTCCAGGAGGTACTGTGAACGGGAGAAGCCACATAATCACATCAAAACAAGTACCCTGGAACTGTGAGGAGAATTTGTTTCCACATTTTGTACATTACTGTCTCGTGCCTCAAAAGACAAGATAAGACAGCTATTTTTGCCCTTGGTGCTGGCATTGGGCACCAAAAGATAAGGGATTTGCAAAGCAAGAGGCACATTCTGCTCTCTGCCAACATCACAATGTTCAATCTACATGGTCAACCAAAGCAAGTTGTGAACCATGCCTCAAAACACACCATCTCCAAGACAGGTTGTTACAATAAGGCGACTACGTTTTGGGTTTTTTTTAGGGCAGAGCTGAAAGCAAATCTTAATAGCACCCTTTTTAATGTTGTTCAGCAGTGCTCTCTGCAGTTTTTAGAGGTCATACTGAGGTGACCAAGACTCCCACTTACAATCGGGCACAGAAAGACAGCCCTTGCTCTGAGGTCATTGCCTCAAGTTCAGATCTCTCCAAATCATAACTGCACATTAAAATAGGATTTTAGGTAGGCATGGGCCTAACCTCAACTCTTGTGCTACAGGAAAGCAAAGCATTTCACAGTAGGAAACTACAGAAATGTATCTGCATCACCCTGGAACAAGTAACAGTTGTTTTGTTAAATTGTTTTGTCTTCTGGAATGCAAACATTTACACCTGACTTCCTCTCTACCCCTCTCCCACTCCTTTCTAAGAAAGGTAAGGATCACAACATGCCTTGAAATCAACACGAAGTAGAAAAGGAAGCACAGGACAAGGACCCGAAATCCTTTCAGTGGCACGTGCTCCAGTTCCTTTCTTCTCCTTACACACTGCACCTTCTAATACTGCTCCTACCTGATCCTTTAACCGTGATCTGCTGCCCACATTGCAGCTCTAAATTACAGGATATTACTCCTCCGGCAGGAATGCCCTCCAATATTACGCAACACCAGCTTTCCAGGTTTCTCTTAACACAAGACTCCTGCAGAAGAGCGGTCCCCAGATGCGATTCTGTGTTTTCATACCGACATCCCAGCACAGGCAGAGATGTGACGGATGAGTTGCCAGCAGCAAATCCCGGGCAGTTCCTACTCACTGGCTGAGGGATAGGCACAGCCAAGCTGCAGGAGCGGGGTCTGAGGCACCCGGAGAGGTTTCTCTGGCAGGAGCACTGCCCAGCCTGCTGCAGCACTGCTGCTGCGACTAACAGCGAATTAAATAAAGGCAAATCTGGGCGGTTTTTTATTTATTTACGTATTTTCAGCCAAATACCAAGCGCCTGCTCCAGCAGCAGGGAAACATCTACCCTGGAAGCACCCGGCCCCGCCGCAGCAGCCCTCGACAGCACGGCCGAGGCCTTCTCTGCCCCCTCACGGGGGAGGCCAGAGCGCGGAGCCGTTGCCCCCCAGGGCCCAGCCAGGCCTGCCCTCCCGGAGCGGGCGCCCTCCCCTCCCGCCGCAGCAGCGGCTCCTCCGGGAGGGGGGACACCGGAGGGCGCCGAAAGCTCCTCGCCCCGGCGGCAAGCGGTAAGAAGGGGGGGGCAGCGCCCCGCCACAGGCCGGCACGGGGGGAGACACAACCGCGCCGGCCCCACCGGCTCCACCAGGCCCCGCCGCCCCCCTCAGCCGGCGCGGCCCGCGGGGAGGCCGCCAGTACCTTTGGCCTGGCAGTCGGCGCAGTACTTGTTCTCCTCCTCCACCAACAGGCTGGCCAGTACCGCCTGGTACCGGTCCACGTCGCGCACCGACTTGCCCGTCATGGCGCGGCCGGCGCAGCCCGCCCGCGGGTCACGGCGCCGCCGTCCCGGGCACCCGCCGCTTCCTGCTTCCGGCCGGCGGCGGAGGCGGGGCAATGGGGGGGATGAGCCAATAGGCTGCAGCGCACGCGCTTTAACGCCTTCCCCCCGCCGCTCCCCCTCGCCGTTGATTCGCTTAGAAGCCTCAGCGCCCGCGGGAACCAATCGGAGGACGCGGGGCGGTGGCAGGGGAGGCATGAATGGGCATGGTCACGTGACAAGCACGGTTGGGGCGGAGCCTGGGCGGGGCGGGGGCTGAGCGGTGCAGTGGTGCGAGGGGGGCTTGGGGTGCGGGGAGGGGTTTGGGGTGCTGCGGGATTTGGAGGGCTGGCTGGGGGGTTGGGGCGTATTTGGGGGTGCTAGGTGGGGGTGCTGGATACTAGGGGGTGGGCGTGCTGGGGGGGGTTGGAGGGCTGGCTGGGGGAGCAGGGGGGCTTTGGGGGTACTGGGTGGGGGTTTGGGGTGCTGGGGGTTTGGAGGGGTGGCTGGGAGAGTTGGGGGGGCTTTGGGGGTGCTGGGTACTGGAGGGGTGGGGTGCGGCATAGGAGTGCGGGGTGGGGGTGCTGGGTGAGGGTTTGGGGTGCTGGGAGGTTTGGAAGACTGGCTGGGGGGTTGGGCTTTGGGGATGCTGGGAGGATGCTGGGTACTGGGGGGGTGGGGGTGCTGGGTGAGGGTTCAGGGTGCTGGGGGATTTGGAGGGGTGGCTGGGGGAGTTGGGGTGTTTTGGGGGTGCTGGGTGGGGGTGCTGGGGGACTTGGTGGGACTAGCTGGGAGATTTGGGGGGCTGGATGGTGGTTTGGGGTACTAGGGGATTTGGGGGGGCTAGCTGGGAGTGCTGGGATGCTGGCTGGGAGTTTGGGAGGTCTTCTGAAGGCTTGGGGGACTGGGGGGCATGGAGGTGCTGGGTGGGGGTGCAGGGGTGGCGGGTGGGGGGTTCAGGGTGCTTGGGGGTTTGAGGGTGCTGGTGGGGTATGGGGTGCTGGCGGGGGGATTTGGGGGGACTGCTGGGGGATCGGGGGTCTGGAGGTGCTGGCTGGGTGTCCAGGGGTGCTGGCTGGGGCAGGTTGGGGGATAGGGGATTTAGGGGTGCTGGGTGGAGATACAGAGGTGCTGGATGGGGGTATGAGGTGATGGATGGGGGACTTGGGGGGGGCTTCTGGGGGACTGGGGGTGCTGGGGGGGTTAGGGATGCTGGATGAGAGACTTGGGTGGGCTGCTGGTGGCTTGGGGGGCCTGGGGGGCCTGGAAGTGCTGGCTGTGTGTCTGGGGGGACTGTGTGGGGGTTCATGTTGCTGGGGTGTTTTGGGGTGCTGGCTGGCTGGTGGCTTGGGTGCTGGCTTCAGGATGGAGGGGGGCTGTGGGGTGCAGGGGGTTTGGGGGGGCTGCGCAGCGGGTGCTCCCTGGAGGAGGCAGAGGGGGACGTCCCTGCTCTGCACCTTCATCAGGACCCAGGCCAGGCTCAGCCCCACACCTTGGCCCCACAGCGGCACGGGGGCTGCCCCCACAGCTCTGCGCCCACCGCCCACCACCAGGCCACCAGGCCTCCCATCCTCCCAGGAGGGGGACCCTGGGGGCAGCGGGGCAGACCCTGCAGCTCGGGGAGGGGTACACAGTACTGGTCAAGGGCAAATGTTCCAGTTGGATCCCACGGTAAAATTAGTGGGGAGAAAAAAGACGGAGGTGACAAGCCAAACCCTGGTGCTGCTGTGCTGGGGTGCTGGGGGTAGAATTTGAGCAACGGCGACGCATAAAAAGCTGCAATCAAATGAGCAATGGCATCAAAAGGAGGAAAAAAAAATAATGTCACTGTGTAGTAATCTAAGCAGCGCTCAAAATTACATAATTCCTCCAAAAAGTGACACTCGTGTCCCAGAAAGGTGCTGGGCTCGGTGGCAGCGCTGCGATGCGCCCGCCTCGGGCACCAGCAGAAACACCCCAGCAGCTCCAAGGAGGTCTCAGATTCCTAAATTTGAGGAATCCAAATTTAGATGCTCTGAAAAGAAGGTGCATTCAGCCTCGAGCCAAAAGGATTTTTGTCTGGTAACAGCAGGTTTTGGTGTAAGTGCAGCTCAGAAGGGCTTCTGCCACCTCTCGGAGGCGTGGGGAGGGCAGGAGCCCCCCGGCCTTCCCTGTGCCCACCTGGCACGTGGGAGGAAGAACTGGAGAGAGGGTACTAGCCCAGAGCGGTGCATCATTAGCCCCAACTGGTCCATGTGCTGGGATGGCCCCGTGCCCACTGGAGGGGGCGCAGACCACTGTTCTGCCACCCCTGACCTGCACTGGGGTACAGGTGGCAGCCTGCTGGCTCCTGGGGCCACTGCCCCCCCCCCCCCCCCCCCCCCCCCCCCCCAATACCAATGAATCAGACTTCAGCGTCTCAACATGGAGCCTTCAAGCCCTCCGTGAGGAGGAGGAAGAAATCGCCAAGATGAATCATCCCCACCATCCCCGGGAGTGGGAGTTGGGGGGTGGCGAGCTGGAGGGGCAGCTGCCAGCAAAGGCTGAGCCAGGTGGGGGGAGCTGGGCTTGGGGGGTGGTGAGTGGGGCATCCGTCCCCCCATGGACGGGGGCCTCATGCCCTGCCAGGGCTGTGGGGAGCAGCCGGGTGACCCCCTGGTGTAGCCCCCCTCCCCTCCCCGTGCCACACTGGGGCCATAAGGCCATTTCTCAGGGGTGCCCCAGCACCCACAGTGGGGCAGCTGCTCTGCCTGGGGCTGCGTGGGGGCTCACAGGGCAGAGATTGGGTCAGACACGTCAGAACCGCCCCCCCCTGGACCCTCCCCGGGGTGGCAGGAACCAGCTCCCAGTGCCCACCCCATCACAGGGTGTGGGGGCAACCGCAGCCCCAGCCCCGGGCAGCACGATGCCCTGTGGCACTGGTGTGGGCATCACGATGGGGACATCCCAGGGGACACCCTGGTGCCCCTGGGGTGCCTGCACAGACATCCTGGCTGGGGTCTCACTGTGCAGGTCCAGCAGCAGCCCCCCAGCTTGTCCCCCTCTTCTCCCAGCCCCTTGCCTACATTAAAGCCCCTTTGTGCCACTCGTGCCAAATCCCCCACTGCCGTCGTGCCAAATCCTCCGCCACCAACGTGCCAAATCCTCCAGCACCATCCAGCCCAAAATAGCCACGGGCTCACCTGAGCAGGGGCGGGGGGGCTGGGGCTGCTTGCCTGCCCTCATCCCACTGCTCCATATTAATGAGCCCCCTCCTCCTCCTCCTCCCGTGCCCGGCTCCGCAGTCGGGGCTGCTGCCGTACCTGAGCGCAGCGAGAGGAGGCCACCGGCGCTCGGTGCCAGCCGCCCTCGCCATGGCCGGCTGCTCCCCCATCCTCCAGCTCGGGCTCTTGCTCCATGCCGCCTGCCTTTGCCTGGCCCAGATTGTAAGTCTTCTGCTTGGACCCCCCTGCGCCGGGCTGGGCTGGGGGACGGAGAGGGGATGGAGAGGGAATGGTCCCCATCTCCCCCGTCGCAGATGCTCGCTTGCAGTGCTGAGCATCCCTGGGACTTTCTGCTTATTTCCCCAGCACCTTTCCTTCACTTTTCCCAGGAATGTGGGGGGTGGGAGCAGCCCCCAGCCGGGACCCACAGCCCCAACCCACTGGGGACCTCTCTGTGCCGAAAGCTGCCTCCAGTCCCATGGGATAAGGACAGGGCGGGGCTGCATGCCTTGAAATTTGGGAGTTATTAGCTAAACAAGTTGAGCTTTATTTTCCCCTTGGGGTAATGATGGGGGTCTCTCTGGTGCTTCCCTCCCCAGCGGCTGCCAGATCTTCTGCCTCCCATCACCAGGAAAACGCTTATTTTATTCTGCTTTGCTGGGACACGCTGCGGAGCTGGGCTGAGGGGGGCTGAGCAGTACTAAGGGGGGTTCTGACCCTCCAGGGACTGCCCTGGGGCTCTGTGGGGGCTTGCTGAGGGGCAGCAGGGAGGAACACCAGCGGCAGAGGGGCTGGGGGTCCTGGTGGGCTCTCGGGACTCACCCAGGGGCAGGAGAAGATGTATCAGAAAGAAGCGAAGGCAAGGTGTCCCCCTGCTCCTGGGGTGAGTGATGCGAGTGGGGCAGGCAGTGCTCCTCCTGAGATCCCATTTGTAAAGAGGAAAAATCTCCCTGCCTTGCAAACTGCAAAAATCAGATTTTCAGGAAAGATTTTTGGAAAAATCTTCTCATGTGGCTCCTGAGCTGCCTGCTGGCACAAACAGCCTTGTTGCGGAGAGCTGGGGTGGGGGGTGGGGGGCAGCTCCCTTCGTAAAGCAGCCCCCCGGGATGCCCATGGGCTTGTGGTGGCAGGGTCTGGCCGGGGCAGTGGGCTCGGGTCGGAGCAAGAGGGACGTGGGAGCTCTTGGAACTATTTGGAACCATTTGGAAATCATTGGGGCAGCACAAAGGTGTCATTCATGGGTGCTCCCAGGGACCGGTGCTCGCTCCCACCCCAACCACTGGTTTCACTTCCAAGGTGCAGCCGGGGCTTTCCTGGTCCTGTGACCAAATCAGCAACACCTCTCATGCTTATATATTTCACTTTAAAATACATAAGTGACAGAGGAGTTGCAGGCATGCAGCCCCAGCCAGCCTGTCTGGTTTTCACTTCCAGGAACACCAGGGGTTCGGTCTCTGGGACTGGAGTCTCTTCCCCCCAAACACACCGTTAGGATAACAGAGATTTCTTTGCAAAGTCGCTCCTGCGGAGCCCTGAGCAAACCTCAAAGCTGGGGCCAGGCTGCTCAGGGAGCTCCGCTGCCGCCGGCTGAATGGGGCTTTTGTGTGATGCTGTGGAGTGGTGCTGTGGGCAGCGAGCCAGCCCAGTGCAGGAGCACTGCTCTCACGGAGGGGCTCGAGGGTCCCCGTTTTGTGCTGGAGCTTCAGGCACCTAAATCCTGCTGGTGTTCTTTGAAATCCCGGGGCTGGGTTGTACCCCCAAGACGAGAGGGGCCTTTGCAAGTGCTGCCATCGCCCCGTCAAGACCCTGCTCCGTCGGGGCAGGAGGGGGGAACGATGGGGTAGAAACTGGGCAGGGGATGGGGTGCTGGTTATGGCAGTGTGGGGGAAGATATCCTGGATTTCTGCATCCATGCCCTTGCTGGGGGGCACGACCTGTGGGGAGGGGCAGAGCTCTGATGCCTTGGGGTGCTCACTCCATCCCAGCTCTCTGGAGGCGGGTCCCCAAGCACGTGCTGGTGGCAAGCGCTGCGCCCTGGGCTCCCCTTGACCCCCAGCATCTCTCGGGGTCCTGCTGCTCCTTCCTGAACGTGGGTCCCATCCCTTTTTCCCCTTAGCGAGGGCCACCAGGAGAGCCCGGCCCGCGAGGGCCCCCCGGTCCCCCAGGAGTGCCGGGAGCTGATGGCATTGACGTGAGTATGGTGCAGCCGGGAACCTGTGCGGGCTGGAGGGGGGGAGGGAGGGGACCTGCAGCACAAAGAGGGACATTGTGTCGGGGCAGAGGCTCGGCACAGGGCAGAGGATGCCGATGCCGTGCGGTTCCCGCACTGTGCTGCTCCTGGACTGGGGCAGATGGAGCATCCCCGGCTTTGCCAGTGGCAAAGTGATGGCAGAGTGATGGCACTGGGGAGTGCAGCTCCTGCACCGCCCTCCATCCACCTCCCCAGCATGGCAGCCCGTGGCCTCCTGGCCACCTTGGGAAATGGGGCCTGAAGTGGTTTTTAAGGAGCACAGTGACCGGGAGGTTTCGGTGCAGGGTGCTCGGGGCACCCGTGGCTGGGCAGTGGAGAAGCCTGGAGGGGTTGGGTGCAGGGATCAGCCCAGAGATGTCCAGTGAGGAGGGGGATCCGGGGGCTGCGGGGAACAGGACACCCAGGTGAGGAGTCCTTAGAGCAGCGACGTGGCTCCGGACCCTCCCCGGGCTGTGGGGAGGGAGCCTGAACAGAGGGGAGATCTGTGAGCCAGCAGAAAGTGCCCTTTCTCTGAGACTTGTGCCCAGGGTGTTATTTTAGTGCTATTTATACCCAGAACAGCCACAGCCCTCCCACAACCCCAGCACAACCCTCTCTTCTCAATGCCGGCCCCATCCTGACCTGGCTGACACGTTGGGGGATCCAGCATCTTGCTCCGGCTTGTGGAGGTGGATGGGGGACATGGGTCCTGAGCCCTCTGTGCTGCCGGGCCTGGCTCTGTGGGGTGACAGACCCCTTTTTACAGCCTTCTTCTCTTTCCCCAGGGTGACAAAGGCCCTGCTGGAGCCCCTGGGTCCCCGGTAAGTACCCATTCCTGCCCACAGCTCCCCAGTGGTCTCTTTCCTTCTCAAGGAGCAACTTCCAATCTGCCCCTATACCTCTCCTCTTTTAAAGGGTGTCAAGGGGGAGCCTGGAGCCCCTGGTCCAGACGGATCCCCAGGGAAGCCGGGCATTGACGTAAGTACCACCCCCCCCACGCCCACCCCAGCATCCCTGGCCACAGCCCCCAGGTCACAGCAGGGTCTTTTTCTGTTGCACATAAGAAAGTGCCAAAATCCTTTGGTGTGGGAGCTGAAAGCACCCTCTGAATCACAGCAAACACAGGCAGAGCATGCAAAGGGCTGCTGCCACCCTCTCCCACTGCCCAGGCTCCGAAAGTGTCCCCCCCCCTCCACCCCATGCAGGTGAGACCTGTGCCAGGAGAGCTACAGCACGGCACCGACACCCCTGAGCACAAAAAAGCTTTTCCTTGTCCTTTACAGCAACTGCTGCCCTGAGCCCTGGTTCAGCTCTTGTTTCTCCCAGAATAAATCTGGAGCAACCCCGTGTCCCACTCCCCTCCCCGGAGCCACCCCCTTGGCACCCACATTGGTGGCATCAGTGACTTCCCCACTGTCCCTTCCCCAGCAGCAGCAGAGCTCAGGGCAGAGGTGGTGGGTAGAAAGGGGGCTGAGCTGCCCCCTTGCCCTGCCTTGATGCAGTGCTGGGCCAGCTCATGGCCCCACGCTCCCTCCCCCGGGGTACGCAGGGCTGTGTGATGGGTGCCTGGGGAGGTTTGGGTGCCTGTCCCCCATCCCCAGTGCAGTGCTGCACGGGTGAGCACCTGTGAGCACCAGAAGGTGCTCATCAAAAGGAAACCCAAAATACAGAGTCCTCTTTTGAGTCTCTGGGCAGCACTTCATAAATCTTTGGGGGTTTAGTTATCCTTCAATAATAAATGAATAGAATAATAACTATCATTACAAGCATGCATTATTCATCCAGGCTAATCTTCCTGCAAAAGAGGTTGGCTCCCTTGAATGTGGATGCAGAGCAGAGGGGGGCTGGGGGGCTCTCCACCCGTGCCATGCCCGGCAGCGTGCAGATGTTAGCCCGTGAGTGATGCTCAAGCCGTCAGGCACAGGGATCCCAACCTGGCACGGGTGCAGCCCTCGCCTGGCTGGAGCGAGGGACAGGGGAGCCAGGCAGTGACTTGGAGTTGATATAATCGAGGTCACGGATGGGCCAAGCTCCGTGCTGGGGCTGGGGCAGCTGTGCAGGATGTGCCCAGCAGTGCCAGGGTCCCTGCTGAGCCCCGGCGTGGGGTCTCAGCGCAGGGCAGCTCCCAGGGGCTGCAGAGCATTGCTGCGAGGTTCTGTGCCATCGGGGCTGGGGTCCAGGCACTGGCTTCATCTCCAGGTTTGCTGCCTGATGTGCGCAGCAGCGATACGCACAAATTCCCTGCTAATAACCCTTGGCCCCTCACGATGGAAAGAGCCCCAGCAAAAACGCCTGGCTGGAGAGCAGAAGGGCTGGCGATAACCTCCTGCCATCTCTCCTCTTGCAGGGCCTGACGGGAGCGAAAGGGGAGCCAGGGCCCATCGGTGGGCCAGGAGTTAAAGTGAGTGAGGGGCTGCTCTGGGGCAGCCGCTCCGGGCTCCCACCTTCCCTGCCCGGAGCCTGGCCAGGCTGGGACCAGCCCCGCCACCGTGGAGGGGATGCACGGATGCAGGAATTGGGTGATGGAGTGTTTGGCAACGCGGGGCACTGGGGCTGGGGCCAGGGAGGGATGAATTTTAGCAGCGGATCAGGGCTTGGCAGAGCCAGACCTTCCTGTTTCGGCTCCTGACTCTCCCCTTCTGTCCCGGCAGGGCCAGCCTGGACTCCCAGGGCCACCAGGGCTTCCCGTGAGTATTTGCCTTTCCTGTGGGCACCAGTGATGCGCCCGCTCCTGGTTCCAGCACCCACTCCCTCAGCACCCACGAGTGGGGTGGGAGTGGAGTGGGGATCCAGCCCCATCCCCCCAAGCTGCATCCTTGGTGGTGGCATGGACATTGCCCTGCTCGGGGCAGGAATGCTGGTGGTTTTGGGGGAGTTGGACAATTTGGACCAACCGTGTCTTTCTTCTTGTTGCAGGGTCCTTCGCTGCCAGGACCACCCGTAAGTGCCATGATCGTGGGGCTGGGGTGGGCGGCCAGGGACCCTGCCTGGAGTTGCACTGGAAGAGCTCAAATCTCAGCAGCCCCAAAGGGGGGGTCTCAGGGCTTGAACTCTCTCACCTGGTCAATGTCTCTCTTCTCTTTAAGGGGCTTCCAGGCCAGGTTGGCCTTCCTGGAGAGATTGGAGTGCTGGGACCCAAGGTGAGGGGCCAGGAGGGGGCATGGGAACCCCCCTGCTCCTTACACCAGCATCCGCTTCTCCGCACTTCAGGGCTCCTGGGGTAAACAGGGATGACCCCACAATGTCGGAGTGGGGTCCTACAGTGGGGACAGAGGGGCGATGGACCCTGTGCCTGCAGCCAGGTCCCCTCATGCCATCCATCCCCTCCTAGCTCATAGCTGGGGGATGCCCCAGTTCCTGCTGTGACAGCCTGGGTCTCTGGTGCTTCGTCACCCTTCTCCACCCCAGCTCTGGCAGTACCTGCCACCTTCCCACCAGCTAAATCTCCTTTCCTGGGATTGTTCTTTTCTAGGGTGACCCCGGACCCGATGGCCCACGGGGTCCCCCAGGCCCTCCAGGGAAACCTGTGAGTATCTCCGCAGTCACCAGCATTTTCTGTGGGAGGGAGAAGCTTCCACCCTGGCTCAGCCCAGGGCTGGAGCTGGGACTCAGGCTCTGGCACCCACCTCCTGCCCCGTGCCTTGCTCCCTTCCCTCCCAGGTGTAACATTCACCCCTCCTGTAAAATACTGCTGGTATTAACCCCTGGATGCTGATGGTCTCCTTCCCTCCAGGGCCCCGCGGGACACATCCAGGGAGTGGAAGGCAGCGCTGATTTCTTGGTGAGAGCTGCCATTACCTTGTCCCTTCCGCAGGCTTTTGCAGGGTAATGGCCACTGGAAGGACGTGTGCTGCCCTGGCCTGAAATGCAGCCACCAGTGTCATTTGGTAACTGGGGGCTTGATGGGGCGGGGAGGAGCAGGGTCCCCAGCCGATACTGTGCTGTGAGCAGTGGGTCCCTTTGTGTCACCGCACAGCCCGGCTTCACTGCGTGGTGTGGGAGCCTGTCCCTCCCAGCATGGCTTCTCCGCAGCCTCTGGGTCCTTTCCCAACTCAGTCTGTGCTTCTTCCCCACCAGTGCCCGACCAGCTGCCCACCAGGTCCCAAGGGCCCCCAGGGACTGCAGGGGCTGAAGGTAAGGGAGCCCTGGGGCTGCCAGGGAGTCAACAGGGACTGTCACCTCCAGTGGGCTGTGCCTCAGTGGAGGAGCCTTCCCCAGCCAGGAGGCACAGGGAGCTCAGGAGCTGCTGTGCTCCCCTGGGAGCACGAGGACATGTGTGCACGGAGAGCCCTGGGGACAAAGGTGCTATGGGAGAGGTTCCCTGCAGCTCTCCAGCTCCTGGCAGCCCCTTCCTGGGGAGCGAGACCCTGTGCCAAAGCCCCAGCCCCCGCCGTGCCACTGCCAGGCTCCCTGTGCTGCAAAGCCTGGAGGATTAAACCCGGTGAGCATCCCCACCGCACTGCCTTAAAGCTGTGGGATGCTGAGCCCTACCACGTCACTGGTGGGATGCTGAGCCCTGCCATGTCTCCAGTGGGATGCCGAGCCCTGCCACGTCACTGGCAGGATGCTGAGCCCTGCCATGTCACCAGTGGGATGCTGAGCCCTACCACGTCACTGGTGGTATGCTGAGCCCTGCCATGTCACCAGTGGGATGCTGAGCCCTACCACGTCACCGGTGGGATGCTGAGCCCTGCCATGTCACCGGTGGGATGCTGAGCCCTACCATGTCACTGGTGGTATGCTGAGCCCTGCCATGTCACCAGTGGGATGCTGGGCCCTACCACGTCACTGGCAGGATGCTGAGCCCTGCCATGTCACCAGCGGGATTCTCAGCCCAGCCACATCACCAGTGGGATGCTGGGCCCAGCCATATCACCAGCAGGCACCCCAGGGTGGGACGTCGTGGGCAGGGTGACTCTGGGTGATGTGGCCATCAGGGAACTGCCTCAGCCCTGCTGCTCTGCCCAGGGATGCTCACGATCTTCCTCTTTGTCCCTAGGGTCACAGAGGCCGCCCCGGTGCCCTCGGGGAGCCCGGCAGGCAGGGCAAGCAGGTGAGTGACCTCTCTGGCAGCTTCCCGGCAGGAGCCAGGTGTGCCTGCCTCTGGGGGAGTGGGGCTGGACCGGAGGGCATGGGGCTTTGGGAAGAGAAAGGGGGAAGGAAGGAAAGGGGTGGGAGAGAGAGGAGGGAGTTCTAGGGCTGGGAGACAGAGGGTGGGCAGGGTGGTCTTTCCACAGTGGCTCCCTGGGAGGGACACTTGTCCCCATCTGCCAAGTCCAGTTGCGGGGGTCTTGGGTGCCCAGGGTGGTTTGTACCCCTGCTCCACCCCGACACTCACCTCTCTTACCTCCATCCCTCCCCAGGGCCCCAAGGGTGACGTTGGCGTTTCTGGAGAACAAGGCATCCCTGGCCCTCCGGTAACATACTTATTTCTCTTGGCTGCTCTGCCCTCCGCGTGCCCCAAGGGCTGGGGGCAGCCAGTTTGTGCTTGGCCCCAGACACTTGGGGATATGACCCCAGTGTGTCTCTGCTCCTGGGGACCCACCACTGGGACCAGAGAGAAACCTTCGTCCCATCCATCTTCCTCCTCCCAGCCATGGAGCTGGCACCAGGAGGGTGGCAAAGCTGCATCCTGACGGATTCCTGAGCACCTCGGTCGTTGGCGCATGTTAACACGGATAACACATCGGCCAGGGACAAATTGCTCATGTACACTGAGCCCCCCTGACCCCACCTGAACGGGGGGCGCAGTGTCCAGCGCACCGCAGGGGTGTGGGGATTAAAGCTGTTTGAGCTCGCTGAGCGTTTAGAAGATGAAAAGCAATTAAGGGGCTGAGCCCCTCCGGTCTGGGAAAGGGCAAAACCGCTTTGAAGCCAAGAGCTTTGGTGGGGGAAGCAGCACCAGTTTGGGCCCGTTGCCGTTATCGAACCGACAGCTGGAAAGGCACCTGGTGGGGGGCTGCAGAATTAGGAGCGAGCGGCGGGACTGCAATACCTGGCATTTGGCAAAACCGGCTGACTGCCAGTACCGGCTTTTCCTCTAATTGCGGCTTCCCCCTGAGCTGCTCCTGGGGCTGTTTCCAGCTGAACTGGCTGTTTTTTCCTTCCCCGCAGGGACCGCAGGGCCTGAGGGGTTACCCTGGGATGGCGGGACCCAAGGGCGAGACGGTGAGTGCCGGTGGGATGCAGGGGCAGCTGTGCCTGGCTCTGGGGGCAGGGGGACCAGCTGCCGTGGCGATTCTTCCAGCCTGGCAGCTGCTTCCCAGGAGCATCACTAACGCGGCTGTTTGGCCATCCCGGGGAGCTGGATGCTGCCTCTTGCTAGTGGGGTCAGACCTGGCTGGGGGCTGAGGTTGGGATGGGACGAATTCACCCCCACCCCATGCTTTCTTTGCAGGGTCCTGCTGGTTACAAGGGGATGGTCGGGACCATCGGAGCGGCTGGGCGGCCGGTGAGTGCCCTCCCTCATCCCAGGGGCTGTGGGGCAGGTGGGGGACCCCACACTTCACTGCTCAGCCCCTGTCTTTCTCCTCTGCAGGGCAGGGAAGGCCCCAGGGGACCACCCGGGGACCCCGGTGAGAAGGGAGATCTGGTAGGTAACCTACCCCATGGGGAGGGCAGCGCTGTGTGATGCCAATGCCCCCTTTTGCCCCGCTCCCTGGCACGGAGCGGGGCTCTGCTGGGGTACCCTTGGTGGGCATCTCCTCCCTCTCCCAGCTCCATATCCTGCACCAAGAAGGCAGCTGGAATAATAACGCTGGCTCTCTCCTGTTCTAGGGTGGTCGTGGCATCAGGGGCCCCCAAGGAGACATCGGCCCCAAGGGGGAGAATGTAAGTACAGCTGGCGGCACCCCCACCCACATCTAGGGCTGAGCCCCTTGCAAGGGGAAAATCACTCTGTCCTGTTTGGGGCCATCCTGCCTCCTTGCACCCTGGCTCAGCAGAGGGCTGGAGTGTCCCCACCATGAGCTTTTTGCACCCACCATGACCCTTTCAGTCCCTCTCGGAGGTGTCAGACTGAGCGATTCTTCCCCCTTTTGCAGGGTCTCCCGGGCATTGATGGCAAAGACGGGACCCCAGGTATCCCAGGCACGAAGGTGAGCTGCTGCGGGCAGGGGCTGCTGGGTGCTGCCTGCACCGGGAATGGGGAATGGGCATGTTCCTTGTACCAGCACTTGCTGGAAATAACTGGGATGGCAAGTGGCATAAGGTTCCCACCCTTGATGTGGCATCTCCTGACTAGCGGAGTGTGGCTGTCCCCAAGGGGTAAAGGGCAGAGTCCCTCTTTGACCAGGAGTCCCTTGTCCCACCCATGGACACCTCATTTCTGCATCTTTCTCCATCACATGGTAACACCCTCCCTGTCCCTCGCAGGGTGGCATGGGACAAGCCGGCCGCCCAGGAACACCGGGACACCGGGGACAAGCTGTGAGTATGGGAGGGTGGGATCCCCCCACCCAGGCAGGTACCCCATTACCAGTGGGGTGCACCCCCAGCTGCGGGTGATGCCAGGGTGTGGGGCCAGCACCCAGCATAGATGCTGCCGCAGGGCAGAGTGCTGCCTCCGGTGCTGTGCTCAAGGTTTGATCCCGGTTTTATTTCTACAGGGCTTGCCAGGGCAGCCGGGAAGCAAAGGTGGCCCAGGAGACAAGGTGGGTCTGGGGCAGCCAGGACCAGAGTGACCCCCTCCCAGCGTCCTGCAGCCCTGTTCACCCTACACGGTGCTGCGGCAGCTTCCACGCTCCATCCCTAAGCCCACAGCCTTGTCTGCATGCTGTCCCCTCCCTGTCCTTGCTGTCCCTGAACCCCTTGTTTCCTCATTGCAGGGTGAAGCAGGTGCTCGGGGCCATCCTGGCGTCACCGGTGCCCCAGGGCAGATTGTAAGTACAGAGGGGTCACCATGTTCCTCCTGGGCACGGTCTACGGTCTGAGGGTTGCTCTTCTCTTTCCCCTCTATTTGCTGTCAAACAGAAAGCAGATTTGGGCATTTTATGCTCCCCCTCAACCCCCCTGCCCTTTCTCCTCCCTCTGCCCCCCCCAGCAGTTTCCTCACGGGGGAAGCCCTTGGGGCCACATCCAGCCCTGCATCCAGCACCTCCTTGGCCACGCGGTGCAGTGGCAGCCCTTGGCGTGGCTGCAGGGGACAAGGACAGGGCCACACGTTCCTTGGGGAAGGATGAAGGGCAGATGACGGCATGCAAATCCAAGAGAAGTGGCTGGTCTGGGGGCTTTTGTTGTTCTTGGTTTTTTCCTCCCCTCTTAGGGTGAGCCTGGACCTCGGGGTGAGCAGGGACCGCCGGGTGTCCCTGGGATGAAGGTGAGTCCGGGGCACCGCAGGGTTTGTGGCACTGCCAGGAGCTGCCCCTGACTCTGCTCTCTTCCCGGGTCTCCACAGGGTGACCGGGGCGAGCGTGGCCTCGTGGGCCCCCCCGGCGAGCAGGGAAAAGCGGTGAGTTGTGCCCGCAGCCGGGCTGGGAAACGGGCTTCGCCTTGGCACAGCTCAGGGATGCTCAGCCCCAGGCGTGCGGCTGGGGAGGAGGGATGGGGACAGCGGGGCATGGCTGGCACCGCCTGCAGGGACCGCTTGCTTTGATCGTGGCCGGGGTCAGTCACGTGCCCGTCCCGCTGTGCCTGGCTGCCGGGGTGAGGGATTAGCCGATGGGGCAAGTAGCGTGAGGATTAGTGGTCCCGGGGCCATGCTGGGTTTGCAGCCCCAGCTGGGAGAGGAATTTCCTCCCAGCCCGGTGAGGGGCTGCCTGGCCCCTCTCAGAGGCTTTCCCAGGGTGGAAAATGGCCAAAAAGCAACCTTTGTCCCTCTGGCTTCCTGGGGGATGGGGCCCCATCCATGGTGAAGCCCCCTGCCTTGACACAGCTGGAGGGGAGGCTCCTTCATCATTTTCTGAGCTATCCCCCCAAGAGGCTGGATTCGGGGCAGGTTGGGATGCTGTGGGGCAGCCTGGACCACCGGAGGCAATGGGGAGCTGCTCACCCATCTCATTGCCATGGGGAGGATGCCCTGATGGGGGAGGAGGGTCTTCCCACTGCCTCTTCTCACTCATTTTTCTCTTTTTTCCCACGTTACCTTGATTTCTAGGGGCCGAAGGGTGAGCAGGGTCCACCGGGGATCCCAGGACCCCAAGGTTTGCTTGGAGTCAAAGGAGACAAGGTGACTGCTCCTGGTGCGGGAGGTGGGCTGCTCTGGGGTCCAGCTCAGGGAAGCTGCGCTGAGCTGGGCTGACCCCCCCTTGCCTTTCTCCAGGGCTCCCCAGGGAAAACCGGCCCCAAAGGCAGCGTTGTGAGTACATCACCCTCGGTGAATTGGTGGGGAATCGCTGACACCCACGTCTAACAGGGCTGGCACCCACCTCTGCAGGGGGCTGACACCCAGCGACACCATGCGCTCTCTCCATCAATCCCCCTGGCATCCCGGTGGGGCACAGCGGGTGCCAAGGGGGTTAAAGCGGCTGTGGGGGAGGTGGGTGCTGGCAGCCAAGGTTCTCATTTCTCATTGCCTTGCCTCTAGGGAGACCCCGGTGTTCATGGCCTGGCGGGGCTGAAGGGAGAGAAGGTGGGTCCCTGTCGGTGGTTCCTGGGCTGGGGTGGAGGGACATGGGCCGGACAGGGGTCCCTGCCCACGCTGGGGTCTCCTGCCCAGCACGGCCCCAGGCACTGCAGCACTGCACCCCAGTGCAGCTGCGGTTGCACTCCTGGCTTGTCTTTGTGCCTCCCCCCACCTGCACCTCTAAATTCATGCCGTCTCCCCATTGCATTTCTCGTGTCCTCTGTCCCCAGGGTGAATCGGGCGAGCCAGGGCCGAAGGGACAGGTGAGTGACGGGGGGCTTGAGGGCGAGGGGCTCCCCATACCTTCGTGCTGGGTGGCTCTGCAGGAGCTGCGGCTGGAGGCGATCCTCCTGACCAAGGCAGTGGTGATCCTTGGAGCTGGTGCATGCTGCACACTGGTGGCCTCAGAGAGTATTTTCTCTGGAGAAGGGCTTCAGTGACCACGTTCAGCCCTGGATGTGGGTTCAGACCCTCTTTGGCGTTCAGAGCCTGGCTGCGGTGATTGGTACTGGAAGCCTTGTGGGTCTCAGGGCAGGGCTGAGCTCCCCACTCCTGATGCCGCTCTCCATCCCCACTGCAGCAAGGCATCCAGGGCGAGCTCGGCTTCCCCGGCCCCTCGGGGGATGCAGGAGCACCCGGCGTACGAGGCTACCCAGGACCCCCTGGCCCACGAGGACTCGTTGGGGAGCGTGGTGTGCCGGGGATGCCAGGCCAGCGGGGCATAGCGGTGAGTACCCCCAGCACCCCGCACCCCCTCCGCGCCTCCCGCACCACGCAGGTAGTGTCCCTCTGCCATCGGCTTGTTCAGCGCTGCAGGTGAACTGCCTCCCACCTTTTCTTACCAACCCATTCCTCTGGGAAAAGGCTGCCCTTTGGCTCAGGAGCTGCCAGTGCTCCCCCATGAGCTCTCCAGGAGGGCTGAGCTGCGATCCTGCCTTTCTGGAAAAGAAGAATTAATTATTTCTCACTGCATACAGCACCAGCAGCAGGCTTACCTCCAACATGTGCCTTTGCAGCCTGCCCGGAGACAAAATTTTTCCATAGAACCCTCCTTTTAGACTTGCAAAATGGGACCACAGAAAGTTAACGCTGGGAGCAGGTTGTAGCGTGGCCAGGCATGGTGTGAGCTGGGGCTGGAGCACTTGTCCTGGGACCAAGCAGGAAAAGAAGAAGGGTGGGAAGGTGGCACTGGGTGCAGGGGGGTGCTCTGAGCTGGAGGGTCAGGATGGGACCAGCTCTGCGGGTGCAGATGGGGACAGAAGGAGCCATCTCCCTTTACGGCATGTCCCTCCTTTCACTGCTGGCAGGGTCGGGATGCCGGGGACCAGCACATCGTCGACGTGGTCCTGAAGATGCTGCAAGGTGAGGGGGCAAGTGGGGCACCGCTGGCCTGGTGGCTGCCTCCGTGTCCCATCCCGCATCCTCTCTCTGCCCTACAGAGCAGCTGGCAGAGGTGGCAGTCAGTGCCAAGAGAGCTGCCCTGGGTGGAGTCGGTGCCATGGGACCCCCCGGACCCCCCGGTCCCCCAGGGCCACCTGGTGAGCAAGGCCCACATGGACCCATGGGACCTCGAGGTGTCCCCGGCATCCTGGGTGCTGCTGGGCAGATCGGCAACGTAGGACCTAAAGGTAGGTGGGGGGTGGTCGTACCCACACCATGCAGGACAAAATACCCTCCCTGGGGCTGATACTGCTTCCTCCTGCCACACTTGACCCCCACCCCAGTCCCTGAGCATGGGCAGCCCCCTCCCCAGCTCTGCAGGGTCTGTGTTTCAATCTGCAGCTCCTGCAAGTCCTTCCCTCCCGGTTTCTTTCCCTGCAGGGAAGCGAGGCGAGAAGGGTGAGCGGGGAGACACTGGCCGTGGCCACCCAGGCATGCCAGGACCCCCGGGGATCCCAGGTAAGCCCCCCTGCCCCCAGCATGGACCACAGGTCCCTGCTGGGCAGCACAGCCCTGCGCCCCTTGGTGGGATGAGGAACCCAGCAGCAGTTTGGGAGCTTCTGGCCCATCCCTGCAAACCTGCATGGGTTCATCCCGCACATCTCCGACCTGCAGCGCCCTTTGCTGCCTCCTCGCTGCCCACAGCTCTGCCAGCTGCTCTCCTGGCCCCTCGGCATTGCTCACTTAGAATCATTTGGTTGGAAAAGACCTTTGAGATCATCAAGTCCAACCATTACCCCAGCACTGCCAAGTCCATCAATAGACCACGTCCCTAAGCACCTCGTCTACATGTTTTTTAAACATCTGCAGGGATGAAGACCCCACCCCATCCCTGGGCAGCCTGTTGACTACCCTTCCAGTGAAGAAATTTTTCTTAATATTCTAAATCTCTCACTGTGCGACTTGAGGCTCTTTCCTCTTGTCCCGTTGCTTGTTGCCTGGGAGAAGAGCACTTGCCGTGCTGCTCCGCTAACGCATCCCCATCCTCACTGGCAGCGTTCCCTGCATCCCAGCCCCTGCTCTGCCCCGGCACAGCCTGGGCTCAGCACCCACTCACCCGCTGAGGACCACGCTCCCGTTGCAGGTCTCCCTGGCATCCCTGGCCACGCGCTGGATGGCAAGGCTGGTGAGCGGGGCTTGCCGGGCTCCCCGGGAGAGGCTGGCCGGCCGGGCTTGCCGGGTCCCACTGGCTTGCCGGGCTTCTGCGAGCCGGCCGCCTGCCTGGGAGCCTCGGCGTACGCCGCTGCACGCCTGACCGAGCCCGGGGCTGTCAAAGGACCCATCTACTGAAGAGGCACCAGCACTGCAGCAGACCTGGCTGGCAAACCTGTGCCAGGGCTGGCAGCAAAAAGACCAGAAAACTGCAAATCCATAGGGAGCGACCTCTGCCCATCCCGGCTGTGGGAGGGTGCTGGGCTTGGGGCAGCTGCCGGAGGGGAAACGCAGCCTTGGGAATTTAATTTGGTGTAGGCATCACCCCCCTCCCACAGCTGGGGGGACGGGGAGGAATAAAGAAAGGTCACGCCAAGTCCTGTCCTCATTACTGGGTTCATTACCTGCCCGCCCTCCGCTCCCTGTGCCCCTTCCCAAAGAAATAAATTCTCTTTTATACAAACCCTCTCACTGTTATGTCCTGCTTGGTGCTGAATCGGCTCATTGCTCATTTCCTTTTTGCCCCCCTCTTTTTTTTTTTTTTAAAAAAAAAAAAAAAGAACAACCAAAAATTGTGTTTTGATAATTTAAGACTTACCAGATCCAGCCTTCTTCACTGCTGGGCACTCACAGAGCTGTAAATCTTTGTAAAATAGGATTATTTTATAACTATGAACAGAGACCCACCAACTTTTTTAAAAACGGACAATAAAAATTAGATGAATTGTCAATGAACTGATGTGTTGATTTCTTTGCATTAAACCAGGACTATACTGGGAAGGGGGATTATCTGAGGGCTGAAATTCCCTTTTCTCTTGCTTCAAGGCTCTTATTGGGTGTCTCAATTGCTCATTCCCATCCTCGGGGATGATTTCAACTGCTCCATAGGTTGCTTAAGCAAAAGCTCATTATTTTTTTTTTTTCTTCTTCTTGCACCACTGCAAATGTGCAGAGGAATTTGTTGCCCCTGAACTCCCTGGGTTGGAGACTGAGTAAAGTTACCAGAAATGCATCGGGCACCTTCAAGTTAGACCAAGTTGGCCCAAGGCTCCTCGCAATCAAATGGGCCAGAAAACTATTAGCAGCCTTGCAAAGGGTATTGATCTTTTAATAGTTAAAAAGGAAGCCTGCGGCTCTAACAGGATCCGCAGGTGTCTTTCTCATTATTGCCATCGACAGCAGAAAGGATTAAAGCTGTGTGGCGGGAGCAATGGGGCTTCGCTTTGTAAGATAAATAAAAATCAATTTTTGTTTATTAGCAAAGCATGTTCAGCTTGGCAGGGTAACAAATCCCAGGGAGTGGCGGTGGGAAAGCCTGGCTGTGTCCCTCCCGTGGCACTGAGCATCGCTGCCACCAGCCCTGGGACCACCCGCAAGTCGCAGCCCCACCGGGCACGCTTCAGCAGGAGGGGGCTAATCCTGGCAAGGACCAGCTCCCAGCCCAGGCAGACCCAGCACCGTCTACTCTTCCCTTACACACCTCACTGCGTAGCAGAGCGCTCTCCCACATGGATCTATATCTGTCCCCATGTCCCCAGACTCTTCAGAAGCATCCTCCACTCCTCCTCCATTTAAATTACCTTCTCTGTGTCCTTTGCAAACCCCTGCCTTGTCACTTAACGTGCAATCAGTTAACTTTGAGGGGACAGTCCTTCATTAAAAAAAAAAAAGTAAGTTTGGAAGTGAATTGCAAATGTTTTATTTGCAAGCTGGAATTTAATCAAGGAATTAAGAAGGCTGCATACTAATTAGGGGCCAGACTAGTTGCTTCCAATGAGTGGCAAACGCGCTCTGAATCTGCCTCTTCATCAGAGCCCTCATAAATATTCATCCAATAAATAGCAGATTGGATGCTATTACAGAGACAAGAGAGATTGAAACCCAAGTATCTGTGGAAATGAAACAGCTGGAAAGCGTCCAATCTCTGCCCCAAATAATAACAAATCATTATTAGGAGGGGTGAAGGAATAGCCTTGTTGAGCACTTGTCTCCATTTCTGGACAAATGGGGAGATTCATCATCATTCTTTTCAGGGAGGAATTCAGGTTATTAAACCCTTTCGGGGACAGCCAGGGGCCGGGCTTACCCCTGCCTCCAGCTGTGCAGCACATCTGGGGCCACATCCCGGCTGCGCAGCCCGAATCACACCCATGTCCCTATTTTTGTCCGCCACAGGAGGGCGCTGCAGCCCGCTGAATCCTCCATTCCCAGGGAGCCACCCCCGGGCTACTGCCACCAAACGCGGCTGTCACCCCTGGCGGTCCCCCCATCCCCGCACAGGGCTGTGCTCTCCCCCTCGCCATTAGGGGAAAGGGAGAAACCCACCCCCTACCCCCCCCACCTCTGGGATGAGCACAGCAGGGTGGGAAGATGCAGAGGGGAAGGGAACCAGGGGCGTGGAGGAGAAGGGGGGGAAACGAGGAGAAGGGGGGGGGACGGACCAGGGGCGCAGAGGAGAAGTGGGGGGGGAACCAGGGGCGCCGAAGTTTGCTGCAGGGATGGGACAGGAGGAGGGCTGGAAGCTGAGCTGTGGTCCCGGAGCAAGGAGAGGCTGTGGCGGACGAAGCTGCTGCTGTGCCTGCAGAGGGTCCTGGGCTGCCCGGGGCGGGGTGTGGGGGGGTGCAGGATGCTTTGCGAGACGCCCAGGGGCTCCTTGCTCTTGCACCTGAGCACACACATCCCCAGGCAACACGGGGATGGGATGGAGCAAGTGCTCCAGCACAGCCAGGGACACTGGTCTGGCTGAGCCCACTGGTGTTCAGAGCCTCCCCAAAGGTGCCAGCTGCCGTGGTGGCCGAGGTCCCCCTCAGCAAGGGGCAGCTGTGACCTTCAGTGCATCCCTGCTCCCCTGCCCTGCAGATGCTGCAAGGCAGCGCAGCCACAGCCGGGCTCTGCGCAGCCTCGGAGTCGGAGGCTGGCAAGGCCAGTGTCTGGGAAGATTAAGCTCAGGTTTTAATTAAAAGTGCTAAAGAAGCAGCTGTCTGGAGCTCTTCCTTTTTTTCTCTTCCACCTGCTCCTGCCTGAATTTGACATCATGGATTCTCCTGTGGATGGGACCATGGGGAGCCAGCCCAGGGCCCTGTCACCTCTGTCCCTGTGGTGACAGGCAAAGGGACTTGGGGCTCAAAAACCACAGCAGCTGAGAGCAGCCCGGTCTATTCACCGTCTGTAGTCACTCAACTATCAGGGACCAGGCCATGGCCACTCATGACTTCTTGTCAAAGCAAAAATGTGTGGAATCTTTTAAAATTATTTCAAGGGGTTTAAGAACCTGCTCCCGAGCTCATCCCTGCAGCTACAAAAAGCTCCAGAAACATGAAGGTGTGGAGTCAAGCATCATCACATGGCTTTCATGTGACGGGAAAGACAAAAGGGAAGAAATGAAAAGAGATGAAGGCAGATCCCTTTGGGCTCACACCGCTTGCCCCGTCAAGCCTGCTGAGACGACCTGCAAGAGTCACAGCTTTCATTCTCTTCCCTTCTGCTTTGAAAGCCATGGGGTGGTGGGGGGTGGGGGTGGTGATGTGTGTGTGGGGAAGGAAGTCCAATTGTAGCCTGGAGTAATTAGGGAGCCTCTGATTACTACCATTCAAGGCTGATGAGGCCGGCGGTGCTGGCTGCAGTTTGCATTTGGACAAGCACCACTTGTTCCACTCCGGGGCCACGTGCACCATTGCTGCAGCTGAATGTGCTATTAGCGCTGGGGCACAGCCCTGGCAGGAGGCAGCGGAACGGCTGCCTTCCATCCCGGCTGGACCCTTCCCACGTGTGCTGCGGGAGGAGAGAAACCCACCTGCCCAGCTCCGGGCAGCCGGAGAGCCCCGGCAGCGAGCGGCTGGGACAGGGGACATCCAGCATCTCATGGACCACCCTTGTACCCCCGGGCATCCCTAGCAGAGTGTTGCCCAGGGGAGGCATTGCCTCCTGCTTGGTTACCCACAGCCACCTCTCGGCATCATCCTCGCATCCCACCCCAGCGACATTTCTGTGGCACAAGGCCACCGCATGTGCCCGTGGCAAGGGGCAGCGCTGCCAGATGAATAATTCAGGGAAATGGGAGAAAAGTTTCCTTGAGCAAGCTAATGCATTGATTAGACCAAATTGCCTCCCTCACCCTCGAGGAGGTAAAAATGAGCTAATCACCGTTTGTTCTCTCTTGATAGATGATTAACCACAAATTAGAATATTAAACAGAGGACTTTGGGTACGTAAATTAACAGCTGAGAACTAAGTTAATTATTGGAGGAGCCATAAAACTGCTTATTTTTATTCTTGGATTATTGTTTGATGTTTTTGCCTCTTAAAATGAGGGAGTTATTTTTAAAATGGCTTGTTCTGCTGCTTGTGTCCCAGAGTGCGATATGGAGTTGGACCAGCCAGGACGTGTGGGGGAAGATGAAGCTCATGCTCCATCAGCAATATCCTGGGGGAATGAATTTCCCCTCTACTGCAGGGAATGGTGCTGCCAGCCCCATCCGTGCCCTGTGGGCAGGATGCCCCAAGCCAGGACAAGCAGGATGCCCGAGGGGCATGCAGGCAGCTGGAGAAGCTGATCCCATTTCTCAAAGGAAAAGGTCAAATTTGGATACTGGCTTTGCCCAAAAAAAGTGACAAGACTCTTCCAGATCAGGGACGCAGCTATAGGGTGTCACAGGGAATTAACTTTGTTAATAGCCCATTCATTTAAATGTAAATGGTGAGCCTGGCTGGTATAATGAGGCTGCAAAATCTTATTAGGGACCAAATTAAAAGTTTGTGGGTGAGCAGGTGCAGGAGTGGGCCTGAATGTGAGAGAGGGGCTTCCTGGGGGGAGAAGCACATGGGTTCACGCCTGGACAGAATGCAAACGCTCAGCTGTACAGCACAGGAGGGAAGGGTCGTTGGGGGTTGGATGGATGCTGAAGGCAAGACACGCGGGATTAATTCCTGCCCTTACCGCTGCCATCGCTCCGTGCCTGTCCTGCGGCAGATGCCTGCAGCATCCCCAAGCAGATGGGGGAGGAAGGGGCTGGGGGTGCTGTGCCACTGACCCCTTAGGGGCAGAGGGGCCACCCTGCACATAACTGAGGCCAGCCGAGGGGCACGTTTGGGTAGAGCAGGGCATGGCCACCTGCCCTCAGAAGGGGTGCGCAGCCCCCGAGCCCTCCCTGGGGGGGGGTTTGGGGCTGGTAACAGGTTCTGCTGCAGCCAGCTCCACGTGAGCAGCCCCATTTCTCTCTGACTCCAATCAGCAGTGCCAATGGGCCACCAGCACGGCCAGTGCTCACTGGGGTGCACCCTCCTCCTTTGGAGGGGTCCTGCCACAGCTCTCCCACACCCGGCAAAGGGGGAAGGAGCATGCTGACAAAAGGCTGATTTAATTACTAGAATTGTTCTGATTACAGCCTGCAAACACTGTTATCTTGTAATTATTGCCAAGAACATGCCATTAGTACATGATTAAACACAACGTCTTGTGGGCTGCTAGCTGATTGTCTGATGCCTTATGAACTTAATTACTTCATGCTGATAGAAAGCAACTGGAAGGATGGAGCGGGGTGATGCCTTAGGGGGGAGCTGGGTCTGGGGCTCGCCTGGGATACCCCATGATGAAGGGGCCCTCAGCTCCCTTCCTAGATATTTGGCCCTTGTCCACACGTGTACTCATGACCTCAGCCCCTAAACAGCACCTGCAAGCCTCAGCCAAGACACAGAGTCAGGATTAGTGCTTCAGCCTTTTTCTTGCTCTGTGAGACGCCACCAATCCTGTTTTTACTCATCCTCCTGAAGCAGCCAGAAAACACAGGGCACTAGCTTTCCATCCAGGTCTCCTAAGGTTCAAGAGTCTCCGTTCAGCAGAGAAAAAACGCAAGAATTTGTTCAGTACCTGCTGATGGCAAGGTCTCACTGGGGGACCTGGAAATGCACTGCCTCTGGGGGCTGCAGGACAGCCCAAGCCACCGGCTGTGTGGATGGCCAGGGGGATGGATGGATGGATGCAGGATGCTAATCCCTGTCCAAGCACTGCTGTCCCAGGACACTGGGCTCTGGGTCTTGACAGGCAAAACAAGAGGAGACCCTGCTACTGATGGGTGGAGGTCCTGCCTGCAGCCCTCAGCTCCCTCACCCCCGGGAACCTTCAAGGACGAGCTCAGAGGTGTCTCGCAGCCCCCAGCAACACTGGTGGTGAGCAACTTGGGTTCCTTCCAGGAAAAATCAAGTAGCTGCCTGCCTCGGGGACCCTTCAGTATCTCTCACACACTGTCACCCTGCCCTGGTGACAAGGGCATACAAACTAATCCTGACATCTCATTAGCAGGATTAATTCTCAACCTCATTCTCCTCTCAGCTGAGAAACTGGCACTTCCACTTGCCACCACACCAAGTCCCACTCCAGGGATGGGGCCAAGCTGCCAGGCTACCCTGGCTCTGACTGAGCAAACAGCAGGGAGCAGGAAAACACACTCCTCTCCTGCTTTTCCTCTCCCTTCTGCCCTAGCACTCAGTGCTTAGGTGGCTCCTGGCCAGCCACCTCCATCCCCAGCCCCCCTTTGTGCCCCCATGCTGCACTACCTGCTCACAGAGAAGTCTCCACCTCGCTGCAGCAACCACATCCCCTCAGCATCTGGGGGACCCAGCTCTCAGGCACCAAACACCCACAACTTTTCCATAAAGATGCTGCAGGTCCCCAGTGCAAGCTACCAGCCACAGGACAGAGCCACAGCGCCTGCATTTATAGCAGAGCAGCCTTGTGCATGCAGCTGGGGAGGGGAGGCAGCAGCAGTGGGTGCTGCCCACCCTGGCAGGTGCCACAGGGAAACTCGTCAGTCCGGGTAATTAGCTTCAGGCTGGTCATTCCCTGGGCTTTCTCATGCTTGCTTTCTAAATGGGGAGCGTGTCCTCCCAGGAAAGGGAAAGTCAAGGAGAAAACCCAAAGTCCCTCTTCTCTGGAAGAGGTTTTCTCTGTGTTTCCTCGTATTCCGCCTGCCACGTCGGAGTTACATGAATATACCATCCTCCACACGGTGTGGAGAAGAACTCCATGTGTGAGCGACAAACCGGCCCCGTGAAAGGAAAAGGGGGAAACACATCAGAAACAGGTCTGTTAGCCCAGCTCGAGCTCAGTAAAGGATCTACGAATGAAATATGAAAAGCACAAATTTATAATGGCTCATAAACATTTAATCCCCTTATGTAGAACATACGTATTTTAATATCCAGACGTATGGGCTGCAGAAGCCTCTATTTATGGAAGCGCAGTCTGGGTAAACAGCCTGCTGCTGGGCGAATGCAAATCGCTGGGTACGAGCCCACTCAGCCCCTTCCCACGCTCGTCCTCCCACAGAGCCCAGCAGCGCGCAGACGAGGACTCCTGCCCATCCCCGTGCTCCTGCCTACTCCACCGGGATGCTGCCGGGATGTGGGCTTGCATGGCAAAGGGAAAAAAATCCTCAGAGACACAGCTGCGGTGCTGGCTCCAAAAACTGCGTCTGTTTGGATCTGCATCACACGGAGCATCATCCTGCCCTCCCTGCTGCTGCTGCGGGGCTGCAGGGCTGGGGGATGATGCTGGGGCTGGTGCTGCTGCCTTCCCTGGCTCCGGTGGGATTTGCTCCGGTGTGACTCAGGGTAGAATCTGCCTTCCTGGACTCAGGAGTACGATAAAGGTGATAAATGGAGAAAAGCAGAGGAAAAAGTGACTCAGCCCTGGCGGGGCTGGGGTGCTGGCTTGTGGGAGGCTGGGGAGCCCCACGGCGGTGCTGTGTTCACCCCGGTGGTGCTGGCTCACCCCGGCTCTGGCTCTGGCTCCTGAGCACCATTTGCATTTCCCTTAAAAGATGATTTCCATTGCAATAACTTTGCTCCCGTCAGGAGGCAGCCTGGTGTCAGATCCATTTTTATGGCCCACTGAAAATGCCTCTTCTGTGCCTGCTCCATCCCTTCCTTTCTCTTCTGCCCTTTATTCCCTGTCTTGCAGGAAAAGGAGAGAAAAATCCCCAGCAGATTTGCTGTTTATAGAGTCGTGTTCAACACGAGGAAATCAATACAACAAACTTCACGGTGTGATTCTGGGCCTTGAATAAACAAGGCAATTTAGCCAGGTGCCTGTCATGTTCAGGTACCCTTTGGATCGCAGCCTGAAATGAAACCAAAATATCTCTTTGCAGGGGTTAATTACAGCTCTAAATTTCTCGTCTCTCTTCCCACCAGTGCTATATTCTGTGGCTTGGGGTCACAGGCAATTTCGGCCAGGCTGGAGGAGTCATCCTGCAGCTTGTATGCTCCGGCAGGGAATTTTGGTGAGGGGAATGGGGACACAGAGGTGAGGACAGGGGGAAAAGGGCAGGACTGAGCCTGGCTGGGGTCAGGACACACTTTGAGGGGAGCAAAGCTGCCTGGCCAGGAGTGACAGGGGTCCTGGGTGCTGCTGCTGAGCTGCTTTATGCTCTGTGCCCAAATCTCTCGTGGGCATGCAGGCATGTGAGGGCTCCCCGTGCTCCTTGAATGCCTTGAGACCTGGGGTGACTGGAGCTGGCACGGGATTTGGTGTGGGGCTGCCGGCATCCACCACATGCAAAGGTGGCTGGACCTGAGCTTTTGGTACAGGCGCTTGGCAGAATCAGATTTTGCTTCTTTGAAGTCGGTCCCCACCAAAAGCTCCTGCAGAGATGTCATCGGTGGAGTCACGCTTGCAGAGGACTCAAAGCCACGTGCTGGCTTTGCTCCAGCTGCACATGCTGTACAAGACAGCAATCAATGCAATGGGTACAACTGTGAATTACACCAACAAAGGGGGATTTTCATTAAATGGGAACAATTCTCACCAGTCACCGGCTTATGACAGGCGAAAGCAGCTTTTAACTGCCTCTTGGTCTGGTCTCTAGCAGGAGCGGTGCCCATGGGAGTAGATCCATCAACATCCTTCAGGACCGATGCTGGGCACATCACCTTGTGATTGCAAGCACCCATTCATTAACGTTCCCAAAGCACTTTGAGATCCACAAATGAAGGGTGCTGTAGAGAGGCAAACGTTATTAAACCCATAGACGAACCACCAATCATCAGGCCTGACTGTTGCAATATCATATTTATTATTGATGGAATTAGCAACGCTGAACTCCCAGCCCGATCAATAGCCTTAATAATTCCATCAAGGTCATGTCAGCTTTCATTTCCCTCTGTATGTTTTCCAAAAGAAACACATTTCTAACACCAAGAAGGAAAGGCACCGCCTAGCTTTTACCCAGCTGCTGCTTCGAGGTGAGGACTGGGGTGATATCGGGCGGTGGGACCCGCAGCAGCCTTGCTGAGCTCTGCAATAAATCGGGAGGCATCACCTGTCAGATGCAGGAACGTCAGGCAGCCACGGCAGGCATCCTTTGTCACCTCCATGCCGAAGCAGTTTAGGTCCCCCGGTGAGGACTGGCTTAGAAATATCACTGATGGGCAGAGAGCTAATGACTGCACAGTTGATAGAACGCCCTTTGGATGTCTCTCAACAGCCTCAGTTGCCCTTCACAATGTATTTCCATCCCAAACACACCCAGATTTCCAAATTGTCCTCACTAGTAAATTTTTCTCTTGCTTCTCATGCTGCCTTTCTGCTGGGGAGCGGCAAGTCCTGGCCCTCTGCATCCCACAGACCAGCGCTTTCTGCAGCCTGGAGCTGTGCTGGAGCCCCAGGACCAGCTGGGATGGTGACTTTTCCCCGGGGAAGGAGATGTCACTGGTTGAGAGCAGCTATCAGCAGAGAGAGGGTATTATGGAAGCGTGGGACTATCAGATGAAACGGTCATTACATCTCAAAGCTGCAAAGAGCAGCTGCAAGCAGCTCAAGCCTCAGAGGTGTGATGCCTCGGAGAACCCTGGCATGTGGTGGGCTGACCCTGGCTGGGTGGTGGGTGCCCCCCAAGGCTGTGCTATCACCACCCTCCTCGGCTGGAGAGGGGAGGGAAGGTGTCCCGAAAGGTGTGTGGGTCAAGATGAGGACCAGGAGACATCACTCACCAATTCCTGTCATGGGCAAAACAGGCTCGACTTGGGGAAATTAGTTGATTTCCAATCAAATCAGAGTAGAATAATGAGAAATAAAACTAAAACTTAAAACCACCTCCCCCCTGCCCTTCCCTTCTTCCCAGGCTTCACTTCACTCCCGATGTCTCTCCCTCTTCCCGCTGAGTGGTGCTGGGGCTGGGGCTGTGGTCAGTCCCCCACACGCTGTCTCTGCCGCTCCTTCCTCCTCATCCTCTCCCCCTGCCCCAGCGTGGGTCCCTCCCATGGGCGCAGCCCCCCAGGCACAGCCTGCTCCCGCATGGGTCCCCATGGGGTCCCCATCCCTGCCCCAGCCCAGCACCCTCTCCCCACGGGCCATGGGTCCTGCCAGCAGCTGCTCCAGCACAGGCTGCCCATGGGTCACAGCTCCTTTAGGCACCCCCTGTCCCGGCGTGGGGTCCTGCATGGGCTGGGGGGGGGATGTCTGCTCCCCTGTGGGCTGGGGGCACAGCCTGCCTCGCCGGGGGCTTCCTGCAGGCTGCCAGGGAACCTCCGCTCCAGTGCCAGGACCCCCCCTGCCCCCTCCTGCCCTGGCCCGGGGGTCTGCAGGGCTGTGCCCTCACTTATTCCCACTCCTCCCTCCGGCTGCAGTTGCACAGGTTTTTTCCCCCCTTCTTAAATCCGTTATCCCAGAGTTGCTGATGGGCTCAGCCTTGGCCAGCGGTAGGTCCGGCCAGGAGCCAGCTGGCACAGGCTTCATCGGGCATGGGAGAAGCTTCTAGCAACTTCTGACAGAAGCCACCCCCGTATCCCTCCCGGCTACCAAACCCTTGCCACGCAAACCCACTATGCTGTATTTACCAGCCACATTTGAAACTGCTGCCTGAACGAAAGGATTTGATTGCAGTTTAAAAACAGAATTATGGTCTGTTAAGAGTGTGTTGGGAAGTTATTAGGGACCTGTTTACAGGGGTTTGGAAACACCTTCCACTAAAATTTCTCTGCAGGAGCTTTGCAAGTGACAGCCCCGGCTTTACTGCAGGTGCAATAGCAGGTGAGCAATAACAGGAACGCAATAATAATAATAATAAATAATAATAATAGAAGTGCAATAATAATAGGGGTGCAATGGGAGAGCCCCTTCCCTGTGGTACACAGGCAGGCTGCCCCCAGGTTTTCCTGCGCAATGGTGGGATTAGGGAGGAGAACGAGCAGCTCAGTCCGTAGGCAGCGGCTTTGCCTCTGGTTCTGCTGGAAGGTCTCGGGGTGGCAGGGGTCCTCTTAAAGGCTGTTCTGCTGATGACCCCGATCCTCCCTCGCATCGGGGCCCTGCCATTGCCTGGGCTTTATGAGGCCCTGAATCTGGGCTTGAATCTTTTCGTCTGTATTACTCATCTTGTGTCTCCATTCCTGTAGTGATGGATTTAATGAGGGTAATTATGATTTGCAAGAGAAAAACCGCTCAAGCTGCAAATAGTGCCAGCAATTCCCCTTTTTTGCTCTCTTTTCGAGGCAACAGCAGCTCTCGAAGCACCAAGAAACCCTGTGTTCCCTGCTCATGTCAAAAGCAAGGTCCTGCAGCTCTACTCCTGCAAGGAGACCCCTGTTGCTGATTGCTAAAGCTGCTGCCTTGGTCTCTGTCTGCTGAGAGAAACCCTCCCCATGACGCTGTTAAAGCAAGCTATAGAGGCAGTGCCTGCTGGTGGGGTGGGAGCAGCTCCCCAGACCCAGCATCCTGCTGCAGATACACCCAGGGACTTGCTGCCACCCACCAAGACTCTGAGACCACCATGGTAATATCCTTGGCAGAAAGAAATTCCTAAGCTGGAGCCTTCCCACCCCAGCCCGGTGCTCACCAGCATCCTGCTGGCTGCTGAGAAATCAGAAGACCAGGGAGCATGTAACGCTGGGTCATCTGCAGCATCCAGGGGCTTGGTCCTGCCTGCAACCTTTGTGGCGGCTCTGGAGTTCATGGGCTGTTGGAAACTCCCATAGATTCTCCCATTAAAGAGAAGGAAGGATGCTTTAGCCTTGTTTTCCCTGGATGAGTTCTGCGTCAAGAGCCTAGATTCTCCCAGGGGTTGCAATCGCATCCGATTGTCTCGCTTCTTCCTTCTTTGTGGCCCAGGGGGTCACTTTGAAACCCCAGGGTCTGCCACAGGCTGTGCTGGGAGAAAAGACGGGTGTGTGTGTGCTGGCAGAAGGAGTAGTGAGTACCCAGGGATGCTGCAAAAAGCTTGATTGCAGTGGTCAAGACCAAAAGGCACAAAATATTAGGGAAGTCCAAACGAACAGGCACCTCTCCTTGTTTATTCTTGTCTGTTTGCTGATGGCAGCTCACCGCTCCATCAGTCCATTTCTCCATCACCTCTGGCCTGACATGTGCGTTCCTGCAGGTTGCCGAGCTCCTATTGCCAAGGGAGCATCTTCAAAGGCACCACATCATCTCTGCCGGCTCTTCAGCCAGCTTTCCTTCCAAGCCCAGCTCCGCAAATCTCTTGCTTATTTCAAGTCGGTATTTTCCCCTTTGTAGTCTGAGAAACACTAACATTTTGCATTAACTCCCCTTCCTTTATTTATTTATTTACTGCTTGCATGGCATTAAATCTTGGATGCATCAGCCGCAAAGCCCACATTTCAGACACACAACGGCCAAAGGTGCTTGGGGCGACCCTGGGATACGTAAGAATATTTTTTTTTTCTAAGGATTTGGCTCAAGATAGAGACGGATTTTCATGGCTTGCCTCAAAGTGAAGAGATTTGCATGTACATAAATACTGGTGCAAACTCAGCACTTGTCGTGCCTGTGTCTGCGCCGCTGCACGTTGGCGTGGGTGAGGCAAGTCAAAATCGAAACAAACTGTGTCAACAGCATTATAAGAAAGGAGAAATATAATACTACCCATAAAAATCCATCTTTGCATAAAGATGGATTGAAAGGTGCTCTGCTCCTCCTGGGATAAACTGACTCCCTATCTCTAGAGAGCAGGCACAGGGTTTCGTGGCACTGTAAATCCAGCTTCAGGGCTTCTAGCACCAGATAAAAAGCCTCTGTGGCTATATGACATAACACACTGATCCAGTATAAATTCACTCTGCCAGTTCATATTTGCTCAGGCAGTTTTGATAGGCTATGTGTGTATGACAGCTTTATGCTAGATCAGGTATCATCCGTCCTCCTGCAAGCTGTGGAAAACCGGACTAAATTCCCTATTGTCTGCCCAGGGCAGCCCGGCACGCTGCACCGATCTGGCTGGTGGCCGGATTCCCCCTGCAGGGAGCTCACCTACACCTTCCTTCCAGGGCTGGGTGGGAATGTTATCAGTTTGGGAGGGGAAAAAGAGGAGAAACAGGGTATTTTCTGGTCGCAGGAGTTTTCTGGCTTGGTTTTCCTTCCCCCGCCAAGCTCTCAGACGCTGCAAACACAGCTGAGCAACCCCCTCCTCTTCTATTTCTGATGCTGCAGATGATGGACAGCTGGAAGGGATGAAGCCTGGAGCATGACCTGGGGGCAGCTGGGTCTGAACTAACGAGTGCCCCTTCGATCCATGCGTGTAAAGAGCCATTAGGTCTAAGAGTCTGGTCTAAAATAGAGCCCCAAAGTACACTCAGGGCAGAAATAGGAGCTTGTGTACTCACTACTTCAACTTACTGATCTAGTAGCACTGCAACAAACTACTTGTTCCTGTAGATTTTTATAGGCGGCTGGAGCTACGGCACAATCAATCCCTTGGAAATTTCCTGCTGTTTATTAGAGGAAAAGGTCTGTGGTCTGTTTATGATTGAACATTGTATTTCAAGTAACTTGAAAATGGCACTTGAGGCTCATCTGCTGATATTTAGGCTGAGAGAAAACGGCCTCAAGTTGCACCAGGGGAGGTTTAGGTGGGATATTAAGAAAAATTTCTTCACCAAAAGTGTTGTCAAGCGCTGGAACAGGCTGCTCAGGGATGTGGTGGAGTCACCATCCCTGGAGGTGTTTAAAAGACGTGCAGATGTTGCACTTAGGGACAGGGTTTAGTGGTGGGCTTGGCAGTTAACCAACTGGGTTAATGGTTGGACTCGATGATCTGAAAGACCTTTTCCAGCCGAAACGATTCTGCGATCCTGTGATCACCCTCGCTGCTGCAGGCAGAGCTGGTGCCAGCATGTGCCCGGGCTCCCCCGCCGCTCCGACACTAGGGGGGGGACCAAGCCAACTTAACGGTTGGACTTGATCATTTCAAAGGTCTTTTCCAACCTCAACGATTTTATGATTCTATCCAGCCGAGGCCGGCGGTGGGGCTGGGGCGGGCCGTGTGGAGCAGCCACGCGTGGGGCTGTGTACCCTGGGCTGGCACCCTTCAGCGCTGGCGAGCTTAAAGGTTGGAATTCCTTTGCAAAGGAATTTCTCTCTCCACCTCCTCCAGCTTCCAGCCAAAACCCAGCTGAATTCATCTGCCTTAAAAATCACACGGCTTTTTCGAGATGCATGCTCCTGCTGTTGCTGCGTAGACAAGCCCTGAGATGCTGTCTGGCTCCCTGGGGAAGCCTTCAGAGCATCTTCACTCTTCCCACAGCCAGGGTTTTCTTACTATCCTCCCTTTGCTGTGATTTCTTCCCATCCCAGCATGGGGGTGGGGAACAGCAGCTCCCTCTGGTCTTTGCAGCAGCCCTTTAGGTCTCTTGCCTCCCTGCTCTGAGCTAAATAGCCCTCTCACCCCCCAGTTTTCCTTGGACATCGGTATGGAGATGGGAGAGCTGGCTCAGCACCTCTTTTTGTTTAGGAGAAATAGTAGCAATGGAGGTAAGCAGGTGCTTGCAGCTGACCAGCACCCCAGCCTGCCACCATGGAGGGCTCCAGCCTGTCCCCAGATCCCCATCACAGGAGGGATTTACAGCCCCTGCTCCCCGTTCCCCCTCCCTGGTAAGACACAACGGTCTGAGCCAAAGCCCTTTGGGTGCCATTACGATACTGCTCACAGCAAATCACTGAACAGGTGGGAAATACCCATCTCCTTCATATTGTGGGACTTGTCAGAAAAATATACAGAATGAGAGAGATGCAGAGTCCATTCTTATGTACATGAATTGCACCGACTGCTCTGTATCGATCTTGCTTTACTTTATTTTTCCCCATCCGCTTACAGTGCCTCTTCAGGTGCCTGTGAAATTCAAACACTGCGGAGAGAGCAAGGCAGAAAGGAATGGATATCTCCCAAAGATGTGGGATTTTCAATGGGCTTTGGTGAGGAGCACTATTTCTTAGTCTCTTCATCTTACAAAAGCAGCCCAGAACGTTGTAACTTGCCTGTGTAAGAGCTGTAAGCCTCGAGTCCCTGTAGGCACTAAAAATGTGCATGTAGGTATATAGGTATGGACAGCTTTGCAAATGCGCACCTGTGACTGCAGCAGCTTTTCTCAGCTGCGCACTCACACAAGCCTACAGATCCCTGGGAAACACGCAGACCGACCCCTATATACACCCCTGCATGCGTTTAGGACATAGCTGCTTATATATCCATATGCATGAATAGAGATGAATATGGATTGGTGTTTGCCGGCTGTGCATCATTGCGCGGCAAGGATGAACACGGCATCTGGGATCCTGCTCTGGTAGGTGCTGTGGGAGATGCTTGATGTGCAGGGCAACACGACGCTTTATACAACGGTTCATCAGCAAATGCAGGGACTGTGCGCTGCCCCGTAGCCGTCACAGCCAAGGAATTTTTCGGGCAGGGTCTGGGTGATGATGATGATGGCCAAGGTTTGCCAACGTGGGGCAGGCTTGCTGGAAAAGGCATCAAAGAGCAGCAGCTGGGCACCATCAGTCAGGCTCGCACAGGGGATGTGTGTGCACATGTGTGCCCTGCAGCTCCGTGACCTGGAATGGGGGCTGCGGGGACGGTAACCCCCTTCCCAACCTGACGGTGCCCTACAACTGTATTCAGTTTTCCTACAACTGTATTCAGCCCCCAAACATACGTGTGTGCATTAATGCTAAGCGTATCCTAAAATAAATGCATCTGTGGCATATATCTCTGCATGCACGTCTCGCTCCCACATCTGCTGCGACTCAGGACCCAGGTCTGCTCTGCCATAAAGAGCTGTGAGGTGTTTTAAACTACTTCTTCCTTTTTTTCAAATCCTCCTCCTATTTTCTAATACAGTGAACTATGAAATTAGGAGCCCGCATGGCAGGCGCGTGAGCTCTTGTCATCAGGATCTTTCCCAAGCGATGAGAGATGTTCGACAAAATTCAGAACCAGAAGAACACTCACAACTGCGTTTTTAACTTACTAAAAGATTGTTGGCTACTTCCTAAAATTGCTGTATTTTCATGTTTGCTTTCAGACCGAGCTGTGTATCCCCCGTGCCTGCAGCTGGGTTGGTGACTTGCCCTTGTGCGGTGTCCCCAGTGCTGGACACGCTCTCTCCAGGGTGTATTTTACTCCCCATCATAACACAAGGTGCAAGGAAATTGAGCTGAGCTGATGCGACTTATAACGGCAGGTTAGGGAATAAGGGAAGCTTTAATGTACACCTCCCTGTAAGCTTGGAACAGTAGGGTCCCAATATTTAAATATCTTCTGCTTGAGGGACTCTAATGAGCTAAGGATGAGGTTTGAACCTCCAGCTCTTCAGAGCTCGAGCCATGAGCTCCTGCTGCTCGCCTGAAGGAATAATGTCATCGCCTGGCTCTTGGGAAGGGAAAAATCAGCAATTAGAGGGCAAATATTGGTTGCTGGGACCATGGTCTGGAGGTTAGGCTGAAACCTTCTGTGTTTGCACCCCAGGGTCTGTCTTGGTGCTTTTTCAGTGCTGGTTCATGCTCTTCAGTTTAAATAACATTCCCTGAGCCCCAGGAGAGCAGCCCAGGACACCCCCGGCTCCCCAGCGCAGCCGGGTCCTTGCTCAGCTCCGCTCTTGCCCCTGCCCTGCTGGAGCTTTTTGCCTTTGACAGAAACCAGCTCTTAGGGGACAAAAGGATGTCTCCGAAGCTCTTAAAAGGAGCCAAAATAAATTAATCTATAAATATCTTCATCCCTAACTCTTCATCTCGCCGTTGCAGATGTTCTTTGGCATTAGAAATCCCCTTGGCCCTTTTTAGCTTGTACGCATTTAATGGGAAATTAGGTCTTAAATCCTCCATCTCCTTGCTGGCTGCAGGAGCCCTCTCTGAAGTTCGGCAACGGTTTGGCCCAAGGCCAAGTGCAGGATCAGGACTCAGCGTTTCTGCACGTTGGCACCTTCCTTGGAGAATCCTGGCTCTGCTTTTTACCCACCCTTGCCATAACCGCAGTTGGAGCTGCTGGCTCCAGACTCAGTGGATGGGACATTACCCGCTCCATTTACCATCATCGTTCACCAGCCCTAAATATCTGCCAGAAAGGTATAATTTTGTAATTATTTCCCTTTCATTAGCACTGTCTGCAGCTCGTCGGGAGGTTCCCCAGCCACAGGCAGATGCTGCCACTCGGCTTTTCCTTCTTTCCTCCTTTTTTCCAGCTTTGAGACCCAGAGAACAGCTGCCCAGTTGGATTCATGTACTTACTCAGAACCATGCAGCAGCTGAGGTGAACTGGAGCCCAGCAGAAATATTTCAGTGGTGCTAATTATGGCAGCACCCTCAATAGCAAGCCAAGGTTTGTACCGAGGCTTGTTCCCCCTGGTGTACAAATAGGAGTTAACTGTAAGGGACTGAAACAGCAATTAAAATGCAGCCTACGCCAGAGGCAACGGGTGACTCGCAGGGAATTAAGGGGTATGTGGAGCACCAGCTCCTTGAGCAGATTTCGTGATGGTTTCGGTGAGGCAGATGAGGAGGTCACCCAAAGTAACCAGGTCACCCAAGCATCCCCCTCCCCAGCACGTGCCTCCATAAACCCGCACCGCAGGGAGAGGGATCGCTGCTGCTGCATTTATTACAGGTCAGGCTTTCCCAGCCGCCAGCTCGTGGCTGAGAGGGCCCTGAATCAACGTGTGATTTATGGAACCGAGTGGGAAAGGGAGGGGTTTTCTGGCTTGCCTTTATGGCTCCGTTCAGGGAATTCTGCAGCACGTTCAGCCCCTAAACTGGGGAATAAACCAGACCCCTCTGCAACTTTTCCTGCTTTGTCCCATCCCCAGTCCTTGCTGGGTGCTGGGGTGGGCTCAGCGCAGGAGGAGAGGCAAAGGCTGGAGCATCCCTGAGCCTGGCGACGGGCTCACCAAGAGCCGTGCACTGGTGGACCACAGGGATGCTGTGCAGCCCCTCCGTGGGAGCATCCTTGGCTCCTGCCTGGGTGAAACGGCCTGATGGTTCGCAATCCCCCCTTCTCTGGAGCAGAAAGGAGAGGCGTGTGGAAGGCAGCGGGGAGCAGATCCCAGCCCCTCTCCCCCAGACCCGCAAGACCTGCAGCAGCCTCCCTGCTGAGGAGCAGAGCACACGGACCCCGGGTGCCAGCAGCTCATCCCTCGGCTGCAGCCCCGCTAGCACAAGCTTTTCCCCATCTCCACACCAGCCCTTTTCCCACCTCTAGAGAAGAGAACAGCAGGCTCATCTCCCTCCCCGAGTGGAAGCTGTAAACTATTTTCCTTTTAAAGCATGGCTAACAAGCATCAATTGGGCTCAGCTCCCTCCCGCCCAGCCAGCACCGCTGCAAAGGGGCCGTGGGAAGATTGCGCCACCGCGCTCGCCTGTGCCACTCCCCAGAGCCTTCCTCTGTCTCTTTGCTCAAAAAAAGTAAAAGACTTCTTTAGCAGCTGATGGGAAGGGAATGGGGGGGAGGTTCATCACTGCTGAAGCCTGGGAAGCCTCACGGTGCTGAGCTGCGGGTGGGATCCTGCACCAGCCCCTCGCTCTGCGCTGGTACCCTGCTGTGGACCGAGGGCTGGACACTTGGCTTTGCCACCGAGGCACCCTCCTCTGTACCCCGATGTCATTACATTGGGATGCAGAAGGGCTAAGGAAAAAACCCCACATTTTAAAAAGTAAGTAGTACTTTAAAGGAATAGAGGAAAAGAAGCATTCAAAAAGAATAAAGAAATAAGAAGTTTTAAAAAAGAATAAAATTTAAAAAGTGTTGTAAAAGAATAAAGAAAAAATATTTCAAAGGAATAAAGAAAAAGAAGAGGTGTTTCAAAATCAAGGTTTTGTATCTCTAAAGATAAGGGATGGGGGAAGCTCGTTTCAATCTCCCACTCGCCCCGCTGCGTGGGAGGGAGGTGACTACCAGCACTTCAAAATTTAATATCTCCTCCAGGCAAAACAACTGCGCACGGAGATCCCCCCATTCCCATCCCAGCGCGCAGAGGTGTCACAAAGCCCCAAGCTCCCAAGGAGCTCTTTGGCAGCCAGTTTGTCCCCGTCACGCATCTCAGAGCAGAGCAGCGCGGCACCCATGGGTGCGGGATGGGGGTGAGACCCCCGGCAGCAGCAGGGCAGGGCGGCACAGCCCGTGGCCAGGGCGCTCATCTCAGCCCCAGCACGGCGAGGAAACGCCACCGCGCCGCAGGGTCGAGACATTTTTAAGGCTGGTTTATTTGCTGCAAATTCCCGGCAGTAAACAGTGCTGAGGAATGAATTGATTCTGTGCAATCTCTGTGTTAGACGCAATTATATCTTATGATCTGGTAAAAGCCAGGATTTATCTCCTGCTTTGATAGGCAGCCCTTTTCTTCCTCTAGTCTTTTAGCCATAAATCTCTCTCCCTCTCATTATACGTTATCACCATGCAAACAGTTTGGGGAGAAGGATATTCTAAATGCTGAATTAACATACAAATATCAACACCCCCCCCCCCCCCCCCTTCCCAGAAACAACCAAAACCATGCCCTGCAAGAGCAGCATAAATATGGAGAAAAATAATTGTGCATTAATGCTAATTGAAACAGTGAGGGCCCCTCTTACACCATTTTGAATATGCATCAAATTGAACAAAGAATTAATGGAAGTTTAAAACAAAAAAATCCCTACAAAAGGGCCACCGTTGCTATTTCACCATTAATATTGTTAAAATGTTTTACATTCTGGGAATAATTGTCTGTGAGTGAGAGTTAACCCGTGAGTCATCAGATCATTGCATATTATTACCTTTAATAGTTATTATTATTTCCGCGTTTCCCAGAATGATGCTAAACACCACGGAAACAAATCAGAGCCAGCACTCGGGGGTCTTTAGGGAAAAACAGAACAGCCACAGACAGGTAGCCTGTGTTAAGCTGCTTTAAATTGCTTCCATGCCTCAGTTTCCCCAATGCAGCTGGAGATGCTCGCTCTCCTCTTTCCCCTTCTTGGCCAGGAACTGCCCCATCATGGGCAGTGGGGACCCTCCTGACCCCCACGGGCACCGTTCTCCTTCCTAAAGCCATCAGCATCTTCCTTGGGTTGAGCTCACCCCCTGCCACCCTCCGTGCTGCACCCACCCCCAGGCATTTCAGGAGCTGAAGCCACTCCTGGTATTGTTCGATTTCCCTACGTGACCCCGAGGTCTGAGTATTCAATTAAAAACCCTGTATAAATTACTGCATATGCTAATGGCGATGGAAGAAGTTCCGTGTAATACCAAAGCCTTGGGAGGCGGCGGTGGCAGAGTTCGAACAGCCTCGCTACAGGGATCGGAGCCCCAGCCGGCACCCGGAGCTCAGGTGATAATTAACATTTCAAGCAAAGCGCCTTTTGAGGGGGGGAAAGTGGAGGGTTTCCAAAAATAATGAGCAACGCATGAATAAACTATGACTGATCGGGAAGAAAGTTGGTTATTATATTATAAAGAGCCCTAATTTAATTAAGGCTCTGCCAAAGCCCCCAGACAGCCATGCCCACCGCCTCCATCCACTCTCTTAGTTTTTCCCTTCCCCATTCCTAATTTCTCCATTCTGCAAATCATCGTTGCATTTCATTTTTGTTCTCAGACATTCAAATAAAACATCCCTGTCCCCTCTGGCTTCGTCATTGAATCCCCCTGGTTTTTCCCATTGAATCCCAGTATACCGGCTTCCCGCCGTCCACCAGGCTCTTCCCAAAGCCCAGCCCCCGCCGCCAAGCTGGGAGCGTGCGGGCTGCATTGCCGCTCACTACATCTTTAATACCTCGAGGCCAGACTACATTTATGGGAATGTAACTAGGTTAGAAGAAAAAAAAAGAAAAGTAAAAGATCCCGGCATGTGAATGTAGGCTAAGGAGGCCACAAGCTTTTCTCTTCAGGGTGATAAATGGGAAAAAGGCAGAAAAATTTGTCCTGTCTGATATTCCCTGTAAATACATATAATTTTTTAAATTTTTCTCAGAAAGGCCCTTTGGGAACCTGGGAGAATACCTCAAATGGGATGTAAAAATGGACTTTCTTGGGCTGGACACTAATGCCAAAGCCTTTCAGCTAAGCCTGCGCAGCCCCCCCGACACCAGCAACGGAGGAACACCAGTGCCTGGCGTGGTCCAGCACACCGGCCCCCGTGACAGCATCTCCAGGGGCTGATGGGCTCCCAGCTCGTCCTTCCCCTCCACTCACTCCCTGTTTCTCTCTTTTATCCAGCTGGTTTCTCCTCTGCTCTGGGCAGACCTGGGGGTGGCAGGGCAGGATTTCAAGGGCATCACCCACGTTGTGAGCTTCTCCAAGCAGGTGCCGCAACCTGTGCTGCTGCGAGAGGCGCTGGGCCCCGCTCCGAGGGTGCAGATGGTGTTTATGCGTTAGGAATAACCCCAGCTCACTGCTGCTGCCTGCGCTGCTGAATGTTAATCTCCGCACCGGCAAACTGCCGAATTTTCCCACATGGGATCCGTGCTCCATCTCACCTGGAAAGCAGCCGAGGTGCGTTCCCATCGCTCCTGCCCAGAGCGGCTGATGGGTGCAGCACACCCAGGGTTTCACCGTGCCTTGGCCAGGCACCCCGACATCAGGCTCACCCCCACTCTCGCCATGTGCATCGGCTCCACCGTGCCCCGCGCTGAGCCCCCCCAGCAGCGTGGGTCCCTGCAGCGCTGCTCGCTCCCGGCTGGCTCTGTGAAGGCGGAGGGGAAACAAGCTCCCAGAGCAGGACAGCCCAGGAGTTTGTTTTAAACAGCTCATTGCAAGGCTGTGATAGTCTTCAGGTGCCTTAAACTGGACCAACCACTGAGGGTGGTGGGTAGAAACTATATGATGAAGCCAATTTCTCTCTGCTTTAAGCACGGGGTACAGAAAATCAGGCACTGAGGAGCTGAGCTGCAGTGGGACAACAATCAATTCTTTTCCGTTTAGAAGGCAAAATGCCACGGTCCAGCCACCTCCTCTGTACAACTCACCTTCCCTGTCATCTGGGAGGTGCTGACTTGCCAGAGGAGGGATGTCTGAGCGGTGTGAGCCATCTCCATCGCAAGGTCGCAAGGATTCCACCCAGGCAGCTCCAAGGATGGTCACAGCACTGTGCATCCAGCCGGCTCCATCCCTCCTGCAGCTAGGCTCAGCGCAGGGCAAAGTGCCGCAGGAGATGTTTCCACCTCTGTGGGCAGCAGATCCTAAACGAAGGTAAAATCAGCCGTGATGACACGGTGTGCAAAGAAAACCGGGATCTTTGCCCTTCTGGGGCATCTGTAATGTGCCCTGGAAAGCCATGGCAGGCTTATTCCTGATGTCCTTTCTGCTTGGCAGGCACCAGCAGCACGTGGGCTGGTGAGCTGCAGGAGCCGATGAGGTCCGTGACAGCTCCAAGACACAGGACAAATTGCTGGAGACGGTGATGGATGGCTCGTTGCAGCTCACGCCGTGCCTCTGCTGCTGCTCTCCCGGCTGCGCGGGGCCCTTCGGAGTTAACTCTGGGACAGCTTGGCTGCAGGGTCAGACTCTTCTCCTCTGACCCAGCTGCAAAATTCGTTAGCTGTTTTCCCTGGGAAGCCAGTGCCCACACCCTGGGTAATTCTTACCCGAAGGTCTCTCTAAACCGCAATGTGGAGATGTTTCCAAGGGTTAGGAACAGCCACCTTGAAAACATCCTCTGCTGTGTAACCCTCCTGCGGGGCTCCAGCGCGGGGGAAGGTTCCAGAGTTCTCCCCTGGCCACAGCTCACATGGATCCAGGTGGTGATGTCTGTGCTGAAACGAGGATGTGCTGTGGGGATGTGCTGCATCCAAAAGCTTTCGGAGGCACCAGACAGGTACGAGCATAACGCAGCCCCACAGCACCCAAGGTCAGATTGCAGGAGCCCCTCTCCCCAAAGGGGTTAATGCACTTTAAAATTAGCTCTGTATGCAAAGAAAGGGACAGCTGTTTCCTGTTTATAAATGAAATAACGTTGATTGGGCCTCCTAATGATGGCTTGCTGTAGAGCTAATTAGCTACCAGACGCTGAGACTCAGCAGATGCTGGAAGGGGCTTATCCCGGCGGGGCAGCTGTTGCACTGATGAGGGGAGGGGGCAGAGGAGGGTCCGGGATGCTGCGAGGCAGCCCGGCACTGGGGAGGGGTTCACAAGAAACCCAGTTCCCAGGGTACACGATTTCTGGGCCTTGGTTGTCATTTACCCTGCATCGACCTCAAATCCTGGCAGCTCTGTCACTCACTGTTGTCATCTCTTTGGGCTGGAGACAAAATTTGAATGCAGTTATCTTTAAATCATCCTATGCTGCCAACATAATTTTGCTCCCATCTGTTTAGCAGGGGCTTTCCGAAGGAGGTCACCACAGCCCAGCTCCAATTTGGCAGCACAATCCTGCTCCAAAACCATCTCTCCCCATTAGTTCGGCGCAGCGTCGTTAGGTGCTGCGCTCATCGGGCGTCCCGCGCCAAATGCTCAGGCTGGGCAGAGCTCATGGCTTCGCTATGAGGAACGCTGCTGGAGGGGGCCGGCACTTTGGGATGTAGATGCTCTTTTTCCAGCGGTCCCTGCTTGACACACCTTGGCTCACTGGTGTGCCAGGCAGGGCTGGCATGGGGCGAGCTGCCGGCAGAGGGGAGCCCGTGCTGCTGCTGAGGAGCGTGGAGAAGGAGATGATGAAACAGCAGAGAGCAGCTTTCCGAAGGCAGGATCTTGGGGGATTTCGGCGGCAGCTGTTTCCCAGCGGGACCGGGCAGGTCAGAGCCAAGGTCAAGCTGCAACATGTTGCACGGCTGCCCACCGCAGCGCTTCAGCTGCTGGCAGTGTGGCACAGTGGCGTTAATGCGTGTGCTCATGCGCTTCCCCGTGTGCCTTAGCCCCTTTCGCCTTGCGCGGGTGGGTCATGGAGCACGTTCCCATGGAAGAGCTGACCTCGGCAGCTTACGAAGCCCCCCGCTCAGCTGACCCTGTGTCCCAGCCCCCAGCACTCCAGGTTAAAGCAAGCTCAACCCTGTCTGCAGCGCAATTACATCCCTTCCTGGCCGTACAGATGCATCCCCAGGGATTATACTCCTGACTCCCCGGGACAGCTGTGTTTGGCAACTTCTTGTTTAAAAAACACAAGGAAGGAGACTTCATCGTTCTTGACCCGTACAGCCTCGGACAGAGTGCAGGCCTGTGCATGGCTAGTTGGCTCTTTTTTTGTGGTGTCTGTACACAGATTTTAAACAGTTTCTTTCAATTTTTTGAAAATTTTGCTGGTAGGACAACAAGGTTACATGCAGGTACACTGTCTGCTGAGCTCCTGCAATTACAAGGCTGCCCCAAAGTGACTATCATTTGCTACAGCAATGTTTTCTAGGCAGCTGAATAGTGGTAGAAGTGGGGAAAAAATCAATAGCTACAATCCCGTTGGCTTGATTTTACCGATGAGCCATGCTTTCCACTGCAAAAGCTTCTCTAACAGAAAATTACTTCATGTAGCAGAAGGTTTTCAGCTGGCCAGAAACAATCCGGTGTCTGCACAGGGAGAGGTTCAACATAAAAAAGCCCCACTGAAGTTCTGAGGCTTTAAAAAGCAAATCTGGTCAAAACAATCTGATTAAATGTGTAGGGCTGCAGTCCCTGCCTGCTTAAGCCTTCCCTCACTCCTCAGCAGTGGTGCCGCTGGAGTAATCAGCAGGAAGATTATGGGCAGCGAGAGCAGGAGATTTACCAACTCAGAGGAAAGTTTGGGGTCTAACTAGATCTGCAGCAGAGCTGTCGCAGACGGCGATGCCTTGCTCTCCACGGGGAAGGGGTGATTCTTCCTCTTGTCAGCATGGTGATGAGCAGGGCATCACCTCCTGCCCTGTGTGGCGGTGCAAAGGCAAAGAGCGAGGCAGGAAGGCTCCTCGAAGGTCACGCTGGCTTCTTGGAGAGGCATCGGCTTCGGAAGATAAATTAGCGCTGCTGCTGGTTTAGGTTACCCTTTTCATAGCTCTGTGCCTCAGTTTCCCTTCTTGCTCTATCTTGCCTGTTTAAAGCGTGGCTCCTCTGGAGAAGGGCAATACCTAGCTGTGTGTATGAGCCGTGCCTCCATCACAGCATTCAAGCACGAGCAAAACTGTTCATTAGTAATGACTGTGTAATCAAGGTGCTGTGGGCTCTCCCTGGGCACTGAGGTACAGCGGGACGGGGCACCTGATAATGCAGCGAGGCAAGGCAGGCAGGGCACCTCCTCTGCAGAAGCTCAGTTAGTTATTAAGTCTCTTTAGGGTCTGAACCAAAAGAGAGTTATTCCCTTGCAGGTTGGACTTTGGGATGCTCAATCATTTCTGCGCTGCAGTGCCCAGACACTGAGCCAGGGAAGCAGTCCCAGCTCCTCCAGGGAGGCTCATCAATAATGCCCCAGCAACACAACCTTCAGCTTATTCCGAGGCTCCAGTTGTTCACTTGTGGGGGGACACTCACCCCCCAAAGCACGCACCCCTCAGCAGCCTGGGTTTGGCTGTTTGTATGGGCTCCGAGCAAACTTGCAGGGTACTTTTGATGAGCTGCTCCTCATGTATATCCTCCCCACTTCTGCCTTTCTCTCCCTTGCAGAGCTGGTGTCTTTCCCACGAGCTGCCTGCACCCTCGGCATCACCAGGATCTGGAGATGATCTGGAGAGCTTGCCGGTCCGGAGAGCCGTGTGTCCATCCAGCCGCACTCATCCAGGCTGCAGCAGAGCCCGAAGGTCAGGGGGATCTGGGCAAGATGAGCCCAGGAGCTCGTGGTCTTCAGCTCCTGGGGATGGGGAAGGGGCTGAATAGTCTCAGTTCTGCTGGGGAGAACAACCAGCTTCACTGCTCCACTCTTCCCATCTTCCAGTCTATTTATGCAGCACACATCACTGGAGGAGAAATGATGGATCTGGTGATGCTGACAGCTATAAATCCCAAGGATTTTTGTAAAGATGGGCTGGCACTGTTCCCTTCCCCCTTGCGAAGGAGGCACAGGAGGGTGAAAGCGAGCTCGTGGCAGGGCTTCAGCAGAGGAACTGGGGCATGGCGGAGACAGCAGGCAGAGGAGGCAGAGACGGCTTTTATGGCGAATAAATCACTGTTACAACATGTAAATGAAGATCGCTCAATGCGGGTGGCTTCTCCCAGGCAGCGCAGACAGCGTTATGGGATCAAGACCCAGACATTTAAAAATCAAAGGGATTTGACTCTTCTTTTAGTATCTGTCAAATGCTCTGCACCGGGAAGCCTGGCTCTGCTCAGGCTGAGCCCAGCAAACACCTCCTGCAAGCGGCACGGGGGATGGATTGCATCACTCTCCCTTTCTCTTCCCACAAAATCTATTCCCAATACACTGCTGACTAATTTGCTGCCTGTTACTTCTCTGCAGCTGGAAAATGGCTGAGAATGACCTGGGAAGGCTGGCTCGCCTTTCAGACAGAGCCCTTGACTAGCCAAGCAGGCGTCCTGGGGACAAACCTATTTAGAGCCACTCAGTGCCATCAGCTTCACAGCAGTGAGTAGAAATTGCTGGTCAGGGGATGGAGGGGCCGAAATCCAGCTCGTGTGTGCATTTGTGCACAGACACGGTACGGGTCCCAGGAAGCACGCGGGTGCCTCCGCTTCCCTATGCAGCAGGCTGCGGAGGAGCAGGAGCCAAAGACATGCTGACAGCTCCCATCCCTCACCACGGTTAACGCTCTCCTGGGCTGGCTATACTACACCTCGGTGCTCGACAGTCCGGGTAAGGGAAGGGTTGGATACTGGGATCACAAACCTGCCTGACCTCATGCTTCAGGGCATCTGCAGGGTGTCCTCATACTCGGTGTATGTTAGGAAGTTATTATTAACACTGATCCGTGTCTGGGTTGGGGTCACTGGAATTACCTTCCTAAGTCTGGGAAAAGGTATTATACCTTCTTTGCAATATTGAAATACAATGCTCCTACCCAGCGAAAGAATTAGCCTCACTAATACTGCAAAGCTGCTTACTGGCAGATTCACCTCCCTGCAGCATCTGGAAAACCTGCCTTGCCTCATGCACCAACACCATGGGCAGCCGTGCCCGAGCTTGGCGTTACCGACGTCTGGCCCTGCCAGCCGGCATCCTCTCCCTGAAAACAGGAGAGCCTCGTCCCAGCACAGCCCAGCTCCTTTCCTTCTGCCTTCTTACCAGAAAGACCAGTTTCATGCCTGTACGGACGACCCCTCCAGCCTTTCAGGAGGGTCCCCTGCCACACAAGGGGTGCCCAGAGCAGGCAGCTATGTATAGTAAGGTAATCTGCACTGTTTAAAATTTTCATGAGGATATTACAGGAATCGAGCAGTGCCCATCCATCACCTAAATTACGTTTCTTACCATGATGGTGCCACGCATGTTGGGAGCTGAGGCAGCAGGACGAGGCCAGGGGATGGAAATATTACAGGTAGATTTTGGCACCATTCCTTTGTCATGAAAAAGCTGCAGCAATGAGGCAGCCGCAGGGAAAACATCAGGTTCCCTGGACCTACTCAGACAAGACTGCAGGACTCGCCAGCCCCTGGGTAGAGGGTAGAGGGGACCACTGCCCTGGGGTTTGGCTGGAGCGCAGGGCTCACCTTCGGTGCCCTCTTGCTGCCTCTTCCACTTAACCTTCTGCTAACCTTAGTCCTCTCTGGAAGGTGCAAACACGCCCCTCCAATTTTTGAGGCTTGATTTAATAACCCTGTTGATGTGTGCTGCAATCCTTTAATGGGAAAGAGGCCAAGGACTGCTGCATTGGTGAAGGATTTCTAAGAAGCCACAGTGATGTGCTCAGTAATAAGCTGAAATGACTGTTTAAAAGGGCAAATGGAGCAATATTTCCTGAGAGTAATTCTTGGACGCAGCATGCCCCTGCCTGTACATACTCTTATCTCTCCATCTTCAGGCTGAAGGGCTAACATACAGTTATATTTAATTTATAAAAAGAGTAATAGTAAATAACAGCTGGGGGAAACCACTGTTTCAGTCTTTTGCTTTCCTGCTTGTACTTTACTGTACACACAGCCATTACTCAGGGAGTTTTCCACGGCTTGTTTCTACTGTGGCTCGTATTATTTTAGGATGACAGATGGTTGTTTTCTGAGTAAGTTTTAGCTTTCGGGGATTTATTTTAAAATACAAAACTTCTAATTAAAAACATCTCATGAATGTTTGGAACAAGCCAGCTATTAACAGCGGGGCACGGATCTCTCGGCACCCATTGCTGCAGGCGGCAAAAGCAGCGAGGGCGCTGCTCCAGTCACTGCAGTGATGCAGGTGCTGGGGATCACGTGCGATGCTCATGGTGAAGCCCTCAGCTGTTCTTCATCTGGTTCCTGGGGCCCTTCAGTCCACAGCTTCAACTCAAGAGCATGTGCAAGAGCCTTTTGGGGAGGCAGGGCTTTTGCCAGAGCCCCCGCTGTGCCCGAGCAGCCCCCAGCATTGATGGGGCTGGGGGACGTGGAGCGGTGATACCCGGAGCCACCAACCTGGAGATGAAGCTGCCGAGCTCTTGTCTGCACATCCTCATCTGCTTCACCTCGTGCTCACATCTGCACCCCCGTCACCGCAGCTCTGCTCCCAGCTCCCCACAGCTGGTGGTGGAGACACAGCGGGTGACGATGGGCTGCACCAACTATTATTGTAAGAAGCCAGGTGAGAGTCAGGGCCACGCGGCCCGTGCATTTTAAATGGCCCTAAAAATGACTTGGCTACAGACTTAATGAAGTGTTAATATATGAAAATCCCTCATTAAAAAGCCAGACTGCGGAGGCTTTTGATGACTGGTGGCCGGACTCTGAACTGAGACCAATTAAGTATGCAAAGTTTTTCCAAAGACCTTTGCTTCCACACCTGCCAGCTCGCTCTCCCGGCTGCTGTGCCGCTGCTATCATCCTTTTTCTTCCCGGAAGGTGCCGGGTTGAAGCTCCAGCTCCATGCACAGGGCAAGCAATGGGGTCTGTGCTGTGGCTGCAAATGACTTTGGGCTGAGCTGTGCCAGCTGTGGGAACCTCTGTCCAGAGGGAAAACCAGCACCCAGGGGTGCCTCTCCTTGCTTCATGCCAATGGGCTGGGGCAGCACAGAAGGATGCTTTCTGCTTGCTCTTTCTGTGCTGCTGTGGTTTTATCCAACATCTTTAGGCAGGGATGGAGTAGCCGCAGGGTGGGCAGCAGAGCCCCGGCTCCCAGGCGCAGCTGGGGACATGCAGCTGCCTCCAGCACTCACGGCTGTGCTGGGCGAGAGCATGACCCGAAGGGATGGGGTACAACCGACCACGCCGGGGGACACTGGGGATCCTGTCCTCTTCTGCCATCACCCTTTCATGCTTCATGTCACCGTGGTCCCCATGGTGTCTGGCTCCTCATCACCACGTGCCTGTTAAATAATTCATTCCCACTGCCCCCACAGAAGATGAAATAGAAAACACTGTTATTCAGCTCATTTTTTCATGTTCTGTTTCCCAGGGAGGGAAATGGCACATTTAGTTTTAGTAGCCACCATAAACCAGGCTGTGAAATCTTCCCTCCTTGCTGCTGGAGGTGGGGCGAGGGCACGGCTGGCCAGGCTCCCTGCGCTGGGGATGCTCCTGCGCATGGCGAGACGGCTGCCACCTCCCAGCCCCATGCCGGGTGTGCAGAGGGGTACCCGGCCCCAACGTGCAGCAGGAGCCACAAATGCAGCAAGCGACAAATGGAAATGAGTTAGGGAACAGAAGGCTGGAAAACAACCCAGCGAGGCTTCTCTGGAGATGCCGTTCACCTGGCACACTGAAACATTCCCAGCCTTGGGAGTATTTGTTATGGAGCCAGTGGTGCTCAGCAGGGGGGCTGACAGACGCCCTGTGTTGGGGCTGTCACAGGCAAGGGAAGACCCTGCTGCAAAGAGTAAGTGACCCAAAGGGACAAACCTGCCGTGCGGGAGGAGGGAAACCACGGACCGAGCTTGCTGGCAGGATTCCGAAGGCTGCGTAGGTCTCGGGTAAGCACGCAGGGCTTGCAGAAAGCAGGAATGCACGTGGGTGACCTGGAGCCACCACCAGCTGCTCCTGGGAAGCATCACAAATGATGCTGCAAAGAGCCAGTGGCAGAAAGCAAAGCTGCCTCTGCTGCTCCCCAGGCCCAGCACTTTTGCCAAAGGGAATCTTCACCTCTTCCCTTTGGGCAAGGGAGTCTGGGCTGGGCATCGCGCCGGGGGTTCCAGAGGCACCCACAGCTCTTTCTTGCAGGGTCTGAGCACGGCTTTGCTGCAGCACCAGGGTCTGCAGGGATGATGGAGCAGGTGAAAAAATGGATGTTGGTCCAGCCACTATCCATGGCGCTGCGCTTGTTTCTAGACAGCACCTCCGCCTCCCTCACCCGCGCTTCACCTCCAAACCAGAGAAAAAGTTACAAGGAGGATGCTGCGTGTGCCTGAGCTGGTGGGCTGAAGGAAGGTCAGGAGTCAATGGGCTGGGGAGCCCTGGAGCAGGACTGACAGCACCGTGATGCTCCTGGATTTCAGAAGAGCATTTGAAACCGCAGCATGGGAACGAGCGAGCTGCAGGAGCTGCAGAGCAGAGGAGCTGTCACCGAAAACAGCCTCCGAAACCGCCTCTGCAAGCACCAAAGTAGAGATGTGCTGTGATGAAGAAAACAAACCCTAAATCTGATGGCTGAGAAAGAGCAAATTGGATGCCCTAATGGGCTGTCAAGGTTTCTGTTTCCTTACCTGTGCCCAAGGAGCAGGATTCTCTAGGGGCTAAAGGACATGCATGTGGGTTGCGTGCTCTGCCCCATCGCTGCGGTCACCAGCTGGGGTGAATGTCCCTGTGGGGACTTGCCCAAGTCACGTCCACGGAGCAGCGCTTCGGGCTGTGGCAGCCAGTCCCTTTACCGCGCTGGCTGGTGAGGACAGTAACCAAGATTTATGAGGTCTCCGGTGTTCTCATACGTCGGTCCTGCCAGGAGCGGGGTGAAGAGAGAAAACACTATTGCTCATGGTTATAAAAGGAGACAGATGAATGTGACAGGCCCTGGGAGGAGCTGCGGCTGCCAGGGCAGGGGGGGTCCCCCAGGTCCCCTACCCCTGCTGCCCGTTCTGCTGCCCAGCTGCCAGCATGCAGACCCACAGCGATGTGACCAACTCCCAAGCACGGAGAGGCAAATTAAGAAGTAGTATCAGAAATAAATTATCAGAAAAAAAAATTATCAGAAATAAAGAAGAAACTTATATCAAGCTTGATTCAATTAACTCACCTATGTTCCTACTAGTTACAGGTGTAAAAAATAGAACCCCCTAGGATTAATAGAGGCTCTGAAGCAGAACTGCTGCAACTGGGCTATAAGAAGTGCTGCTGGGATGTCCCCCAGGGGGAAGAGGGGAATTGGGGCTTGGGAACTGCTCGCAGGCACGGCCGGGAGCAGCCATCAGTCCTTGGCACAGCCTGAGCACGTTTCTCCACAAGCATTCCCCAGGGTGCTCAGGATGAGCCCCCGCATCCCCTCTTTGGGTGTCAGCTGGGTGCAAGGGGCTCCAGCCAGCCGGGCAGGGACGGCACGATGGGTGCCACGCTCAGCGCAGAGCAGCCGTCATCTTTTCCCTCCTCCCAGCACATTTTTGTGTGGGCACGTGAATTATTTATGCAAATGTCTTTGCTATTTATAAGTATTCAACAGATAGCTTGGACAAACAGCCTGCAGCTATATAACGGCAATACCCACTTCTTATTCTAGCTCTCGTCGTTTATAGGTGACAAAGAGTTTTACAGAGGAAATCAGGCTTTGGTAATAGGATGGCAGAAGCTGTCAAACTGTTGATTTCTGCCCTGTAGACCACGTACCCCTTACCATATGTGAATTACTTCTATGAAGTGCATGAACTATACCTAAGAAAAGAAATAATACTGCTGGAGAGCTCAGTTTCCAAGAGCCGGCACTCCCATTAAAGTGACCAAAGGCTCAACATCACCCCTGTGGAAACCCATGGCTATATAGATACTGTATTGTCTAACTTTGAAGTACGTGAACCTTCAGGAAGATTATTTTCTGATTTCCTGAGTGAAACTTTTAAAACTAATATATAATATAAATAAGGAGCCAAGCCGCTGCAAGGGTGAAGAACTGGATGAATTATGGCTCACTCGCAGGATACAGGATTTCAGATGAAAAGCAAGCAAGCAGGGCACAGGAGCACAGCCAGCATTCCCTCGGACATCCCTGGACTGTGCCAGCTGCTCCCGGAGCTCTCTGGGCAGGGCTGAACAGCTCAGCATCACTCCAGCACTATCGTCAATCACCCAGATCTTCCAAGCTTCCATTTTTAATTTTCTTGAATTAAAAAAGAAAAAAAAAAAACAACAAACCAAAAACCAAAACCAACCAAAAAGATGCAGGCAATTAAATAGCCTCTTCTTTACAAAAGACTTTTTTCCCTTCTTTCGTTTTTAGGTCTCTCTCTGCCTTGGCAGCAAAACCATTTGCGTAATGCCCGTTGCGTAGGAATTGCTTTGTTTTGGAAAGAATTACCCCAAATGTGAGTCGGCACCCGATGTTTTCACATGACCTGCAAGAGCGACTCTGCGAGCCTGGCCACAGCTCGTCCCTCTGCAGTGATGTGGTTGAGAGCATCGCTAGGAGCTGGCTTTTGTCAAGAGTTAGGAGGAAAATTATTTTGGGGGAGGTCACTATGGATATCACCTGCTGCTCGCTGGGCTCTGAAGTCCCTGGACAATCCGGGGAAACGTTGCTTATAAAAACCGAGCAGCGATTTTTGCCTTCAAATCATTTCTTTGCAGTCACCTGCTGCTCTACCACCAGGGATTGTCAGGCTTTGTGTAAATATAAATTAATCCTGACGATACTTTTGTGAGACAGGTGGTGTTATACTGGGAAGAGATACAGGGAGGATTGTGCTCTGCCTCACGTTGCAGGGGCGAGGGGTGTCTCGTGTCCCGTGCAAATCCAGCCTTCTCCCGCAGCGAGGGGAGGGATGCTCTGCAGCACGGCCGTCCTGGCACACTCGCCGTGGGGGGATATCTTTTGCACATACGTGATTAAACCTCCTTCCTCGTTCAGGAACCAAGCTCGCAATGAAGCTGCTTTGCCGCCATTTCTGGCAGCAGAAGAAAGAAATGCAGCAAAGCCCGTGGCTTTAATTTCCTCCTGGACAACCAGAGGCAGCGGATGGTAGCCCGTGCAGCATCCTCCTCTGCCATCCCGGCATTTACTCATTAAAAAAAAATAATGCTCATTTGCTGCTGCACACCGGGAGAATTAAAACACGCAGGGAGCTGGCGCTAGATGCGCATCCCGCTTTGCAGGCCATTTAAACGTGGGAGCAGGGAAAGAAATTGAATCCAGCCAGAGAAGACAGATGCTATTAGGATAACTCTCCGGAGAAAAACCGAGCTGATCGGTGTGAAATCGATTCCCCTCTCCCCTCCTGAGAGGGTTTTCACAGACTTGTGTATCACCAATCCTGATAGCGGCGAGGCTGGGGGTTAAGCCCACAGGTCAGCACACACCGGCTCTGTTATCTCTAGCTCAGCACCCGCATCCAGCACCGATCCCCGGTGCTTTAACAGCACTTCGATGCGTTCAGCCCAGCGCCGGGGGCATCGCTGCGTGGAACAGGAACGGGAGCGAGCGGCAGATCCCTACCCTGCGGCAGCCCTTCCCCGGGGAGAGGAATCCCAGACGGGTGAAAGGGACTCAGAGGATGCTCTGAAGTCCCACGGCAAAGCCCAGCCAGCTGCAAAGCGCCGGGGTGGTTTTTAGAGCCCACGAGGGCCTCATCGGCCATTTCCTACAGCAAGTGGGATGTGGGTTTATGCACTTCCAGAAACCCCAAGGGTTTTGTTTTCCAGATAGCCGAGGGGTTGAGGAGGCACTGAGCACTGCTTGCCTGGAGGGGAAAGATCTGGAAAAAGACTCAGGGACTGTCACGGCTGGGAGCTGGGAAGAGGAAGGGAATTAATTCACTGTTCTCCCTGGCCATTTTTGGTAAGACAAGCATTCGTCAGGTTAAACTGCAGCAGGGGAGACTTAGATACAAGGGAAGATTTCTACCTTAAAGTAGCCTAGACAAGTGCTAAGTCCCTTCCTCTGTGTTTCAATAAATCATAACATTTATCTCTTAAAGATATTTAAGCACCTAAACTCCCAGGAGATTTCCTAGTGTGCTCTCCAGCAGTGCCTAATGCCCCGTGACATCCATTAGCACCAGGCTCAGTGCTTGCAGATATCTGGCCGCCGTGCGGGCATTAAGCGCAATATACTGTTGAGATTTTTGACCTAAGTCCCTTTTCAAAAGGGAAAACTCAGCCCAAAGGTCTTTCATTTTTGAAAAGAAACATTCAGTGTGTGCTGTGCTCCCCCGAATTGCTAATGTAACTGCTGGAGCCTCCGTGATACCCGTACCCCGCCCCCCCGGGGCTGCCCTGTAAGGATGCTGGTGGGATGCCCTCACCCACTGTGGCTTCGGGCAGGACAGGGCTGGCTTGAAAAGTCTGTGCTTTGTGGAGATGGAGATGGAAACGCACCGGCAGCCACTTTACTATCGTCTGGGGACCGGTGATGCTGGGCACCTGGTGCTCTGCGATGCTAGCACGGCTTTGTGCGGTGCTGGCAGTGCTAAGGGGCCATCCGCTGACCAAAAATGTAATTTACACCCACCTTAGAGCCCCCTTATATGTTCAGAGCAACGTATGACAGGCTCAGCAAATCTGAGTCTTGTGAAAGCAAATGGGAAGCAGCCTCCGAAGCACTTTCTTACCCCAGATTCAGCAAAGCAGCTAAGAGACGTGCCACCGAATTCAGCACATACAGGACAACTGAGCAGGTGCTTTGCTGAGCCGTGTGAGCCAGCAGCAGGGCTGGGCTGGGCTGCAGAGGCGGCAGCAGCCGGAGAGGTGCCAAAATCCATCCTCCTCCTGCCTCCCCATCGCTCCCAAAGCAGGCTCTGCTGCCCAGCCCATCATTCCCCAAAGGAAGGACTCCAAAGATCGTTAGCCGTAATGAGGACATCTACACAGGAGGGATTCAGAAGCATCTTCCCTTTTCTCTGCTTGATGTCCCTTTTTAAAGGAAATCCACAATTAATAAATAAATAAATCAATCCGAAACCAAAGAGCAGAAAACCCCAAACAAATCCAATGAAGAGAGGAAATTCCTCGTGGTTTCTTCTCTGCCAAAGAAGTTTCTAGAGGAAAAATCTCATGATGGACATGTGGCTGTACCACTGTTGACAAGAAAACATTTCAATGGGTGTATTAAAACTGGCATCCTGTCAAACTTCCATTTCTGAATGATTGTGCTTTCCTTAGAGGATGCACAGAAGCACTGCACTCGAAAATTACTGTTCTCCTCCACTGGAGAGCCAACAGGTCTAATTATCACCCAGATCTGCTGAGGCCTGGTGCCTTGTCAGTGTAATGCTATGGGATAATTAAAGTCCCAGCTTTCTTTAGCGAAAAAAAAAAAAAAAAAAAAAAAAAAAAAGCAGCTTCTCATTAAAACAGGGTTTTCAGATTTTTGATGCCCCCTCCAGACACAGGAGCGAAGAACCTGCCAGGTGTCACTGCTGGCAGGGCTGGCCTTGGTGCTAAACCCAAATGAAACCCCAAACTGAATATGCAACAAAACCAAAAGCCCCGTTTGCAACCAGAGGTGTTTTTGGCAGTAGCAGAGGTGCCGGCTCCTGAGGGCATTCACTGGGAGCCAGAAGCTGAAGGGAGTGATGGAAACTGCTGCAGCTGAGCAGGACCAAGACCCCCCACTCCCATCCCCGCACCGCTCCTCGTGTCGAGATAAATCAGAAGTAACACCCAGAAAAGCTGCTCACTTTTTATCTGCGAGCACAGCAAACTAGCGGGGTGAAGAGCGATGGGCAGAGCGGACCCGTCGGCAGGTCCCGAGACACCAGGGGTTGCAGGAACCCACGTTTCTCACATTTACCCAGCACCATGGGTCCAGCCCTGCTTAGATCCTGCACCACGCCAACCAGGAGCAAAGGCACGACATCCACCACCACCACAGCCAACACCCCAAACAGCACCAGCAACCCCCCCATGCCCAGAGCAGGGATAACAACTCTCCCAGTGACACGTCCATCACGGGCAGCCAGGCTCCCGGTACCCAGGCGCTCCCTTCTTCTGCAGAGTGTAGCAGCAGACACTCCATAGCGGTTGTCCGTGCAGCATCTGAAGGCGGCGGCCACCACCTCCGCTCGGTGCTGATAAGGTGCCGGCAGCACCCACGTGTGCCGGCAGGGCAGGGGGCTGCTGGAGCCAGTCCCACCCCAGCACACAGGGGATGTGTTTTCCTATATGCATACTAAACCATAAAATTATACCTATATGCACACATCTATAAATAAAATCAAGTGGGCCAGCCAAGGCGGACCTGCACACGGCACCGGGCATTCGCAGTGAGCCTTGGTCTCGCTTGAGGAGACCCTGTGAAAACGAATTTTTAAGCCGGGACCAGTGGTGCCACTGCTTTTTCATTGGAAGGTTCAACTTGGGTCATGGCCAAAGTCTAACTGGGCTAATTATATTCTGCCGTCAGTTTAAGAAGCCTACACATTCATAGGGAGTTATATATATATCCATCTCCAGCGCGGCATGCGCAGAGATAACAGTAAAAACAATATTGCGTCAGCATTAGCCACACAGAAGCGTTTAAAGCTTCTTTTTACATATCCAAGCCAGTAACGCGTTACCACCCGCCTTTCCCCCAGTGCTGGAACATGCCCGTGTCGTATCACTACAGTAAATTTGCTTTGGCTTTTGCGTCCGGGGTGTTGTAATCGCTCGTCTTCTCCTCTGGCCCAGGCGCTGCATCCATCTGATAAGGCTGGAAACCGGGCAGCCAAACATCCCGGCAGCGCAGGGCTTTAATTAGATGACACAGTCCTGTACTGCTGGAGATTACCATGCCGGCACTGGTAATTAGTAGGTTTTCAGCAGTTGTACTTGGCAGGCACCATTGCCTGCATTTATCAGCAGGGAACGTGTGTTACGAATTGGGCTAGGTGAATAATTGATTTTTTTGGTGCTTTCAAATCTGGAAATATTTTTTAGAAAGTAGGAAGAAAAAGAAAATGTTTAAAAAATTAGAGATGTCTTAGAGAGCTGGTGAGAATAAACGAAACATTTTTTTTCAACCTCAAATGAATTGTTTTGCTTTAAAGCGTTTTTTTAAAGGAACCAAGGCACACCACAGAACATTCCTAAGTGCAAAAATACGAATCAAACTGAAAACTACAAACTTCAAAAATCTAACTGAAAATGTTTTGACACCTTCAAAATCTGTGTTTTGATTTGTTTGCTTCTGACACAGACTTTTTCGCGAAGACGAGAGGCGTTTGCAGCAAGCTCTGGTGTAACTGAGCCCGCACCGGGCACTGCCAGCTCCGTGGGGAGGGGAGGAAAGAGACCCCTGATGGGTTGTACATCAGCAAATAGCTACAGCTGCCAAATACATCGGGGCTTTTCCCTTCAGCTTTTTAAATAAGAGTAAACAGTTATTGATATGAAATACGCGCTTTGTTTTATCCGCCAGTGGAAAAGGCTCACCCATTATTACCAATGATCTGATATACAGTTATGTGTTTTTATAATAACAATCGATAAGGTAGGCAGGCAGCGTGCACAGGGGGAACATATCACCAGGGATCTAATTAGTTTTTATTACTGTAATAACTCAACGGGTGGACCTGATGCTATTAAAAATAATGAAAGCTTTATCTCTTCAATAATTATTTTTCCTTTGAAAGCATGTATGGATGCGTGCCCACACACACCTATGAACCGGAGATAAGAGGATGAGCTCAAGTGATTAACTCCCTGAATAAGAAATCTGGATTTATTTTGTAACTTCACTTTGAAGCCAAGAACTTACCGGCACTCGGTGGGCGGCACAGCATGCCTGCCGCATGGAAGGCGCCTCTCCGCCATTCCGAATCCCTGTTGAATCCCCAGGGTCCCACCTTTCCCACTGCTGCCATCAGGGCAAAGGGGAGGTGACCCTGAGGAAAGGTACGCTGCACGCCCCGAGGCCAGGGTGATGGCTGCGGGGGGAGAGGTTGACCTGGAGCCCCCGTCCCTGCTCTAGCCATGGGATAGAGGACCCGGCACAGCGCATGGGGCATCTTGGTCCCTCGCGGGCTCCCTGCCTGCCCTGCCCTGTCACCATGGGTGGGTCATTTCATGCTTCTTTTCCCTCTCCTGCCCTTTTCCTGCTGGTTTTCCCCAGAAAGACTCCCCATGCAGGGCGCAGGGAGCATCCCCTCTCCCTATCCCAGCACCGCGAGGCCACACTCTCGGCTGGGACCGCTGGGATGAACCTGATAAGGAATCATAACCACCACCAAGCCCTTTGGCAGATATAAAACCACAAAGCATTTGTCCTAATTACTTTGCTGTGAAAGAGATGGGTTCAGGCATTTCTGGGATGCTCGGGGAACGTAACAAGCATTAAGGCGCACAGCGGCGGGAGGCAGGAGAGGGAATTAACGAGGGATGGAGGCAGACGGAGCACTAATGCATTCAGCTGCCTCTTTAACCCAGCTAACAAGCAGCAGCTCAGACACTTGTTGTGACAGCACCCACCTATTGCTGGGCTGGAGGCTGCAGTGGCAGTCCCACCTCCATCATCCACTTCACTGAGGGGCTCAGGGACCAGCCAGCAAGGTGCGTGGCTGGGGAGGTGACCAGGACAGGATGGGGACTTTCTCCTCCTCTCTGCCTGGGGCAGAGCAGCCCGAGGGCTGCCATTCCCCTGCTCTCTCCCCCCTGGTCCATCTGGTTTCTTTCCGTTCTCCGCAGCAGGGACAGACATGGCCAAAAGAAACTTTTTGCTCCGTTCCAAACTGCATCCCGTGCCCTGCTCCAGCGGTGACAAGTCACCGGTGCAAAAGGCCCATCGGCACTACCGGTAACCACCACCACCTCCCGACCTGAATACGGATGGGGTCATCAAAAGCACCGTGGCCACCCCTGGAACCCACCTCAGCTGGGCTGATGCTACACACCTCCCCAGCCCTGGGGACCACTGGCCAGCAGAGACACTCTGCAAGGCTGCCAGCCACCTTTGGGGACCTGACATCGTTCATCTGATGATGCTCTGGATGAGAGGACACAAGGGAGAAGGCAGAAGGATTAGTTTTCAGCTCCCCGACCCCCACTGGGCTTCAGTACCCATCACAGCAGTTAATAAAAGATTCTTGCCGGGAGATTGCCCAATTTGGGGGACAGTGACATGACACAGCCACTTGCACCGCTGCTGCAAAGCCAGCTCAGGTCACCATTTGCAAGGGGAAGAAAATAAAGGAAAAAAGGAATTAATGAGCATCACACTGTAGCACATGGTGGAGAACGTGGGAACCGGGGCTGGCTTGGGGGACTACAGCCGCTCCCCAGTTTGGAGAGCACAGCTCTGCTTGTGATCGTGGTTTGCTTTCATATACAGAAAATATAGCTAAATTCCACGCCCCTTCTCTCAAAGACAGCCAGTTTTTTTAATCACACTTGCAAGTTCGAAGTTTACGCTGTTTTATCGCTCTATCCAGCAGCTCCTTGGTGGAAGGCAGCTCTGGGTGTTCATTTTCTCCCCTGAGAGGCTTCTCAGCTGGACTTGGCTGTGGCACCTTGGTGCCAACACACTGCCAGCGCCCTCCCTGTAGCCCCAGCCCCGCTCCCAGTGCGGGGGCTGGCAGCTTGGGGCCAGCCACTCGCCCCCCAGCATCTCCCACCCAGGAACGGGGCAGCAGGAAAAGGGAAACCTGTCGGATGCTCCAGCACAGCCACTGCTGTAGAGTAAGGGCTGGGCTAGCGCCGGCAGGAGGGAAGGACCGAAAAGATAATTTGCCCTTATCGTGGAAAAATCTCTTTAAATCTCAAAGTTCCTGCAAACTGTAGCTTCTCACCTTTCAAGCGGCGAATGGCCCACAGCCTCTCTGTGCCCCCGTGGCCTCACTCAGCATCTTCTGTGGGGAGCCAGAAACAGGATTTGGCCTAAAATACAAAGTTGCGTAACCTAATCGTACATATTAAATTGCGATCACTTAATACAGTGGTGATTCTCATCTAATTTGGATGAAGTCAAGGGTAAAATCTCATTAAATTACCTGAGTAGAAGCAGGTGTTCTCATTTGCAAGAAACTTCTATTTCTCTATTTCATTTTGCACATTAACACACCAATTGCCTTATCTTTACACTGCCAATGAGCGCAGCCAGTCCTCAACGCTTTTTGTTAATTTTTAATAGACGCCTACAGCAACCCGCCACAAGGAAGCAGGCAGCATGTGGGTTGTTGGTTTTGCCTGATTTATTACATTATGCCCTGCCCAGCTTCAGATCCTCTCTATATCATGGTGGGATCCATAAATCTGCCAGCAATTGTGGTTATTTGGTGTGTCAAGCTTCTGCTCTTGCTTTTCTTGCACGCTTTCAGGAGCAAGCATACATGGGGTGTTGTTATTCCTCCATCCCTTCTTCTCAGCATTGCTGCTGGGGTTATTTATTGCTCTCCGTTCAGCGTAATTGCCAGAAAATGAAGTTCTGTCTGTTTTTGCCCAAAGGAAGAAAGAATAAGGGATTTAGCAGAAAGCTCTGTTTGCTGCACAGCGCGATAGCTGACTCCTCCAACCGTCCTGATCAGATAGCTGTCCAGATAAAATAAAGTCTGCTCTCCTCCTAATGAAGCCTCTATGTATTCCTAGTTAGAGCAGTTGCTCATTCACAATTTGATTTAAAAGAAACCCAAAGCTATTCAGGATTTCGGGCAATCACGAACTGCCAGCTCGCTCGCACACACAGCCTGGGTTAGTTCATGGGTTTCAAGAGAATGAGCTTTGCTACAAGCTCCTTCATGCCCTGAGTCCGGCTGAACTTCACCTCTGCAAGCAGGGCTGTGTGCAGGGCCAGATCCTGCTCTCCTGTGCCCTCCCCAGATCATCCAGGGCCGCCTATTAAACATTGCCCTTCGCCCCAACAGAAACTGTTTCCTTCTCAACTCCTCTTTGAAAAGAAAGATGCACTCAAGGCAGAAGCACGCTCAGGGATGCTCAGGCTCTCTATCCCAAGATCCTGGATAGCTCCATCACTCAGGGATGCTCAGGCTCTCTACCCCCATGGCTTTGCCCAAGATCCTGGATAGCTCCATCCTTCAGCATCCCTTCCTATAACCCCAGCAACTCTGCTGCTAAACCAGCTCCCTAGAAAACCACAACCCTAAGGAGGAGCAGGGCTGCAGAATACAAGTGTTCAGGTGCTGCCCACCCCTTCCCCAATGCAGTAAACACCCCCCTGCACAAAGAGGCCTGACCCATGGCTATGGGATGCTGGGGATCATGAGCCTGGAGCGTTGCTCCTGCCAGCCCAAACAAGGGAGCAGTGATGTGGGAGGAGGCTGGGTGTGGAAGCGCAATACTTAGTCTCCTGCTGATGCGTATCTTCCCTCTGGGTAATGGTTTTTCTGACAAAAAAGTGGAGTCTCAGATGTATGTATTTCTATTCAGAGACCTCGGGAGGGGGTAGATGCGTTTTGCATGAAGCTTTTCCCTCTTGGAACTGTGGGGTTGGAGTTTTTATTCTTAAGCACCAAGAATAAGTTCACAGGGGGAAAAAAAAAAGAAGCAAAGAAAACAGACTGCAGAGACCCTTTCCTGTGGCATAGTGGGACTGGAGGAACCCGGGACGGAGGGTGGATGTGGTCGGTCGCCAGCTGGATGCCAAAGTAGGGGCTGGGGGAAATCCCTTCCCCTGCAGCTGCTCCTGGCACCGCAGGAGCCGCGGCAATGCCCAGGCACATGGTGCCTGCTGAGGAGCTGCAGGTTGTTCCCGTCCTGCCCCAGGATCCCCAGCACCCAGCCTGGCCTCTCCCTTTCAGCCCGAAGTGCTCTGCAGAAGGGGTGCCTCTACAAAAAGTTTTCCCCTCCTGGTTCTGGTCCAGGTCCCACCAAGGGGACCGTTCCCAGCATCCCCCTTGCAGCTGCTTTTCTGCCTCTCTCCTGCAGTGGGATAATGGCTTTCTTCTGCTAAAAACAAATTAGATTTTCTTGTCAAGAGCTAAATTGCAGGACTTTTTCACCAGTAGATCAAAGGGCTTGTATTATTCCCTGTTTTGAAGCGTTCTGTACAGCTGGATGACAGCAGAAGGAATTCACTGCTCCCTGCATAGCGCCTATTCACCCTCCCAGGGGGGTTTATGCTGATGCCTCTGATCAGAAATGAACTTCTCCCGGGGGGTCTATTGAAAAGATACTAAGATGCTATTAGAACATCACCTTCCCTGTCCTTTAATTTGCAGAGAGAACTAACAGAGGAGAAAATGAGCTGGTGCAGTGGAAAAGACCCCAAAGTTAGCTGCCAGTGGCTGCAAATATAAGATGATGCTGCAGGAAGTCTCCCAGTATTAAGCACAAGTCCCTGAAATGTGCTACCGCTTGGCAGTTTTCAGATTATTTATGGTCTTTTATGCAGAACAAACCTGCCTGCCTCCACAGGCTTCCCCGTCAGCTGGCTGGCAAACAACCTGACATGAAAAGCTTTATGAATAACACATGGAAACAGAAAATAAGATAGATAATACAAGGTAGAAGGGAAGAGAGAGCCACCATTTAAATAATTCTGCTGTATTGTCACCTGTCATAAATTATTGAGAAAGGCAAGCGGGCCAAGGTGAAGCTAGGGCACAGCTCGGGATGACTTGCTCAGTGGTAGCGATCTGCTTGTCTCAAACCCACCTGGGATCGCTCTAGCAATTTGCTTTGGCTGATTCAAATTAGTCTTTGGGTCTAGCCTCTACCTAAGACACCTGCTTCTGGAGGCAGGAGGTCTGCTGGTGGAAAAGGAAAAGTCAGCATCTTCCATATCTCCAGCTCTTCCAGCACGTCCGACCATTCCAAGCACCCTCTTGCATGTGCTTCTCCTGCCTCATGCTGTGACTTTGAGCACATCTGGGAGCTGCACAGAGCCAAAACTCTCCCTTCTCTTTCCAGCACCCTCTTTCTTTCTCTTTTTTTACCCACAGGCTCCAAAAAAACCCATGGCATCACTTCATCGCTAAAGCCGGGGAAATAACCAGGCTACAGGAGCTAATTCCCCAAAGCCAGATGTTGAACAAAGCCTCCCTGAGAACAGCCACTTAAGTAAGATTTCTCTATATGCAATATTAAAAGCGGGTTTAGTAAGTGAACTATGTAAATCTGGTGTGAAACGAGCAGTGGGGGTGTTTGCCACTCCTCCCTCCCCAACGAAAGCCGAAGAACAAGCTGCACGTCCCAGGTGTTGTTTGCTCGGTGACAGCCAGCGCAGCTCAGAGCATCCTCATATTCTTGTCACCGCCACAGAGCCCGGCTGGCAGCAGGGTACCACACAGCCGCCCCCAGGCAGCCCTTCAATGACCACAGACATGCTTTTTAGGATGACATAGAAAAATATCCCCTCCAGCTTGTTCTCCCCTGCCCTAATTCTCCCCTTCTGAGTGGGAATGTGACACTATATTTTTCTCTCCCTGGGTTGAGTCCATCAGCTGTGCCAGATTCAGAAAGGTAAGGAGCCTTTCCCTGTCATCGCCTGTGGTATTTGTCACCCCGCTGCACTTCAGTGTTGTCCCTGTGCTGCCCAGCAGACCCAGGGCAGAGCTCGGGGCTGTATTTTATCATGAAACAGGGAAAGAGGCAGAATTTCAGCATGGAGAAAACCTGTGAGGTCCTCCTGAATGTTTTTTTCCTGAAAGCCCATGACAGAAATCAGTAGGCAGATAAGACTGCAGATGCATTTTGGGTCAGGAGCCCAGCATCCCTTGGAAATGCATCTCCCCAGCCCCCTCTCACACAACAGGTTGCTTGATCTATGGGTCCTGGCTGCCTTAAGGAATCCAGGGAAGCACGGGGAGAAGTTACCCACATGCTTAAGCATCGATATATGCAAAAAGCAGCAGCTACAGGGGACTTAAACACTCCCTGAGACGAATGTGTACCACTGCCTAGCCAAGAGCTCCGTGGCCACGGCCCCTGCACCCCTGCCTGCTGCCAAAGCCCACATCAGCAGCACAGTTAAGAGGGGTTTTGCCATCATTTCTCACACCTCGTGGCCCAGGGCCGATCTTGGCCAGCATCCTAAACAATCTTTAAGCTAATGGGGAGCACTGAGGCAGTGGGTGGCTCGTTACCCTGCTGCACAGCAGGGCTGAGCCTGCCGGCTCCCAAAGCCCAGTCCCGCGTTCTGACCAACACAAACACCGAGCCGCTTGTACAAAACACCGTCCTCACGACCAAAGCAGAGAGAATTACTGTGCCTATTACCAAAGGAAAAAAAAAAAAAAAGCATCATTTAATTTTGTAAGCGATAATGTGATCGCTATAAATGTTGTCTTTCGGTAGAAACTGCTACAAAATACAGTTACAGGCTGGCTACCACAAACCATGTCTGCACTGCAATTCATTAAAATTGTTGATTTTTCCCCCCTCCCAAGCATATGTTGCAATTTGATTACATCCAAGTAAATCTGTTTGTCAAACATTAATAGCCTCCTTCCATTCTATTACTCTTTTCCTACCAGCGCAGCTATCGCGTATAAATATTTCAACTCATCTCACTCAATAAAGCCAGTCCAAGGGCATCACGACCTGATGATTTCAGATTGTTATTGACATATTTATTGCAGACCGCTGTGCTGGCAGGGCGCTAGCCGGTGCAGGAGTAAGGCTGCAGTTAGCAAGCGAAGGGAGGGAAGCCAAGCACAACAGCCCAGGGAAAAAGGGTGTCGTGCTCTGCTGGTCCAGCACTTGTAAGCAGGGATATACTCCCCTGGTTGTCCTAATGATGGGAAGACGAAAAAAATCCTGTCCTGTGGAATAACCTCCCCTTCCTCCTTCCTGTCCCCATCAGCAATTAATGCCCCAGAACCTCTTGGTTCTCTGAGAGAGCGTTTTTAAGGAGAGATGGAGTCAGACCAGAGGGGCTGCCATCCCTGCCGGTGCAGGGGGCCCTGTAACACGCCGGGGATGGGCCTGGGTGCGATTCCACTGTCCGAGGGGTTCAGCCCCTCTAAGGCCAGCCAAAATAACGTAATTATTTTGTGACGCCTAATTCTGACTCCCAAGTGCTGAAGCTTCCTAATTTGATATCTGGAATCTCAGCTGCAGCATTCCCCTTGCCCAATTTTTCATTCTTAATCACAGGATGTAATTGTTGCTAATTAATACAAAATGCAATAAAGCAAGAATCCCAGCGGTGTCCCTGCTACTTTGCCTCCTCAGTGGAGATTCACTGGTGGCTGCTTAATCTGCACTAGCCAAGGCCACAGAGACAGCACCAGCTTCTGCTCAGCGGCTTGTTTGGATGGTGTTGGATGTCCCACGGGTGAACACATGGGACTTGCAAGGGAAAACACCTGCACACACACCAGAGAGCGGGAGGTACCTGGCTGCTGCGGTGAAGATGATGGCTGGTCCCAGCACGATGGGCCCTGACAGCTGGGTGGAGCAGGAGCTGTGATGAGTTGGTGTCATCCTTCGCGCCTTTAGGTGTAAACCAACGCATCTTAAACCGCTTTCCCCTCTGCCTGAGCAAGCAGGACTCTGTCCCCATGGTTACAGCAGCACTGGTGTGGGTGGCATGGATGGCTGACCTTGTCCCCAGCCAGGGGACAGGCCAGGGGCTACTTCAAAAAAGCCAGGTCCCTCCTGGGAACAGCAAGGCGTTTTCACTCAGGCTGCTGGCAACTGCCACTTGCTGCATGGAGATACTCACCGGTGGTACCAAAGAGGTTGTGACTGCTCACAAATTCCTTCTTAAAGCTTCAGGCCGGTTTGTAAGCACCCGTGCTTCATCTCTGTCGTTCCTGGTTACTGGTGCTGATGTATCAAACTGCCAAGGGAACCAGGCTGGGCACCCCTGCGGGTGTGGGTGAGGATCTGCTCTTCCTAACCAGATAACAAAAGCGTTATGAAATAATTAAAGGGATTAATGAAATAATCAAGCAAAATATGTTCCCTGTCTGGTGGAGGACAGGAGTCGACACGCAAAGGCACAGCTGCTCTGGAGTCCCGAGCCCTGGCTCCAGAGCCAGAATGAGCTGCTTTGGATACAGGTAAAAAAAATTAAGTAATTAAATCCCTGCAGGATTTTGTTATAGGCTGTACCTCAGGGCCAGGCAGGAACATCTTCAGGCTGGATGGGTCTGGAAGGGACGGGATTCTCTAAAGCACAAAGCTTCCTGCTTCTCTAGAGAGGTGGTAAAAGAAGGGGAACAGTGAACTGTCCTCCAGCTTGTTTTGCTCAGAACAGAAATAAAGCATTTAATTTGTTCCCCCTTGCCCCACCACAGGAGCTGACAGCAACCGCGGCCGAGGGGAATGGCTAGCAGCCAGCCGGTTGTGGCTACAGAGCATCGCACCAGTTCAGAAGAACTTGTGGCCAGAAATCAATTTTTCCACATGTGAAGGCCATTCCTTACTGTTGGCACATGTCTGCTCTGGGATGGAGGCCACCATCCGTGCCCAGCTATCTGTTCCTGGATCCATGCTCTTGAGAAGTGGCCCTGGAGCCAGGCCAGCAGCCAGGACCTGGCACTGCTCCTGCAGCCCTCGGCTCCATCTGTAGGCTGGGCTGTGGATCAAAGATCCCTGCACGATCCATCCGTGGATCAAAGCCACCTCTCGCCCCCCCAGGACCACAGCCTGGAGCCCCTAAGTGGGAGCAGACATCTGCCCAGGCTGCCAGGAGTGACCTGCATCGGCACCTAGGAATGAGAGAAACACCTGGCCACTCATCCCTCCCCACCGCTCGCTTGGGTTCCCGGCGTCTTTCCTCAGATCTACTGCTGGCACATCATTTATTTCAGCTGCATCTCCCAGAGCCTGGTTTGTGGCTGTTTTTCTGCTGTGGCTTACAGGAGCCAAGCCTGGAGAGATGCTCAGAGAAGGGGCCTCCACTGCCTGCAAAGAGGGTGAAGGCTGGAAGTTCAGGCTTTTTGTGGTAGCCCCCCAAAACCACTTCACTGGTTCACAGCTACCACCATCCTTTCCACCGAGAGCCACCCAGGGGCTACCACCGGTCTGACCATGAAGAAATCCACCCCCACTGCAAAGTGCATTTACACGGTGGTCCCTGTACCCCATCCCAGCTTCTCATGCTTCATTAATTCACACAGACTTTTAAACTTCTTTTTTTTTCCCCTTCCAAAAGCTGCTGGAGCTTATCAAGAGATGAAAGATTGAAGGACATGCATAATTAATGGCCTGGCTTTATTTAAATAATTTAATTTTGCCATCACGTCTGCATTCTTCAGGTATGGCTTTAATTCTTTAATTACAGAAGAGCGTGCCACAGTGCTTTGCCTGATTAACAGTTGAAAATTAAGGCTAGATTGGAGTGGGGGAGAAGGATGTCAATACAGTAATAAGAATATAAAGTAGTTTGATAAAAGAGCAAAAAGTAAAGAGCATCTTCAATTCAGCAAACCTACTTTTAATAGTCCTGTATCTCTGGGCATTTCCAGGAGGATTTCCTGCCCCTCAGGAGAGCTTGAAGGGTCCCAGGGAATGAGGAAGGGTCCTTTGTAGGTTGAAATTCCCCCAGGAGCCTGGGCAAGCGGAGTGATCCCAACCTCCCCAGCACCAGGGTGCAGAAGCCTGATGGGTCTGGGCAAACCCTGCGGCATCCCAAAAGAGAAAAGCTGACTTTTTACAAAGTTTTGCAAAGATCCTGCTATTAATGCTGAATTTAGAGAGCAGAATCGAGGCTCTGGGATCAATAGAAGCTGAATTCTCTCATCACAAACTGATACTTTCAACTTCTAGAAAGGAAGGGAAAAAAAAAATATTATCCCCTGGTCAGTTCAGGCAAGTGCATTTGCCAGCCGTTATCCAAGGACCGATATTGATGCCAGCTGCAAAAGACAGCTCTTCCCCTTGGCTCAGCTCCCAGCCCAGCACTAAGCAAAGGTACATCAAACTGGGACAGCAGCAGAGAAGAAATAAGAAGTGAAAGAAGATGAAAAAAAAAAAAAAAAAAAAGGCAAAAAAAAGAGCAGCATCTGAAAGCACCAAATGCTGGAACTTCAGTTTTCTGGCTGCTGATGCTCCATCCCGGCTGGGCGCCCCCAGCATCCTTCAGCACACCCGCTTCCATGGGTCACCATCCCTGAATCCCACCTTTCCAAACCTGTCTTTGTTTTTTCTCTGATGGTTTGGCGGTTTGGTTTTGCTAGTGTATAACCTACTGAGGATTTTTCACTAATAAAGGGCAGGCTACAATGTGAATCTCAGAGCACAGGAAGACTGGCACAAGTTTGGGAAAGAAAAACGGCTGTGCTGAGGGTTTCAAGCTGTCTTCCAGCAGCTGGTCGGGAAAAGCTTTGGGAATGACCCAGCTGTTATTTTCTGTTTTCTTTGGGAACAACCCCAAGTTTTCTGTGCAGGGGAACAGCCACTCCCGGCACGGAAAGGATTTGCTTGTGGCTCTGGTGCTCCCTGGTCCTGTGCAAAGGTCCCCGGGGGACCCCCAGCGCCATCGGTGCTGCAGAGGGGATGCCGAGGCTGGCAGAGGAGCCAGCTTCATCCCCGAGCCAAGCTGCTGCTGTCAGGGGCTGGCTGATAAAGGCCGTGGATGGTCCCTAACCACGGTACGTGCAGAGCCCTGGCATATGAAATGTAATAGTAAGATGATAATGATTCATTATCTCATCTGTCTACGAGGGGGATATTTTTCTCTTTACTGGAATAACGAAACCACCTTCTTTTACACACTAATAGCACTTTACTGTCACACAGCATCTTAAATCCAAGCACTTCACACCTATTTGGCTAATGAGGACACGGCGCTGCCAAGGCTGGCTGAAGGATTCTCCTTCTGCAGGCAGCGGGTGAAGCCTATAAGTGAAGTTATAAGGTGAGAATAACGTCCCAGTTATTCTCACCTCCCTCTACAGGATTTTCAGGTGCCATTACTCACAGCCACAAATAACCCAGCCCCTTCCCCGCTCCGAAACACACCTGCACCGTGATGCTGAATTCCAGCCCTGCCTGACTCCCGGGCAGGGAGATGCTTCCCTCCCCCACAGCCCAGCTGGGCAGGCTGGGGGGGGGATTGTCTGTAGCTCACAGTGCAAGTACAAATGAAATGCCACTTTTATTTCTTCCCCCTCTTTTTTTGGCCTTCTAAAGCCTGAGAAATGAATTATGCATTTTCCCCCCTAGCGCTAACTATAAATTCTCCTTTTAGTGCTTGGAACATTTCTGCAGAAAAGCAGCACCCTGGCTGCTGCGCCCCTCCTCCCTCCAAGATGCAAAATCTCAGTTAAATAATACAAAAATATGTCATACTCGGGTTTTTCATTTAGGTGCAGATTTACTGTGACTGCTGCTCATCTAACAGGTGCCTGTGATGGATTTTATATCACTCGTCTGTTCAGATGAGGATGGGAGGAATTTGTACAATCTCAGCACCTTCCTAGGAGATAAAACTCTGCGTGTTTATCCCAACCCCGGTGTAGCTCCAGAGGACACGGCATCATCCACCGCAACTCAAGTGCCAGGAACTACTTCTGACTTTGCTGCCGGCTTGCTGCATCCCTTTGGCAAGTCCCTCACGGTCCCCACTTTCCCAGCCTCCCAAATCAGTCTAGAAACTTTTCCGAGTGACTGCCCCCAGCCCCCAAACCATGGCTTCAAAGGCTCTTTACAAGGAGGTTTTCCACACCAACCTCTTCTGAGGTTTTCGAATCCCCCAGCCAAGAGCACCCAAATGTGCAGGTGCAAAACCCTGGGCAGCTACAAAATTTCAGAAAGCTCTCGAGCCTGGGAGAGTCATGCTCGCCTCTCCCAGCCTGCCCAGGTCGCGTTGCAAATGAGAGCCTCGACGTCCAGGGAAGCTCCCGTAGCTCCCACAGGCTCTGAGAGGGTTCAAGTGCCTGGCCGAGCTCTGGATCCCACGGCGGAGCAGCGCTACCTGGTTTTTATGCGTCTTGGACAACCGAGGCCACCTCCCCACCCTGCAAGGGAAGGCGTGAGGACGAGGAAAGCTGACTGCAGCAGCCATCCCACAGCTCCTACGTGATCTCCATCTCTACTGTTACCACCCCAGCAGACCGAGGATTATTCCCCCTCTCAGAAAGCCCTTTAATTTTAGTAGTATGAGGATTATTCTATCGCTGTCACCGCGCTCAAAAAGCCGATTGTTTCCAACCTTCAGGAGATGAGCCAAAGAGATGGTGGCTGGGCACTTTGCTGGAGGACACCCAGCTGTGGCAAGGCAACCAGGAAGGCTGCGCTCAGAGACGCGGCGATTTAGCCCTCCAGGGGGACTGTCCTGTTGGAACCGACAGGTTCGGGCAGAGCCACCTCGCTTGTGAAAGGATGTGGCAGCAGGCAGAGCCTGCATCTGGGCGCTAAAGCTGCCGAGGGGAGAGAGCAGTGTCTCAGGAACCAGCCCGTCCGCAGGGAGCCCAGTGCCTCCCCCACGGTACCCAGCAGCCCGGCGGCACCGATGTCACACCGAGCCCAAAGGTGTGTGCGTGGGTCAGTCCCGGAGGTGTGAAAACTTCCATTTCAACCTGCAAACTCCATGGGCCAGGCTACACGCTCGGCAGCAGGTCACGCATCAAACCCCGTCGCTGTTTCTCTGCACATGGTAACGTGTGACCCTGGGCTTGACGTGCCTTTTCAGGAACAGCCACTTGACTCAGGGGGAAACCAGACATTAACCACCCCCCGACTACCAGGAAGAATCAAGATGGATTTACTACTGACTGTTTTCCAAATAAGCTGCACCGAGGATACTCGCAGTGGGGGTAGTTTTGTGGTAATCCAGTGAGGGCACGGAAACAGCACCCAGCAAACCTGCTCTGGCCACAGCAGAAAACATGTTTTGTTAATACAGGGCCAGTAACTAAATCTAGCAGAGCCAGACCTGATCGTGACTTAAACATATTTATCAGCTCCTCTCAACAGCAAAAGAATTAAAGGAAACTGCAACCTGCTGCTGGGTATTCTCTTGAAAGAGATAGGGAGGTAAATCAGCTGTAAATTATTCCTTGTGGATTATTCCTTAGCCTGGTCTGTGAACAAAGTTTTTGCTGGCAAAAGCGAGGTGCCCGCGGAGGCTGCAGGCAGCAGCTGCCCAGGGAAGGCAAGGCTGGGGAGGGGGCTCCACGGAGACATTGAGCTGCATCTGCTCTGCCAGAAGCCAGAGGAGCCACCGGGAACTTAAAAAGTTGTTGAACAGTCAGAAAATGCCATGATTTTCTGGGGGATTGTAGCCATCAGCTACAGCTCTTGACTCCAATTCGACATGTGGTCCAAGCCCGCCCGCCAGCGGTGTCATCTCTTGCACCCTATATCGTGACCTGACTGCGGGGACCACCCCGGCGCCTTTCATCCAGCTTCCCAAATACCCCGGCACTGCTCCACACCAACACCCCACCACCACATTAGCCTCTGCAAGGATTTCTGCTTTAACAGTTTTCAGGAATATGTTCAATTCCTCATTTGTGGGAGATAAAGAGCGCGAGTAGCCTGGAGAGAGCAAAGTACAAAGCAGGATCCTTATAATGGAATTTAAAAATTGATGAGGAAAACCAGATCAATCTAAACTTAATGTCACTTGAGTAATTAGGCAACATTAGGGCTGCAGTTTATCTCACATGTAAGTGGTCATTAGACAGACACGACCCACAAAACCTTTTTCAACTCTGTCTCTTACATGGACTGACCAAGCCCAGAGCCCGCACAGGGTTAGATTTCAGCTGCAGGGTCTAATTGAAATCCCATTAAAATCAATCAAAAGCTCTCCCTGGCCTTTAAATCGTGTCAGGCACTCCTCATCAGTATGAACACATTTATCTGGGATGATCAGGGGAGGAACCGACCTGCCCCACAGGGGAGGGGAGGGCAGATGGGGGCTGCTGTGCTGGGAGCGGGATGGGTATCAGCTCAGCCAAGGATGCAGTGATGCTTGTGGGCTCTCACTGTTGGCTTACACCTCCCACCTCCTGGATCCCCGAGCTGCCTGGCTCATCAACGTAAGCTCAGGGGTTTCCCTTTTCTCTCAAATGGATGGACACAACACTTTGACCCTCTCTCCAAGAAGCTGCAGGTCTCCCTGGATAAGCTGGCTTGGGAGTAAATTCATCAACAGCATTAGCATCAAATTGTTTGACCACAAACCTACGTGTGCTGTGAAACCACAAGCCAGCAGAGATAGAACACACTGGTCCAGATTGTGACAGTCTGGTCGTGTGGATGGTTACCAGGATGGAGGCAAAGATGAGGAAAAAAGCACACGGGCAAAGGCGAGGAAAAAGCACACGGAGCACAGGGCAGAGCCACAGCCTTGGTCAGCTCTCGCATGGGGTGGCAACGTGTGGCCGCAGCCCCCCCAAAGCCCCCATCACCTGGCCAGCCTCAGCCCCGACATCTGGTACACGAAGCCCACCCCCAGCCCTCCGGCGCCTGCTCCTCACTGCCAGCTGATTTACCGCTGCAGTTCATTATTCCAGAATTTCATTACTCACCTCACTTGCTATCTTCCTTCCTCCAGTCACAAACGCATTTCCAGGTGCTCTGCCGAGCGCTGTGCAGTCATTCACCCCGCGGCACCGCCGGGGAGGCCCCCTCCTTCCTCCTGGCACATCGGCGTGGGGCGAGGAAGAAGAGCCCTGCCCTGCTCCTTGCCCCGATGCTCGTGCAGCGGGATGCTGATGGGGATGCAGGCATGCAGTGACACATCTACGGACCCCCAGAACCAGCGGCACCCATCAATAAAATAAATACATACCACCACGGCCCCCCCGCGCGGAGCAAGGCTGGAGGCTGAACCACACAGGGGGCAGAGTGGCTGCTTTATCTAATTGAAACAATTAGTGCAATATTTTCTTTCTTCAGTCTAAGTTCTGCCAACAAGCAAAGGGAGTCGGAGCTGTGGGTGGATCGTATGTATGGGACACCCCGAAGAGTTAATCACTCATTTACAAAACGCTGCTATAAATTGCTGTTAATTAGCTCTGTAAATGCTTATTGTGCTGGTTAAATTAGTACCTGCTGGAAGGGGTTAGATGTGCCAATGTGGTTTAAGTGTTATTTATTTCTCAGGGGACTGTCTGCAGAGGGCTGGGGCGCCCTGGGAGATGGGAAGGCTTCACAGCCCCCTCCCGCTGGGACATTTGTTTTTCCAAGCAACTTTGTGTTCTGTCGTTTCCTTCGTGACTGGCTGTATCAGGGGTTACACATGACACCGCTGGGCATCGAGGCAGTGACATCCACGCCGTGCCTAGTGTTACGGGACCCAGGGCTAAGCAGCCCCATGGTCCCTGTCTGCAGGCAGAGGATGCTGGCGAGAGCCCAAGAGGATGTGCCTTTAAGAAGGACCCTAAATCCCTTTGCAGAAGACCCCAGTGGCAACACGATGCTCGGAAACTGAAGAACTATCATCTCTGCCAGCAGCACTGAACACCCAAAAGCCACGAGCGGTGCCTGCAGCCGGGTCCAGCCTCTCCCCTCGGCACCTCTGTGAACTCCAAGCAGAAAGGACCGACAATAACCTACTGGCAAAGCCCTGCAGAGCTCCAAGAGGTTGTAACCATCTTTCCTTCGTCAGCGTCCTTATCAATCCAACAGGAACACTACCACTGCCCCCAAATCCAAAGCAACACACATCTTGGGCTCGTCGTGCCATGAATGAGTCACACCAAAGTCCAGCAGAGCCTGACACAGGGCACAGCCTGTGGAAAGCTCCCAGAAAAAAACTCGGCTCCATCCCACCGCCTTCCCTGCTGACCTTATCACAAAGTAAACCAGCCGAGGCCAGCTGAGAAGGGAATGAGACCAAAAAAGATAAAGTGTCTGTGATCTGGAAGAGACAAATAAAAGGCAACGTGAAAGCCACAGAGAGAGCATCAAACTCGCATCAGCGCAGCCGGCGTGGGCAGAGCAGAAGCAGTAGCAGGACATCAAAGACCACGCAACACCCTTTTTTTTTAAACAAATTTTGTCAATAAGTGCTGAGACACAAGCTAATTGCAGTCAGTCATCAGCAAGGGGAAGAGAGGAGGCTTTCAGCAGAGAATGTAACCTCATTAAAGCAAATTGGGGCATCCTGGACTAGGAACACCCTAGAGTGCAGGGCTTTGATGGAGCGCAAGAAGAGGGTGGGGGTGTCTGCAGACCCTGTTATCCCACCTCCCACTGCACATAACGGTTCCCGTTATCCCACCTCCCACTGCACAGAATGGTCCCCAATATCCTGCTGCAACACAGCTCCACGCTGGGCACAGTTTTTCTGCCTCCCTTGACAGAGCTGACTAGGCCTGATAAAAACTTGCTGGAAAAGCAAAATAATCAATTCTGCATATAGAGAGGAATTAGCTCCGCGCTCTGGGAGGGGGCAGCGACAAGTAGTTATTTCCTGGCCCACGTAGACTCGGGCTGGAGCAAGGATGCTGCTGGCCCTGCCCTGGCAGCTGGGGAGGTACCACCGCCCGCACGGACCAGGCGGAGCAGCGGGAATGTCTCACGGGGCAGCTGCCGTAACTCAACGAGCAGCTTTTTAACTCGGTCCCAAGGACGCCTGACTGCGCCACTCTGGCAGGGGCACAGAGCTCTTTCTTGCAGGCTGATTGCCACAGCAATTAAATGACTAATTTGTTGTCTGGCTGCACCTTTCTCTAGAGCTTGAAGAGATTAAAGTTTTGCCCTGTTGCAGATGTCTCATTTTACAGCCTTGGCTTTTAAGCTTCCAAATATTTTATTTCGAGTTCCAGCCAGAGATGGGGAGAAGGAACGGGCACTGGGGCACACGGTTGTCACCCATTGGTGTCACTCTAAGCATCATCATCCCACCTTCCTGACCTCGGGAAGCACAGAGCCACCAGGAGCCCTTGGCACGCTGGGCATGGAGCTGTGGAGGGATGCCCATGGGATGCTTTAGGCTCCCTTCTGATTATCACCAGAAGCCGATGCTTTTTATTAGGGCTGCAGCAAGGTGACCCCTACCCTAGGCTGCTGACAACGATGTTATACTTGAGCCAATGTTGCAGCAGCAAAACCACCGGTGTGGGGCCCCTACAGCGAGGCTTAATACAGGTCAGAGCAAAAACATGTCGACAAACTCCACTGAGGAATCTAGAAAATATGCCTATTTGTCACTGAAAAATGCAGCAATCTCAGATACTCTCAGAAAGTGTAACAAGAGACATGTAACAACATATTCGATGTCCCTTTCCAACTAGAAAATTCTCTGCCAAATTAATTTCCCACTTAAAAAGCAACGTGAATTCAGCCCCAAACCTGGACCAAGAGAGCCATTACCGGCAGCTGGTCTCACTTTGGGCAGTTGTGCCCTTTTTCGGTAGCAATGCTGAGCAATAAAGCAGAATTTCAAAGGTTTTGTTTGTGTCTTTGAAGCTCTAGTGGAAGTACCTGTTTTCAAGGGGGCTCTGCTGATCTGCTGTGACAGAGGATCCCTGAGCTCCCCAGCAGCCCAAGCATCATTCCCAGCTGGAGGGGTGGGACCACAGCTGGAATAACGTCACATCCCATTAGCGCAGAGCAAGTGGGAAGACAGGAGGGCACCGCAAGGGCCAGCAGCCAGATGTTGGCTTGGTTTAGTCCCTGTGGGTGAGCCTGCTGCCGGCCACGCAGCACAGACCGCATCCCGGTGGTCCCCCCCCTGGGTGGGGGCTGCCTTCCCAGGGCACCACGTGGGGTGGGCATCCTGGGGCGGGAGGGCAAAGCGTGGCGATGGGGAAAGGGGTTTGCTCTTGCCCGGGTCCTCCATCATTTACCTGTGCCTTCCTGAGAGCCGGGATGTGCAGCTGAGCATCTGCGGAGCGAGGGTCAGCCCGGGGGGTGCAGGCTTGTCCCTGCGCGTGTGTGCGTGCAGGGCGGCATCCGGGGCATCCTAGGAGAAACCTCTGGCAGCTCACGAAGAAGGCACCAGGAAATGTAAGAAAAGCAATGCAAAAATTTATATTTTATTTTAAGTCAAAAATTTAAAATAGCTTTCAAATTCGGTAAAGTATGCCTGAACACAATGAAAAGCCTCATATACAGAGACAGATAAATTAAATTGTATATACTGCAGACAAGCCAAGTGTATGTATAGATTACATATTTACACTTTTATGTAAACCATATTTATACATTTTATTACATTTACAAAAAAAAGCTGATCTTCCACTACTGTTTACTACAATAATGAAAAAACATTTACATTGTGTTTTTTAACTGTACAAACTTTTGATTCATAAAAATATATCTCTGTACAAAAGAGGGATTTTTTCTTTTTTTTTCTTTTTTTCCTTTTTTTTTTTTTTCTCCTTTTTTTTTTTTTTTTTTTTTTTTTTGACATAATGCAAGTCCTCTGGGCACAAGAATGGAGAATGTCATGTATCGGGTCCCAGCCAGCTTGCAAAAAAATGGGACAACACCCCCTCCACTTCTTTTGTTGCTTGGGCAACAGCAGAAAATGGTACTTAATGGGTTGAAAGCAGCAAGTCTTGTTTCAGTAGAGCCCCCCCTTCTCCCTGCCTTGGGTGTTCAACCCCCTCGGGTTCATTTTACCCACCTTGACACAAGTTTCTCCTGGCCATCCCACGGGATGAGCGGGATTCAGCAAGGTCTGAAAGCAACCGCGGGCTCTGCGTGCCTGTGTGTGCATCCCTGCGCCTCCTCGCTGCGTGCCCAGGGCTCGGCACCCGTCGCAGCTGGGAGAGGTTTTTCTTGAGCTCAGTGATAGGAGCCTGGGAAGATTCAAGTCCTGCTGTTGCGGGATGGTGCTGGATGTTTGGGATTTGGGTACTGGAAGAGGAGCCGGGACACTGCAGCTGTTGGCACTAGCGCAGCAGCTACAGCAGAACGGTTCAGCACCATCCTTCGGGATGCGCTCGGCGAGGGAGCCTGACCCCTCGGCTGTGTTATGGGGGATGGACGACGGCCAGGAGGATGGGCTGTGGGTCTGGCCAAGGGTGCGAGCTGCAGCATAATTTAGGTTGGAAGGGACCTCGGGGCAAGATGCGGGCCAGGAGAGCAGCGCTGGAGCTGGGAACTAGCTGCCTACTTGCAAGCCAAGGAGCCAGGGAGGTACCTGGGTCTCATTACACCGGTGTAAAGGGGAGGAAGCTCCCTGCGCCTTCACCGCAGCCGCTCAACTGATGGAGGGGAGACATGCCTTGGCCCCAGACCCCACCGCAGCCTGGCTGGGGTCTCCTCACCTACCCTTCAGCTTGCTCTGGGGTCCATCTCCTGCAGGCTGGAGGTGCCCAGAGCGGAGCAGGCACTGCTGCCAGCCTGCCTACCCCAAGGCATTTAGTCCCATAACCAGCTGGAAGGTGAACCCACCCACCCACCTGTATTTGGCATGAGCTGGGGTCACACCTTGCTGCAGCACATGGGCCGGCACTGGCCCTGAGCCACCTGCGTGCCCACGGCCACCGGGCAGCGCCACGCCAGCTCCCGTCCGTGCCGGAGCAGGTCCCATCCATGCTGGAGCAGGGCTCCAGCTCACCCATGCGCTTGCACCCACCTCTCAGGAATAAATCGGAGCACCTTTGCGTGCTTTGGAGAGCAGAGATGGCATTTTTTGGCAGGCTGGCTGTTCAGCCATTAGGCTGTAGGACGCTGCTTACCCTAAGAGCACTGAATAAGAGACAGAAGTAAAAAAAATAATATATATTTATATACAGACACACGCGCACACACACGGAGTAAAAGGATAAACAAAACAGAAAAAAAACCCCAAAACTACCCTGTGGTTTGCATTAGGCAAAACCTCAGCTGACATTAGGTAGGGGGAAAGCCAGCGTTTGGATGCAAGCACGGATGTAAACGCCACCCCATTTGTTTTAATCCCATTTTCCCTTCGAGCCTTCTGCGAGGAGCAGCTGCTTCGCCGACGTGCACGTCAGCGGGGTTTCACCCGACCGGCAGCCAGTGCGATGGCACTGTTGCGTTCCTCGACTCCAGCCTGGCCTAAGAAACGGTGACTCAAACCAAACAGACTAAACCCCGAATCAACAAAAGCAGCTCTCCTCTTTATTAGAGGAGGACAGTGTCATCACAAAAGCATCGTTCTCTTCTAAGGGAGGAAAAATGTCAAGCCGTCTTATCTGCTCTCCTGAAAGCCAAGGCAACCTTTCTGCCTCTGGGAAATAAAGGGAACAGCTTTGGATAGAAATTAAAACTCTTATTGCATTGCCATTTGGAGGATCAATATGGAAAGGGCAAAGGCTTTTGAACGCAACTGGGGGAAACCAGTATTTGTTAAAGAGTTCTTTTTAAAGGGGTTTTTGTCCCTTTGTGTCCGTCAGCAATTTCCTGTTGAGGGTGTCTGGACACAGCTAAAACTGGCAGCTGCTGGGAGAGGGCTGGGGCTGGGGGGACATTTCCCTACCAGCCCCGAGAGCTGCCTGAAATGAACACGGGGCAGAAAGAACCCAGCAAAAATGCCCAAAGGATACTTAAATAGGGGGAAGAGGAGAAAAGCTTGCGCAATTTTGCTTTTCTCACTGAAAAGGTCCCATGTGAAAACTCTTCCTCCGCAAAAGCCCTGGCTTAGAAAAAAACAACAAAGAAATAACGCACGAAACCGAATAAGGACAAAGCAAGTACTCATCCTGTCCCGTACCAGTATCTTCCATAAACCCCAACCAGCACCTTGTGTGGTGCAACCTGCTTTTACCTCTCTGTTGTCTGAGCTCTTCCCAAAGCAGGGGGAAGCTGGTGGGACCCCGCACACCCCAACTGCTCCCTCCAGGAACACACCACCGAGAGCAGGTTGTCAAAGCCTGCCCATTGCCTCGCCTCCCCGGTCCTCCACTTCCCCAGGTCCTCCTGCTGGGCTGAGCCCCACTGGCAGGGTGGGAGAGACGAGCTGTGCCGGAGCGGACCTTTGGTTGGCTTCGTTATCCACGGCAGGATGGAGAGGACGGGTGAGGACGACGAGAGGACACCCCTGCGGTCTCTCAGGAGTTAACGCAAAGTCCAACGAGGTGCAGCAGCTTCTCCACAGCCTCAACGAAGTTGGGAGGAGGGAGATGGGGAGGGAATGGATGGAGACTAGTGAAATGAAACACAATCATCCACTAGACACCGACCCCGGAGGAATCTGGGACAATGGGAAAGGAGGGGCGAGAGAAAAGCAAACAGCTTGTTAATATACACGGAAACGCTGAGAAAGTCTGCTAATGGCTTTGTCGTCTCAAACTGGGAACGTTCCCATCTAGAAGTGCTCTACCCACAGGATACTTTCATGACACTTGTTCTTTCTCTGTGCCTGTGCAGTAAAAATCTTAACCCCTTTGCTTTATCCTCTGAGGGTGCAAATCACCCTGTCTGGAGTCACACCAAAGACTCCTTCCTTCACCTGCTGACTGCCCCCACCACAGGGCTCTTGGGATTTGCTTTGTCACTGGTCCCCAGGAGGCCATGCCCCGACTGGCAGCAAGCACCTGAGACTGAGGGATGCTGGTTTGGGTCTTGCCCTGGGCAGAGACGATCTCCTGGACCACCCTGGGCGCTCCTTTGAACCACCACTTCCATACAGCATTTACAAAGTGCCAACCAGGAGGAAAGGGGGGGCAGCATCCCGCTCTCGCGTCCCCTTTCTGCCCACTCACCGCGGAGGGGCCGGGTGCTATACGGCTGTGCACACCGTGCTGACTGTGAACTCCGTCTCGTTGGCCATGATGTCCGTGGGCTGCAGGTTTCGGTCGTACATCGGATTTTCAAACGTCGCTCGGACGTTGGTGTTCTCGTGGCCTGCGTAGCCATTGAATGGGACTTTGGGTCTTCTCCTGCGGGGTGTCGGAGAGAAAATCCAGCCAGGTCAGAGCTACTCCTGTGGCAGGCAGCTGAACAGCCCTGGCAAGAAGTCAGTGGGAGGGGAAGAGCTGCTTTTGAAGAGGGTAAACAGCAATAAGGCAGAAGGGTCCTATAGAAAAATCGTGCTATAGATCCGCAGCAGCGGCAGCTCCCTGGGCTTTGCTCCCTCTGCCAAGCCGCCAGCCTGCACAACACTTTGCAGGGCAGCAACATTTCCACAGCCATACATTGATCAGGAGAAATCACTAATTTACAACATATGCAAAGCCAGCCTGAACGCTGAAATATTAAATTTACTTTGCCTTATCCTACTTAATGTTGCCACAAATCTTATTAATGGTCATAAAAGCCCTCAACGCTCGCTTCTCCTAACACCCTCGCCCCGCCATGCATGCTCGCTCCATTATTTTTTCACCTTCTGAATTAAATGAGAAATCAGATCTAGGGGGGATTGCTTTTAAGTGAAGCTCAAATATTTCTGCCAGCCCCCTGACTTTGTGTCAGCTACTCGCCTCATCCCTGCAACCTACCTGTGTTTGTAGAGATAAAGCACAAACCCTGCAATAATCAGGGCTATGAAAGGCACAAGAATGGCAGCTGCCACAGAACTGCTGTTTGATGCAAAATGGTGTCCTATTGATTCTGGATCATTTTCCATCATGCTGATGTCTGAAACACAGCAGAAGTAAACACATTTCAAAACAATGCTGTGGGAAAGTGGGGTTTGCTTGAGTTACAGGTTATATCCTCATCAACGGAATAAGATGGTTAGAAGTGTTGCTGTAAAAGGTAATCAAAAGCTGCTGAGCTGCAAGAAGAATTGTTTGGAGATCTAGCCTAGCTTAGACATCATCATTTATTTAGCACTGCAATTAAAGAGAGTTGTAAATAGATTTATCTTACCACAGTGCTCAAACTTGGATGCTTAAAGTTAAGCTTTAAGGGAGACTTTCAAAGGCTGCAATAAGGAGCATCTAATTCTCCATAAAGGTGGTAAGACTCCAGGGTCAGATTCCAAAAATCCTAAGAGACTGAAGAGCTCAAGCCACATTAAGAGATGTTTAGGAGCTTAGAACGTGGGTGGTTTAAGCTCTCAAGTGTCTCTGTGATTTCCCAAAGTGAGAGGGAGGCCACTTTTTGTGGTAGCAATGGGAATTGGGCTTTTAGGTCAGACATCTGGCAACACGGAGGAAAAAAGTTTCCAGCTGCTATTTGTGGCTCCAAAGCCTTTGCCTTAACAGCAAACCATGCATTTAAACGCCTCGCTTTGTTCCCAAATGCAAAATCCTGTTGTTGTGTTCTTCGCCTCCCACAAACCTTACACTGAGGGTGGGTTTCGCCCCCATTGCCAGAATATTCTGTGTTCAATGTGTTTGGTATTTCAGCACAAGGCAGGGCAGAGCTGTGCGTCCATCCCGCACCGGGAGGAACGGGGGTGAGGAAGGAGTGGGATGCAGGATGGAAGTGCCCCCATGAGGGCACTTCACCCCAGGGGTTGGTTTTGGGGTTCCCAGCTCTCACAAACGCTGTGTGGAGAGCAGCCAGGAAGAGTTAGCTTAAACCCGACGTTTAAAACCAGCTATAAAGATCTGGCCCAGCAGGCTGAAAGTTACAAGCCAGAGGGACAGGAGAAACGTTCCCTGTTTGAAAACCTCCCCTACCACCCAAATCCAGCTTGCAAGGGGAAAAGTGGCAACCAGAGGAGGTTTACCAAGTCTCTGAAGGCCAAACTGCCCGAAGCCTTTGCCACGCACAAAGCCCTGGTACACAAACGTGCCGCTTGAAGACTCTGACGAGACCTGTGATGACAGGAGAGCACACATCAACAGATTTGTCCAAATTTGTCCTGGGATTTGAGCACCCATCTTATCACATCTTATCACAGCCTCTTCCAGGGCCATGCCCGATTCATCTGATTCAATTCCCCAGAAAATCACGATGTTTTCTAACTGTTCAATGACTTTTTAAGATTCTCACGTCTCAAAGGAAGGAAAAAAAGAAACATTGGCAATAAACTATAGAACACACTGCGGATTCAACAGGGATGGCAAGGGCTCTGGGCTACAGCTGGCCATGGGTCAATCAGACCCAAGTTTCTTCTAAGCTCCAGTAGATCTCTCAGGGCATGGGAAGTTACCAGACACAGAAACTGAGCTGAGAAGTTGATTCCATAAGGGAAGACAAGCTCTTCTAGCTCCATGTTTAACAGACATCAAATGTTAAAATGGAAGTAATGATGTTGGTTTCTCCTTTAGTGTTATCTGGAAAACTTACAGGCTTCAAACCAGAGGGCAATAAAAAACCAAAACCCCATACAGCTGCAAGGGAGCATGGAAGAGCTGACCGCCGTGTAACGTTATCTCATGTGCTGGAAGAGTGCCCTGTGTCTCCTTCCAGCAAGCAGGTCACTGGAGGATAGCAACCTCATCTTGCCACCAGCTACGGGAGTTATCCCCTCAGCTTCAGCAAGAGAAAAGCCAGGGTTGTGACAGCAATGAGAGGAGTGGTGTGGGTACGCTTTGTGTACGAGGTGCCCCAGCACTTACGTGTCCATCTAGAGCCCATTTATCATTTTTGAACTTGTTGACAAAGATCTCCACCGGCCCCGTTATTTGATAAACCTGGAGAAGCAGGTGCACGTCTTCCTTCTTGTAAATGCCTGAAAAATAAGTGGCTTTTAATCTTTTGATCACAATGACTCTGAGTTTGAAGTAATTAAATTCCTACCTGAGAGAGGAGAGAAATTACCACATCACCTTAGAGCGAACAACTTCTCCCAACCCCATCAGTGGGATGCACTGGGAAACACACCATGGGTGCACAATCCCACCCCCCACACCCCCCACACCCCAGATGTTAAAGGCATCTTGCACATGGGAAAAGACCTGACTGGTAACACTGAGGTGACGCTGCTGGATCAGTAACACCCTGGTGCTCCAGGGAGGGCAGGGACAAGGAGCACTCACATCATTTAATCTTGTTTTATCTTAAACTACAAGCCCACTGCCCCCGACGATGGGCTGGGCTGAGCTACCTTTCGGGTAGAGTCTGAGCAAACTCAGGCACATGATTTTGTTTGTCTTGGTCCAATCAAAGACCAGAGACTTTAATTAGAGCATCAACATCACTCATGGAGCAGAGCACGCAGCCCCTTGCTCTGCGGTACCGCACAGGACGAGTGTAAATCCCTACAAACGGGCACGTTGTCTCCCTTACCAGACACCTGGAGCTCCACGCCACTGTGGTCTATCAAAGTGGCGTTGACTTTACTGGTGGTGGGGTCAAAGCTAGTGACAGACAGCATCGCAGGCTGCTTTTTCCCCATGTATTCGTAGGAGCCTTTCCAAAGGGAATTCCTTGCAAACACATCAGCAGGCACTAGAAACCACAGCAATTGGGGATGCATTGAAAAACAAGAGCATTGCCGTTTATTTCCATTTTTTTTAGAAATCAAAATAGAGCACATTCCTTTCTTTCTTTGAATTCACAAATACGTATTTAAATATCTCCAATCCCACCCACCCTCTGTGTTACCATCCCTGAGTACAAAGCCAAGGAGAACAAACAAGCTGATGACTTTAATTTTGTTGTTTTGACAAAAAATGCCACTGAAGTTTTAAAAACAAACCATCCCTGAAAACAATTACTTAGGAAAAGCTACCAAACCCTTTTTTTTTAAAAAAAAAAAACAAAAAAACTCTGATGTAACACATCCCAGAGGGCTTGCATCTCCGGAGTGCCCTGAGGTGGGTGCTGGTACCCAGCTCCCTTAGGGCTCCCACCCATCTCCAGTGGAGCATGAAGAGGATGGTGCACGTGGGCTGCGTTCAGCACGTGGTGCTGCAAGGAACAGCCGGGTTTCTGGCTGCCCTGGGGAAGAGATGGGAGGAGATGGACCTAGTAAGGTCCAGGTCTGGTCCTAACGCATCCCACAGAATAGCGAGCGCTGTGACGGTACCTGACACCTTGGCGAGCGGCGGGTCCCGCGCGGTGCCGACCGGCCTCCCGCTGGGGCGGACATCAGCTGGAAGAGAGGGGCAAACATCAGCCCGTCAGTATTGCGGTGCCTGACGCTGTTGAGACACTTGTGCTGGTGCGAGCAGAGGACAGCCTTCGGCTGGCATCGCTCACACGGGTGACGTGGCTGCGCATCCCCGCGTGTGAGGGCTTGGGACAGGTTCCTGCCCAGCCCATGGCAAACAGCACGAAGCTTCATTTTGCTGTCCTCCCCTGCCAGCTGCTCCAAACCACAGCGTCCAGAGAAGCTACCAGCTCTGTTTCAAGAACAGACCATCCCGTGCTCCTGATCTAAGCCTCTCAGGTGGCTAAACGGTGGATGGCGTAAAGAAAAATCTTGTGCAGATGCTTCTGGATCCAAACCATCAGGCAGACCCCCCTCCTAGCTATCACACCCCCTGGAGCTGCACAGGACCCTGTGAGCCCCACAGCCAGGCAGCCACACGGTTCCTGGTGTACTGGTGCAGCTCCAGGAGCAGCACTGGTTCTCCTGGGCTGCAATGCTCCCCTCCACGGAGGTGCCGGCAAAGGCGAAACCTGCGGCGCATCAGTCAGAGCTTTTACCGAGGCAAATGGGGGGTTTCCCCGTCCAGCTGCCGTCTGCTTTGCAGGTTCGATGCTCAGATCCTCCGGTGAGATAGTACCCGCTCTGGCAGGAATAGATCAAGGTGTAGCCCAGAGATGGCAAATCCAAGGCTCCGATGTTGGCGTGGGAGGGGGTCTCCGGCTGCTTACAGTGGTGAGCTGAAAAGCACAAGGAAACAGATATGAGAGACACCATCCAGTTGTACACCGAAGGGCAGAAAAGTGATGCCATGATGTCAGCAGGGACAGAAATCTCTTAGAAGAGCTTTTTTCAGCAAAAGCTTTCTTTGCTCACTGAGGGAGACTAATGTCACGCCTAGATTTTCCCCAGCTGGATGAATTAATGAGACTGCTTCCCGTGCTTCGCTGGCTAGATCACTCTGTCTGGCTAAAGCTCTCAGGGGATCCTTTGCTCAGTCCCAGCTTCCATCAACTGAAAATCAGGCTCTGCCATCCCTAGCTTTTAAGGGAAAAAAGCCAAAGCCAGATGATGCTGAAGACACCTTCTTCCTTTGCACTCCAGCACCAGAACCATGTCCCAGGCTTATTTGTGGACTGAAAATTGCCTTTGCAGGACATCAAGACCTGGTCAGTTAAGCCAGTGATTCCAGTGAGTGCACTGCAGTGCTGGTTTTGTATAATCTCTCTTCCCAGGACCACTGTCCTCCCAATAACTTGCACCTACCTGTCCATTGGATCACTCGGTAAGTCCTCAGAAGCGTGTGAGTCATAAAAGCCTAAAATTACTCAATAACTTTCAGGATTTGGCCACAGAAATGGAAGCTGAGTTTGTCCAGCTCCCTGCCACCAGAGCCCGCACCGCTCTACAAGGTCCTGCTGTAAATGTGTCACCGCTTCCCTTGAGAAGTTACGACACAAAATGAATAAATCACCGAGCTGGGACGCTCCCTCTCACCCACACTGTAAATTTGCCCTTTCTGTGGCTCTCAAACTGCTCATGAATGAAAACAAATCCTCAGCAGCCTTCAGGAGGTATAATCTTCATCCTCATTTTACAGAGGATGAGATGCAAAACGCAGGAAGCTGAGAGACCGACCCCAACTCACATGGTCTGGGACCCCCGGCCATGAGCCCCCAGCCCCGTGGGGTCGTGGCAGCTCAGCTCTCATTAGCTGGAACCACATCCAGCTCCGTGCTGCGGACAGAGGCGGCTTTACACAGAACCTACAGCCTAGTTGTACCCACGTCTGCGTCAATTTTTCCTTTACCACGGTTACAACAGGAGATAAACAACTCAGCATTCCTGGCCACCACGGGGAAGCCAAAACCATCTTGTATTTCCATGCACCAGGAGCAAAACCCCACACAGAGCCACAGCGGCATCCCTGCAGCCTTCCCGTCCGGCAGAGAGCCTGGGCACCCAGGGATGCACTGCCAGCACCCAGAGCAGCAGGGATGGGCAGCTCCATCCAGAGCACACCCCCCCACCTCCCCTGATGCTATGTGTAAGAGCTTTTAAGGCAGGTGCCCTGGTTGGGCTGCTCGCAGAACAAGCACCTACAGGGTTTGTTAGCCAAAAAACCTCACAAGGGAGAGGGAAAAGCTTTTTAATACTTATGATACAGAGGTCATGATGGATATTACCACTCAAATACATTAAACTGAGCTCCTTCTGGTGTAGCAAGGAAAAGATGATAGACAGCTTAAAAGAAAGAGCAAAATGTTTTTAGAGATGAGGAGAAACACTGCTCTGCCAGAGAGCCCTTCTGGCTAAATGTTAAACATCGGTCCCTGGAGTGCGAGCTCATGTCGCCGCCATCAAATGCGGTTTCGGAAGCACAAAACAAAGTCTCACCTGAAACTGTGTCTCTGAGGAAGGGACAAGTGAAAAAAAATCATCTGAAATCGGGAGCGGCTGCTGATGTAGTCATGTCAGGAGAGAAGGAATCGTGTGATCTCCCTTTTCTTCAAGAATATGTATGATCAGAGCCCCACACACCCCCACCTCCCCAAATTACCAGCTCTTCAGAGCTGGCACAGTGAAGCACAGCGACAAAACAAGGCGACAAGTTGAAGCTTGGGCAAAGGCATCAGTTTCCTTTGTCAAAACCTCTCCCAAGACTTACGGACACAATCCGGCTGCACGCCGCTCCACGTCAGGTTGGGCAGGCAGGTCCTGGTAGTGGAGCCCTGCAGCAGGTACCCCTTCTGGCACTTGAAAAAGATGATGCTTCCCACCTGTTTATTAAAGAAAATGTATTTTGAATTAAGAAATTTAAAGTGCTGAAGCTGCCAACTGGCAGAACCAGGCCTTGGCCCTTGTATAGCCCTAATCCAAGGCTGGTTTAAAACTTAGTCAAGCTAATCAGCGGGAGACTAAAGAAACAATAGATGATCAAATTCTGTACGCAAGTGCTCTCCGTTTTTATAAAAATTAATATAGATGAATATCCAAAGACTAAGCGTGCTTGAAGGATTGTGTGAGTTAAAGCAGGCAGAAAGAAGATTACGATCCGAGGAGGAGCCTGGAACCCAGGCGGAGACTGGAACCGAATAGATGGATCAACTGGGACAGAGTCAGGTGATGGATTCACAGAACTGACGAGACTAAAGGAAACTTCTAAAAACTTCAGACATCAGCTGATGATTTGATAAGGGTATATAAGCTGGGATGCATCCCTTTGCTCTTTGCCCCTCAATTCTGAGCTGTGATTAAAGCAAGCCCAGTGGTACCCACAGCTGCGTGAATTTTTCCTTTAACACTGTTACCACAGGAGATAAAATGCTGAACTTCCCAGTGCAATGGGATTCACCCATACTTTTAATACCAAAAATCCCATCATTTTCCATGTTCTATACGCTGGAGAGGGCAGTCACCTGCTTTCTGCCCTCACTGCCCTGGTGTTGAGAAAGCTCTCGGAGCCCCTGGGAAGCTGCGGCCCGTAGCTGTGCAGGGGGTTGCTGCTTTTAGTGATAGAGGCGAGGCTGCTTTGTCTTTAAAATACAACCAAAGCCAGCATCAAACACAGGTGCTGTCAGAATGGGCTGAGATTTTTGCCAAAAGGGATATTCAGTATAACCAGCATCAACAAACGTCCTGCAGCTCCGTTACAAATGCCAATTCGGATTGTGAACAGCAAAGAGGATCACAAAACCCAAACCTGACTTTTCGACATTTTTGCGGCATGCTTTTTGCAGACTATCTGCGTTTTTTGCAATTGATTTCCACCAAATTACCATTATTTCATCCCACAATGGAGCTCGTGCCACATTATCCCAACTGGATTTGCTTTAAAACCAAAATATCCTGGAATAAAATTGCCAAGCAACGCTTTGAACACCCTCCCCATCCTCCCTAGCAAGGCTGTACCGTGCGGGCCACCTCCTGGCTGTCCCTGCGGCCGGGCTGTACCCCATGGGTGCTCCTGGGGACCCCCAAGGTACCACATCCAGAGGCAGCATTGCCCTGCAGCACTCTGCTCCAGCCACCACCTTGTCCCCTGCAGCGTGCAGCTCTCAGGCTGACCTACAGTGTCTCAGCATTCATTAAAAACTAGAATGAATACGCTAAACCCCAGGATTAAGATAGCTAATTAGCAGCAAACCCAAAAGAGCCACTCTGGCAGGAGTGGCTGCGTGGAATCCACTATCCTAGCCCCGTCACAGCAGGGAACGGGCATCCACTGGGACAGCAGCGGAGGCTGGAGATGGAGCACCCCGGGGAATTCCTTTGGTTTTTTTCCCCCTCTCCTTTCCACTGATTTCATACTGTATGGAAGGTGCGATTATGAAAACCACCTACAGAATTTGGTCTGAAAATTAATGGAAACGATGCCTCCCGTGTGAATACTAATTACACTAATAACTATTAATTAGCACTGTAATTAATATCATAAATAATGCGTTGCTGGGTTAATCCCATACAAACGCACTCTGAGGTCTAATGCAGCACGCCGGGATGTCCTGCTCACGGGAGGACACATTCATCCCCGTTAGGAATCAGACACGGAATAATCCCAGCAAGTATCGGGGGGCAGCCAAGGGGACCCTGCTGCCGTGACAGTACCTGGTAGCCCTGGGAGTTGTTCTGCATCCCAAAAAGAGGCACACCGGGGTCCGCGCACGTCGTGAGGCTGGGGTCTTAAAAGAAAAGAACAGAGACGGTGTTTTAAAGGAGCGGTTGTGGAAGCCCCGTCAGAGCTCTGCCTTCCCTGCTCTCTGCACAGAAAGACCGTGCTGTGCCTTTGCAACGAGACAGAAATATTCTGCTACAGAAGGAATACATAGCAACAAGGAAAAACACACGGATCTTTTTGTTCCTTAAATCCCTGACTGTTGCAACGTATACTAACCAGAGGCACTCTATCAGCCACGAGCAAATGCGAGAACATAAATCTTACGTCAGGGCCAGCTCCCTTCCCTTCCCCTGTTGTAGACGTGATGAGCGAAGCACCTGGCTCACCAGTGCTGTGCCCTCGGCTTCCACTGGCCACCCCTGCACAGAGGGCCACTGTCACACCAGTCTCTTCTGTGCCCTGAGCCAGCGCCTCTGCCCTTGTGGGCTCAGCTCAGCTGTCACTCGCACGCTTACCCTGGAACCTCACTGTTTCGTAGTGATAGGCGGGGGCTGGAAATTTTAATGCATCTCAGATACATAATCTCTCTTTACATCTTGTTAGGTCTCAATCCATCTAGATGAAGGCACACAGTTCAGTGGGAATAATCTGCTGCTACCCTTGTAGCATCTATCACGACTTTTTCCCAGCATGTTGGCAGTGGCAGGGCACTGGCGGAATTGAGGCAGAGATGCACCACCTTAATATCAGCACCCCAAACGGAGCAAAGGCAACATGCAGCTCCTGTCTCAAGGGCAGTTCAGCAGCAGTAGGTTCCCTGCTCCTTGGGAGCACCGCATTGAGTGAAGGCGCAGTGTTGGCCACAGGGATGCTCAGGTACCCGGCCAGGGTAGCTATGTCACCGGGGAGCTGGAGCATCGCAGCATTTCAGTGCAATGAGATGAGAGCCTGCTCTGGACTCCCAGCCTTCTGTCTTCAACTTGCTCAACATCGTTAGGAGAAGGATCATAAACAGCACAGCAAATCCCTCTCTACACTTCCCTGACATACCCCAACGAACAGCATTGTGCAAGTCAAGAAATAGCTACGAAAAGCCTCCACAACCCAGCACAGTGGGACAGAGGTGGCCTGTCACTACAGCCTGCAGCTGCAGGGCCATGGAGCACAACTTCTGTACCTAATGGCATGGTTCTTTATGCCTTTCTCCCTTTTGATCTGACTAATCGGTCTCTTCACGCTGAAACATTATTGCACTCGTTGGTGTCGTCCCCAGGTCCTCGGAGCGGCGGTAACTAAACAAGGGATACAAAACGTGGCCCATTTGGGGCTGCAGCGCACGAGCTAATTCATTTTCTGTCGTTCGGTTCTGCTGAGCTTTCGTCATTTATCACTGATGCAGTTTCCACGGGAGCCTGCAGATAAATCAGTGTCTAAAATAAATAAATAAAGAGCCCCATCACTGGATGAGGTAGCAGGTGATGGATGGCAGCGCCTCGGTCTCCTGGCTCCATCTGGGGGGTCTGTGGCACTGGCAATCTAAGGGATCTCAGAAATGGGTGAAATCCCAATAAATACAGTACTTTGGGTTCGGCTGCTTGTGTCAGAAACTGGCGTTCTGGGTTAAGGTTTTGTAGACACACAAGTCTTCTCCCTTCTTGTGGTTTGTTTTGGGCAGGCAAATTCTAAGCACGTTTCAGCAGCAGCGTGAAGAGCTGCATTTGCTGGGTTTGATCACGGACGGCCCTGGAGGGCTGGGTGCCACACATGTCTGATAGGAAGGATCCTGGACAAGGATTTGCAAGAAAGTGCTGAAGCATTTAAAGCCGAAATTTCCAACAGTAGGCAAGTGCTCCCAACTCTCCGTACGCAAGAAAGCTCCTGGTGAAATCAAGAGGAAACTTGGAGGTTCAAGCCACGAGTCATTTTGCGTTACTAGAACTGGTGAGGCATTTCAGATGTAGCTGGAATAACTGAAAAATGTGGAAAACAGCCCAGGATCTGTCTCTGCCCCCGATGCCTGCATAAGGTGATGATGGTGGTGTTCAGGCAGTTACGGTAACAGCACACAGCCCCTGCAGTTTATCACCACGGGAGCCCCAGAGTTCAAGAAGGTAGCCGGAGTTTTAAAGAGGTGAAGAATACTGTGACTGATTATGATTATACACCTCCCAGAGGTTTCAAAGGGTTCTGGAAGCCCCAGAAAATGGGCACCTGAAGAACAGGCGGGTATTTGAGCCTGAATCCCAACACCGCAGCTAGGCAAAGCGATCTATAGGATTTTGCTCTCTGTATACAGCACTTCCACACTTCCAGGAGTTGCTCTTCTGGATGTAATTCAAAGGCAGCAGAGAACATAAGGGCTCTCCTGTGCACCCTTTAGGCAGCACTCTGGTTTGCTGCAGTTTCTGTGAGCAGCAGAGCTAAAAGCCCACGGCTGCTCTCTGCGGTCAAATTGCATTTTCAGGCCCATCACTGATGACGACTGATGTACCCCTCCACGGAGGAGCGTGTCGGGCTGGAGGTCCCCCAGGAAGGAAGCCTGGAAGCAGCACAGAGCCCGAAGCCCAGCACTGTGCCAAGACGATGATGCAATGTTGGCAGGGATGCAGCAGCCTTAGCACGGCACAGGGCACAAGTGCTGTGGTCCCCAGCCCCAGAGGTAACGTGGGCAGCACCAGCCTTTGGGACATCTGGGTGGTGCGACCCCCCGCAGGCGCCTCCATCCCCCTCCCCAGCCCTCAATCCTTATGGCCCAGGTTGTAAATATTAACCTGGAAGTTCTGCAGAGGAATTTTCCTTCGGGCCCACCAGCAGCCCAAGCACAGTGCTGAGGAGCAGTAACGGGGGGATGGGGATAGCCCTCCTTGGGCGCACCATGCATTGACCACCATCAGGGGCAGGAATGACGGGGCCAGGCAGCAAAGAGCAAGAGAAGAAGATGGGTTGCTTACCACCAGCTAGTCCGTACAAACCCAAAGCACGATCCCTATATATTCTGATTTGCAGGGCAGCAAAGCGCTCGTTTCTACCAACCCAGGAAAGAAAGCCAGCTTTGCTACCGACGGAAAAGCCAGGTGACCGCTCAAAGCTCTTCGCCCGTAGGTGCAAGACGGAGTCTCCCCTTACCTATGCAGCTGGGCTGGGTCCCGCTCCACGTCCCATCGGACTGGCAGAACCTCCGGGCCGATCCCACCAGCACGAGCGGGGCTAAGCAGGAGAAGGAGACGGAGGAACGGTAGGTGAAGCCTCTGTCCTCCCTCCTGCCTTGAGCGGGTATCCCCGGGTCACCGCAGAACACGGCTGCAACAGGCGGAGAGACAAGTGGATTGCGATGAACCTCCTCAAGAGCAAGCCATGTTAATAAGCTAAAGATGGGTCTATTAATGGCCCAAACCTTACCGCTCCCTGCCATCAAACTCTGTGATTGACTAGGGAATTAGCAGTGGTAGAAGGCGTTGCTGGCTACTTTCCTTGTAATTCTCTCTTTTTGTCAATTGCCGTTAATTAACTTCCACCTTCTCCCCCATCTTTTCTTTTTTTCTTTTCTTTTTTTTTTTTTTTTTCCCCCTAACAGCATGCTTAGCTTTAAAATGTATCTCTAATTGCACGATGTCAAATTGCTATATGGTCACACAGAAAGCCCGCTAATTATACAAGATCCAGGGAAAGGTGCAAAGAACACGGTGAGGGCTTTGTATGATTTAATATGAAAATGGCTATTGTGCAGCTGCCAGCCATCCAGCCTAGAAAAGAAACTCAAATCTGCCTTTATCATTATGAGACTTTTAACCAATTTTTTTTGCATTAGCTATTGTATCAGGCACACAGGTTTTCACCCAGTCAAAGTTCTGCCTTCACAAAATATCCCTAACTCCTCCTGCAGCACCACAGTGCCCTTGGCCAAAGGTTTTTTTCCTACAGCCTTTGGCAGTTTCAAGAGCCCTGACTGCAGAGGCTCGAATCCCTGGGGAGACACACGGAGGAAGAGCCAGTTTTAAAGACGCTTGGTGGACAGGAACATGCAAGATCTTCAGACGTGCCCACACACCTTCATTACAGGAGGTGGAGTGACTGCCTGCGTCCCCGTGGCCACTACTACAACCAAGACCCCCAGCCATGTGGCTGCTGCCGGAGGTGGGGAGCGCGTTCAGGCTTTTGGCTGCAGGCACGCTAAGCATCGTCATCTTTCCTCCTGCCATGCAAAACTCCCACTGCCTTCAGCTAATGCAAGCCCTCCCTTGGGCTCAGGGGTAGGAAGCACAGCAACCAGATATTTAACTTCCCACAGACTGAGAATGGTCCAGCCGTACCCCTGGGATGCTGTCAGGCAAGGCGGAGTTAGCACTAACATCAACGGCACGGAGACCAGAGATGCTGGAGAGAGGGAGCACTGAACAACTGGGTTTTAAGCAGACTCCTCCACCCCATTCATGCATGAACACATGGATGGCTGCCTACTCACGAAAGCACTGGGGAATTTCCCCGCTCCAAGTCCCATTGCCCTCGCAGGTCAGCACGGCAGGCAGGGAGAGCTGGTACCCCTCCAGGCAGGCATAGCTCACGCTGGACCCCCAGCTGAAGTCCGAGCCCACAACTTTCCCGTTGGGGATGGCTTGCGGGGATTTACAGATGATAGCTGAACGAGAAACAAAAGCATGCTCAAGTTCTCTCAACTCTTCAGCATAGTTATTTCCATTAACAAGCAAATTCGTGTCGGATCAAAGTCGTGTTCTGCTCTTGAAGAGCATCTCCTGGGACTGGGCTAGCAGGGGGCTGTGTAAACCTTCCCAGCTGTGCCTGCAGCTGTAAACCCCAACATTTTACTTTGAAGTTTGGAGTTAACCACATCCCAGGTCTCAAAGTGAGATTTCTGAGTCAGTGTTCGTTTCCCACAGAAGGTAAGAACCCACCCTGACTGAGTGTGAAAACTCACCTGAAATTCCCTCAAAGATTCAAACGTTCTGGACAACCTAGCTGAGTTTCAGCTTAGCAGTTGAATCAACAACCAGTCTGTATTTCATCCACTCTAGGGTGTTTCAATATGACATTTTTGCAGTGCTTTGCTTTTCAGCTCAGGGGAGCACTGGGAAAGATGCTAATCTCATGCAAATCAGCCCGGCCTCCAAACGAGACTCTGGCCACATTCTCTATTATTCCTGCAACATTAGCTCAGTTGAGAGAACGAAAGGAGTGTGACAATTGCTCTTTATAGCCTCAGAAGCAACTGAAGTGTATTTGGAAGTTTCTGTGTGGTCTGTATTTATATCAGAATCATGACAGCTAAATTTTCCAGACTGCTGAAGAAGTACACAGATGCTGATACAAGCCTTATCTACACTTGGTGGGTGAGTAAAACACTCGCAGAAGAGATCCAGCCTGTCCTGCAACTGTTCTATTATTTCCTTTTCCTATCTCCAAACTACAGAGGCAATCTTAGAACTGAGAAATAATGAAAGGAGTTGGAAGAAACATTTTTCAGACTTCTAGATGGTGCCAAAAAGTGCATGCTTGCAAAACATAATATTTAATTCGAGTTTGATCTGAGTTTTTGCGAAGAGTAAGTTGCTTCACTCTTTGTGCTTCATTTTTAATTCTCTGCTACGGGGATAACAGCAATTGTCTTCCTCCCAGGCATATTGTGATGATTTACAAGCCTGAAGACAGCAAGGTGTTCATGCTACGTTGCTAAAATTGTGGAAGTGCCTGTGTTTACAGGGGACAGACTGAACGACAGGACTGAGACTCCCCCCCGGGGAGGCTCGTTGCTGCCTACTACATTGCCACAAATTACAAAAAAGTTTGTGGCCTGCAAAACGTGTATCCTCCAATATTTACAGCAACCAGTCTTACCCTTGCAGGCGGGTTTGGTGCCATTCCAGGTTCGGTCTTTCGTGCAGGTTAGAGAAGATGCCCTGTCTGACTCCATCATGTAGCCAGGCGTGCACTGGAACACCACTGTTCGATTGTAGGTGAAATCACTGCCCAGCCTAATGCCGTTGGCTGGCACACCGGGGTCACCGCAGTTGATCACTGCCAACAGAAAACAAACAAACAAAAAATAATAATGAAGCGTTTCTGGCTGACCATCCCTTGTCTCACACTTCTGGATCTGCAAGAACCAGCAACCTGATGGTCCTGAGTGTTTTTCAACACAGGAAAAGTAATGGTGGAGAAGGAGCATCTGCAGCACAGAGGCTTGGGAGAGCTACGGAGCAGGCTGGGCTCCGGCACGTGGAGAAAACTTTGTTTCTACGCAGCGGAGCGAGCAGCAATCTTAACGACACATTAAGACCTTGCAAGAAGTATTAACACACATTAAACTTTAAAGAAAATCTGGGTCAGATCTGGGCTAGGTGGAAGCCAGTGTGCCCACGGCACCCCCTCCTCGCTTCACCCTAGTTATGGTCTCTTCTGCAGGACCACGGTGGCCTCATCCCCGTTCCTGGCACCTGCGGGTGGGAGCCGTGAGGAAACGCGGCGCATCCACCGAGGGGCTCCTGCAGAGGGGCTCTGCCCACCACATCCCGCTGCCGGCACGCTCGCCTGCAGAAGCAGCCCCGGAGAGCCCCTGCGGGCTGGCTGACATCTACTCATGAAATTATCACCGAGCTCCCTTCATCCAACTGGAAAAAACAAACTCCAAACAAGAGTTTTCCATTAGGTCCTTGCAGGGATTGCAGGCTGAGCGGCTGCCGCTGCCACAAGGCGGTTGAGCTGAGTTTCTCCGCACAGCGCAGCGTGTGTGTGTGTGTGTGCACACATCTACAGCGAGCCTCCAACACGCCCTGACAACCCGTCCCCAGAGCCTGGCAGCATCCTTCAACTCATCTTCCAGGAATCCAGCCCTGCGCTCACCTGTACACTCCGGACTGGTCCCAGTCCAGGTCCCGTTCACCGTGCAGTGCCTGCTTAGCACTCCTGTGGAGTAATAGCCTTCCCGACACTGGTATATGATGGAACTGGAGAAAATCAAGCCGTCGTTAAATATAACCCTCGCGTTGCTGGGGGTTCCTGGGTTTCCACAGGATATAACTAGAAAGTAAAACGACATAGTTAAAATATAAAAACCCACCACCACAACACAAACAACATCCCCCCAGAAAACCAGACCAAACCCAAGGGTTTCATCCTGCAACCGACTGTTCTCAATAAAGAGAAGATTTGCTGCAAAGCCCCTGGATCAGCTCAGACAGAACAGGCTGTTCCGTGGGAAATCAGCTGCATCGATCCAACAGGATCCCAAGCACCACTCCCCGGCTGGGAGCAAGGGCTCTGCTTTGCCAGGCACCGCGTCCCAAGGCTGTGGGGCAGCGGCCCTGGCAGGTGATTGAGAAAAACCTCCGTCCCTGCAGGCAGTCTGTGCTCGACACAGCAGATCCCCCTTCCCCTCTGGGCAGACGCCCAGCCTGCCAGCATCCCCCTCCCACTGCTCCTCCAGGCTGAAGGAAGAACTCCCCTCTGGTTTTTGCAGGACCTTATCCCAGCTCTCAATCTCCCAGCTGGTCCTACAGCTTAACAAAGCAGACTGTGCCCACCACCTTCCAGGAATTTGGAAGTCCAGACATGAGCTTTGCTTCCCTTTGGGAAGCCAACAACTTTGCAGAACAAAAAGGAACAAAAGCAGCAAGGGAGCCCGCTGCACTCCCGCTCCGGCATTGCTCACTGCCCAGCTATATCCAATTATGCTCTCAGAGGAAGGAGAATATTGTGGGAATACAATTACAGGTTTGTCAGTGCCCAAGTTTTATGTCTGAAGTACCTCAGCACCACGGCAATAAAAAGGCGTCAGAGCGAACAGTGGCGCACGAAGCCCTGTCATGACCAAATAAGCACCTGCAATAATTGCAGCCAGCCCTCATTTACCCCGAAAATTACAGGACACAAAAGAAAATCACATGAATTAAGGAAAAGCTTACACCACAAATCCCAGCTCTTTGACAAGGAAATTCCTTGCTCCCACCTCTTCCCTGCATCGTGCCACAACCTCTGCAAGAGCATCAGTGGGTGCATACACAAGGTGACCCGCTCCTGCCCTGGGACCCCAGAAACGCAACTCCAGCTCCCAGCACCAGCCACCAGCGCAAGGAGAGAAGTCTTCCTCTGCCTCGTTGCTTAGTTTGCTGACAGCCTGTTAACAAAGGAGCTTGTTGGAGGCATATCTGTTTGACAGGAGGAAACTAATAACCATTCCGGACTGCGTGCACAGAAACTCTGCATGGCACTAAACTCAGCCGAGGTGCGCTCTCGTTACCGATTTCTCATGCAGCCAACGTCTCTGTGATACACGGTGTCATTTCCAAGAGATGCTGGGATAAAAGTCAGATCCTATCATCTCAGAAAAAGCTCGAAACTACTATTTCACTGCCTGCCCATACATCAGCTGTTCTCTCCTGCCCAACCTCCTCCACCTACGCACGTGGCCAAACACACACAGATGACCCAAAAATATTATTTTTGTGACTGCAAGGCGACTCGTGGAAACGGTTTAATCGCAGCGTGCATCAGCTGTGACCCGTATAGGCTAGATATAAAGGAAGCTGTAAACGTAAGGATGAAAAGTTTAAACTTTTGAAATAGTAATTTAAATACAAATAGGATCTAATCATGCAAGTGAGCAGTAAGCGGGTAAATAATTCCCTTTAGCTTCAGTGAGAGGTGTAAAATGAATTAGGCCCCAGAAGAAAACCCGGCTTTGGCTCTGGTTTTTGAACAGAGTATAAATCCTGAAAAGCCCAGAATCCCCATAGTCATACCCACTCGCATCTCCCTTAAGAATCTCAAACCCAATCGCCTTTAAACCGAAGCCAAAATTCAAGACAATAACCTGAAAAGCAGCTGCATCAGATGGAAATTCTTCAGAGTTGCTGCTTTTTTACCTGGGAAATGTTTCAAGGGATGATGCTCAGCTGAAATGGCCGATACGACCAGAAGGGTCTGACTCTCCGCCGCAGCAAGGAGTGCGAGGGGTGCCGAGAGCCAGCTCACCCCGCCCTCCCACCCAGGACTGGGGTTCTCCCACGTTGCAGAAGATACAACCGACGAACCCAGGATCCAGACCCTTCACCCCCCCACCAGCACACGGCTCCCTGTTTGTGCCAAAGACCCAAGCGCCCCGACTCCCAGCCCGCTCCGGCGGCCACCAGCACGGACCCTGCCAGGGTGCTGAGCACTGCGGGGCAACCCTGCAAGGCCAAAGCCCACCGCTGCTCCTGCAACATCCCAAACATCCCTGGGATGCACAGGCTGTTTCGGAACTCCCCACTTTGGGGGTTCTGGTTTGTTGCTTTATCAAAGAAGATTTTGTTCCTACGGTGATTTTTATGAAGTCCTTTTCGAGCCATCAACTCCATTCCCACCGAGTACCTGCACATCTCCAAAGCCCACCCGCAGCACAAGGTTTTCCAAGCAGCGGGATGGGGTGAGCTCAGCATGGCAGGCTCCAAGCTCCTCGCGAAGTATAACAGGAGACGGCACAGCAAGGACCGAGGACTTAAAAATGTGCTTCTGAGCCTTCCCGAAAACTCAGCTACTCGCCCCAACGTGGAGCTGGAAGGCAGCCAAGGGCACGCTGCCCCGCTCCTGTGTTCCCTGCCCGCTCTTCCAGCTGCCGTTACCAAACCCGAGCGGGTTTCGGAGCCAGCAGCTGGCTGAGACGGGGATGACCATGGGCTGCATGTGCTGCTGCCGCTGCGACAGACTCCCCCAGCTCCTCCTCCCAGCGAGGAAGCAATTCTGATTTTTGAGGATGCATGCGGTGCATGTGTGCTGGGGCAGCCCGCGAGCGGTGACAGCAGGGACGGCAGTGTCTGCCTTGACTCCTGATGACAGCCAGAGCCCGTTGCCCACGATCCCATTGTTCCTGGGGTGGGGGCAGCTGGGAAGCTTCTGTATGCTACGAAGTGGCCTCTGCTATATAAAACATCACAAGGCTCAGAGGTGCTCCAGAGCTCAGTAATAATTAATTTGATGCCAATCCATGCATCCTTTTTCTGAAAAGCTTGTTAAGATTCCCCCCTTGCCTTCCTTTGCTTTTTCCTATGTGTTTTACAGCGAGAAGCTGCTGGGAGAAGGGAGTTTCTCTGGTCAGACCCTGGGCTCAGAGCTGGCATAGCTGTGCATGAAGCCACTGATGCTCAGAGCATGATCAGATGAGGCCACCAAGCTCCCCCCGCCCCAACATGTACCACCGTTAGCCAAAGCAGCATCCTCCAGAGCAGGGCAAGGGCTCAGACTTACTATACATTCCAGCTCCCCTAGCCCTACGCAGCAAATACCTCCCCGAACACTCCGAGAGGGGCTTGTTTCAGGGCTTTTCTGGCAGCCAGCGCCAAGAGAAGGCACTTTTCTGTGAGGAGCAGCAAGCCCTGCTCTTCAGAAGCGAGGGAAAGCTGAGGGCTGATGACTGCTATTGGTGCATGTCTGACTACACTCGAGGTGGTGCGTGGATACAGTGTCCTTCGCGTGTTCCCCCTCCTCTGACCTAATCTTTCTAACCATCCGTACTTCTTTTGGGCTCTGCTGCCATCTGACCGCCCGGCTGAAACGCTCTCCTAATGACGCCTGACACATCAGGCAAAACCTCCTGCTGGAATAAGACACAGCTGAGAGCCTTTGGAGTCCCAAAGCCTTTGCTTCAGGGCTGGTAATTTTCATGCCGTTCAATTTAACCAGTAACCCATAACCCACCTAACAGAAAGCAAAAAAGCAGCCTAGACCCGAATCCCAGCCCTGCCACCTCCCATGTCCTCAGCAGTCAAGTGGGCATGAGACAAAACTTTCTTTTCCCAGTGTTATCACTTAAAATAAACATGTTTCCGTCTACTGAAACTGCCAAAGAGCAGCCAGAGCCCCCATCTCATTTTGGATGCGGCTTTAATTCACTTGGGGAATCAATAAACATTATACAAGCAAATATTCTGCTCAACTTCTAAGGGAAGGAAGGAGCGTGTGGCAGAGTCCGACTGATGAGCTCCCTCCTGCAACACTCCTCTGCCAACACAGCCAGGGCATCAGGAAGGAGAAGAAGGGAAAAAAAGAATATAAAATTCCGTTTACACTTTAAAAACTTGCTGGAAATTAAAGCTAAATGAGGCCTGAAATCTGCAATTTTGGAAATCCAGGGAAGCTGCTCTTACCAGGGACAGAAAACCCGGAGCTACATAGCACAGGCTGAAGCAGAAGTCCCAGGAGTCCCTGCACTTCATTTAAATCCAAACCATTTGTGCATTTCGTAAAAATAAATAAATAAATAAGATAATCAGTTGTGACTTCTTCCTGCGTCCCTATTCCTTCGATTTTCTTTGAAAAAGTTCTAGTGGGTGACAGGTATTGGGATTAAGAGCCGATGAGTTTCAAGGTGACCCTCTATGAAGCTCGGTGCTCCTGCCGGCCGCGCACATCCCTCCGCGGATCAGAGCCGGCGCAGGAAAGCATTGACGGTCGAATACCCACCCCTTGACTTCAAAGTCAAGGAGACACTTTGTCATTGAACCTATTACAGCAGCTTGCTTGCTCTCTCTGGAATGGAGATATCAGCTCCTCTCTTCTTTCCTTCTATTTATGCTGTAGGATTTGCATGGTGTCCTCTGGACCTCCACGCACTTACATGCTCCTCTGCAGCGGGCTCCCTGCTCCTGCTGAATGGGCTGAGACCCTCCGTGCTCACCTAGCAGCTCGTCTGGAGAGCAATTTGCATTGAATTCCCTGGGCAGGCTAGTGCTGGTGACCTGTGAAGCCCCGTCAGGCTCGATTTTGCTCAATTTTGGTGGCTGAGAGCAGCGAACAAGTGGCTGAGGCAGAGAGCTAATGTGCCGCGGAGGTGCCGAGCAGCTCTGCTGCCACGCCGGAGCTTTTCCACAGCAACGTCGAGATGCCTGCTCCTTCCAATCACTGGCCCTCATCTTCATTTGCCCTGAATTAAATCCCAAAATTAATCTCTTCTCTCCCTCTCCTATAAATACCGTTTCCAGCGAGTGGAATATAGCGTTCAAAGCGCAGTCAGAAGAACACCTTGTAGCGCTTGCAACTGGCTGTGAATACAAATGACGGAGACACAGCACACTGCTCATCACTGTAAATGACTTTCCTATATTGGCCAGTCAGCACTTAACATTAAATGACTACATTACAGGCATAATGTTATTATTATTCATAAACTACGAAAAAAAAAGCTGCCACGGATCCACATTTTGGTGCCGCTGGAACCTGATGGGTTATTTATCCTAAGATTAATGAACAGAGCCTTTCCACTGCAAGAAAAAAAAAACACCAACCAGAGAATGAAAAAAAAACCCAAGACCTGAGTGTATTAATAACATGATTCAGTGTCTTTTCAATCAAGAGCTCCATCAATTTGGAATAAATTTCCAATTCATTTACAAACTCTCTCTGAGCTTTTGGCTTTCAAACCAGCTGGAGAGCAGCACTTGCCCAGGTCTCCTTGCAGTTGGTATCCTGCCTCATTTTGGCTTTTGTTCATTTCCCAATTGATTTTTAAACACTTTTATAAAACAGCAGCAGTGAGCAGCACAGCTCGAAGAATGCGGCTGGGGGTTTATTAGATTGGATTAGAGGGTCTTACTTGACTCCTTCAAATGGAAAAATCAGGGGTTTGGGGTTTTCAAATATGAAAATATGCTTACTGGATTATAATTTGCATTTTGTGTTTCTACTTAATGTAAATGACTCTCGCATGTGCCAGTTCCAGCTTTAACGGGGGTTTGAAGCTATTGACATTTCTCATTCTGCTGCGTTTCCTCACCAAAGCAGCACCGAATGCATCAGCGGTACCCACAGGCGCTCTGCCCAAAGGGGGCATTTCTGACCACCGAGCTGGGTACGTGATGCAGCTGAGGAGACACGGGCAGCAAGCCTGGGAGCGACACTCTTGGGGGATGGCCGGGAGCGAGGAGCAGATCCCAAAGGCTCTTCCTACTCTATACCTCAATCCAGATGTTGGCATGAACCTCAACAACCCGAAACCCTTTATACCACACCGGTGCAGCCTGCACAGCAGAGCAGAGCTGGGCATGCAGAAAGGCAATACTCATCCTCCAGTGAGGAAAAACCCTCCTACGAGACATGACCTGCAGGTGTTTGGGAAGGGGGGACCTGAGGGTCCTTGCCGTGCATGCAGTACTTGGAGGAAACAGGGAACATGAGTATTATTTCTTGCAGCACCAGACTGTCCCTGGTGACTAAAGCAGAGGGAAGGGCTGGCTGGGCAGCTGTCCCTGCCGCAGTGTTGCAACAACCTTCCCTGCCTTGCTTCTGGAGACATCACTGCAGGCTTGGCATGACGTGGGAGAGGATGCGGAGCTGGCAAAGTACCTTCGCATTCCGGCTGCGTGCCGCTCCAGGAGCCGTTGGCTTGGCAGGTCCTCTCGGATGAGCCCCGGAGCATGTAACCGGGCTCGCAGCTGAACCGGACCACGCTGCCGACATCAAAGTCATCTCCCAGCCCAATGCCGTGGGACGGGATCCCCGGGTCACCGCACATCCCCTGACTGCCTCCTGTGGAGAAGAGAGCACGGTATCAGCAGAGTAAGCAACGCATAGGATACGGCCCTTCTTCCCTCGCCACCGCACGCGTTCGGGGGGCCGGCACACTGATCTGCGTTGTGTGGCTGACTCTGTTTAGCTCTGGCTATCAGCAGAGCGGGGAGATGCCAGATGAGATGTCCCCCAACTCTGGGAGCCCACTGGTTTTAAGCTGGTTGCAAACCATGGCCATAACTCCTGCATCTCAAGATGGAGCCCTTGGCAGCTGCAGCCGCTTCCCGCGGCAGCTGCTCCAGCAGACAGCAGCTCGGTTGCCAGCATCAGTCATGTGGATGGTTTCCCTCCAAGCAGAAATTACGACATGCTCCGAGCCACCTCAGCATGCCCGATTGTATTTGCAGAACAAGAAGCTGTTGGGTTTGGAGCACGGAGGCGGGGAGGGATCCAGCTGAGAAACACCCGCCTGTACAAGTTGGGAAGGCTTGGAGCTGCCGGCTGTAAGGCAGGGGGACAGGAGGAAGGGAGCAGCTGTAGCAGATGCCTCGCAGGGGTTCTCCAGAGCAGGCTGGAGAAATGCCCGCCTCCTCGCTGCCTGACACGGGCTCACACCGTGTATTGCCTGTTCTTGGCTTTCTCCGCTAATGATCTGTGTAAACACATCCACCCCCAAGCCAGGAAAGACGATTTCGCTCCTGCAGCTAGCAATGAAGTTCCCAGCTCCCAGGCCTTCTGTGCCTTGCTGCAGGTACAGCCTTTGCAGCCTTATGTGTAATATAAACCATAATGAGCGCATTCATCATCTTGCACGGAAAGAGAAGGAGGAGAACGCTCCCAGGTTCAGCATTTTCTTTCACGTGTTAACTGATATCAAAGTCTTTCTGTCTCATCTTGTGGTGCCGCAGGGATCCTCCGCACGCAGCAGAGAACCTTTGGCAGGAGATGAGCCAAGCTGTGTTCTGCCTCTTCGCTGCTTCTGTAGGCGTACCGCCCCAGTTTGGTGTTAAACGGGAGCTTTTCCCCCAAGCCCCTGGGTGGAAAATCATGGTTCGGAGGTAGTGGGCATTTGCCCGGTCCCCAAACAGAGAGGGCTCATCCAAGGCCATCAGCCTTGGTCTCAAGCTGCCTCCATGGAGCCATTCAGAAAAATCACACCCAACAGATGTCCGTAGGAACCAGTCGGAGTCGCACTAAACGTTTCAAAAAATCCACCCACACAGATGACAGGAGAGACAGTGGAAACCACACGGGGAAGAGGCACGAATTAGAGCAGAAAACCCTTCCAAGTAGCTACAGATCAAGAACTCTGCAGATATGGCTTCTGAATAGGAGGATGACTCCACTTGATTTCTTTTTGCCTTCCAAAGCAGAGGTTAAACTTGGTCAAGTGGAGCTGCTAAATCTAAGTGGCATAATTAAAAATTAACACGTGTCCCAAATGCTTTGCTACAGCTAACTTCTTACTTTGGCTGCCTCTGTGCTCTCCAAGGACCAAGTGACGGGCTGGCATGGGGAGGGCTTTGCACAGCATCCTGCCTGCTGCTGGAGGCCATGGGCTGAGGTCCCAGCTCCCTGGTTTCAGGAAGGCTTGGCAAACACAACTCACTGCATCCCCCATCACCTTGGACCCAAGTCTCGTCTCGTCAGGGACATTTTTGCTTATCAGGATGTTTTCAGTGCAAGACCCTTCTCACTCTGGCATGGGAGTGGGGATGGACTTCTGTTGCCAAAGTGCTCTCAGTGGAGATGCTGATGATGTGGAAACTGACTGTACCAGCTTGCACTTGCCTTGTGCAGACCTAGGACCGCTGTGGTGTCGTAACAGCAGATGTCAGGCCCTGGAAAGGGGCCTCACGGACTTCTTTTACTGGGACGCATGAGAAAGAGGGTCAGATGCTGCAGATAGGATGCAAGGATCCAACTTTGCATAAGACACGTTCATCCTATACAGCCTCTGCACGGAGAAAACTGTAAAGCAGCAGGCTGTAGTCCACCTCCCACCACAAACATTTGCTGCAGTGATTTATTTCTCGTCTTGCCAGCCGAGCGGTTTACTCTGTGCCAGAGCTTATCATCCAAGTTGCAGGAGACTGGAGAGCTGAGACGCAGTGATTTTCAGAGTCTTCCACAATCCCCCGCTGTAGCATGTGTATTTCTCTGGTTCAGCAAAGCACGTCGGGTTGCCCTCTCAGAGGATGGAACTGGGAGGACTGGACTGCCCCATCCCCTCCTGCCCGAAGCCCACCTCACCTGAGCAGTGCGGCAAGGAGCCGCTCCAGTGCCCGTCCAGCTGGCACATGCGAGTGGAGTTGCCGATCAGCGTCCGCTTCCCGAGGCAGCTGTACCGCACCACGGAGCCGACGGTGTACTTGTCCCCTGAGATCTGAGCTTGGGGGGGTGAGCCGGGGTGGCCGCAGGAGACCACTGTAAGAGACAGATGCAACAGCTTCAACCAGGAGGGAACTGCCCGTGATGCTCGTACACAGGCAGGTGCAGCAGGGACACAGCAAAGTACTGCACTGTTTGAGGCCATACTGCACACGTTTGAGGTTGCTGCATGGGACCTTGGCAGCTTAAACCCACTCATCTGCCCCAGAGCCCACCGAACGCCCAGGGACTCACGCCACGGTGCAGCTGTGCATAGCAGACCTTGCATCGGTCTCCTCCTGGGGCACACAAGCTCATCCTGTAAGAGCTGCCAAGGGTTTGTGCATAAATGCCTAGTCTTGATGCTGACAGGCATTCTGCAGGTTCCTTGGAAAGGCTCACCCCTTCTTACACAGGAGTATTTCCATGCACACCCCCACCCCCACCCACCCTCGGCAGCGCCAGGTCCTGCGACACAGAGCTGCAATTGATGCCATGTCACACCTGAGCAAATTATCCCAGCAGATTCTGAGCACTGCTCACTCGACCATTGCTAGTAAAAACCCGCTGCTAACAATAATTAATAGGTTTACTTTAGCTTAGCAATCAGAGTGGAGACAGGGAGGCTGTTGACAAATACAGTGGCAGATCCAGGGGTTATTAGACAGGTTTGGATGAGGATGCTCAGCGCCATGCACCACTCGGTTTCTGAAGGAAAGCATCCGTAATGGATATCTTATCTCCCTCTGCTACAGTCTAAAAATACCAATAGTGGCATTAGGTAGAAAACATGATGTATGTTTCAATAAAAAGGAGAGCACGCGTATGTTTGGGCACGTGGGCGTTGAAATACACTGGTGCAGAGCTGTGACTAAAACCAAGGACGCTTTGCAAGGAAATGGGTTTGATAGGTAATACTTAAACTCACACTGTAACTAACAATTTAATAACAGATACTCCAGCAGATTCAGCTAAGCTTAAAACCTGTGGTGGGATGGAGGTTTTTAAAGGATTTATGTACACGGTATGAAGACTGTTTCTTCTGATGTGTCAGGCTCTGCTCCCGTGTATTTACTGGACTCGCCGTCACACGCCTCAAAGGGGATCAGCCCTGTTTTACTCCCTCCGCAGGAACAGGCATGAGACAACATTTGCAACCCAAGCTTGTCTGGCATCAACCTCCTTAATTTATGTTTTAGAAAGTGCCTAGTAATTTTAGGTACCCAGCTGTAAACACTTTACAGGAGTATGAGTTTCAGCACTGAGCACATCTGAAGTTCAACACGCAGAAAACAAAGACATGCAAAAATGTCTTTTTTTTTTTTTTTTTTAAACTGTTAAGCCCATGAATCCAAATGATCAGTCGTAAAACTGACCTCAGTGTCCAAAGTTTTGGGAGTGCCCCCAAATCCTCCAAGTCAAGGGATGGTCAACATTTTAAGGAAGGAGATCCCTTTTACTTAGTTGGAAAGCTGTGGACTGAGGGAGCCTGAGATATCGGGCTGCCAGGTTTTCCAAGGTAACTACCCCCTCGGAGCCCCTGCGGCTGCCGCACCCCACCGTTATCACTTGTCAATTCCCCATGGCCTGTACAGGGTGCTGCAAGTGTGAGGAGGTGGCATGCTGCTAACAAAAGGAAAGGAAAATGTGCCCAAACCTGCTTTGTATGACTAGGTGTCGAAGGATAATACAAGAAAAAAAAAACAACAAAACCAGAAACAATCATGGCTTTGGAACAGCTAAGCTGATTTGAATGTAAGGAGCTCCATCTCTGACTGCCCCCGCCATTCGTTATGCCACTCGTTATGTCTGCAAAAGGATGTTCTAGCTGTGTCTGCCAGGGGTCTGCTCCTGTCACCGGGCAGCCCTACGTCACCTGGAAAGGCACTCTGGACCTTGGCTCCCCCCAGTGTAAGCTGGGGACACCCCCACTGACACCCTTCATACAATGCAGGGAGATCTCCTGGACCAGGTACTACTCCTGCAGTGTGAGGCCACCATGAGTTTTTGTGTCTTTGGAAAGACACCTCAAGCCAAACCATTGCCCAGAACCCCCCAATTCTCTCTGCAAACCACAGCGGCAGAAAGGGCCAGGATACTGTAAGAAAGGAGGAGGAACGGAAAGCAAGGGTCAAGAAGCAAATCCTCTTTAGCACCTGCGCTACAGCAGAATAAAACCTGCATTTATTTCCCCATCGCATTGTCATTTCCCTCCCTCAAAGCCGCGGGGATGAGTGGGTGTATGGAAACTCAGCCATGCCCCAGCAGTGTTAAATATGCTCGTCCTCAGCCTGGCTAATTGCACGCCGCTTCCTAAGAAGATCTGTGTTGCACAGGTTTTGCTGCCCTTCTCTACCTGCAACACTTTTGCTGGAGCTGCAGAGAACCAGTAAAACCCAGTGGGAGCCACCTTCCCCTGCAGAGGGAAACCACCTCTGTCTACCAGGATTTCTCTTCTCAGACCACAAATTCCCCTTCAGCGGGCAGGATCCAGAGGCCAGTGAAGCTGATGGAAGGATTCCCATGGATTACAGAGGGCTTTGGATCCAGACTGTTTTACACAACCATTCAGCTAAGCAACAGAGAACTACATGGGATGAAAGCCTGTGGTGGATGGGTATTATTAAGAACTTACAAAGACACTGTGGGAGGGCACGGTCCCAAGTGCCATCCCCCTGACAGGTAAGGACATGTGTACCCAATAAGTAATATCCATGGCTGCACTGATATGAGACAGTTGTTCCAAAGCTGAATCTGTGAGGACCACTTGGCTGCACTTGACGGATGCTGTTTTCCAGGTGCCCAGGGTCAGTACAGTTTACAACTGCAAACAAACAACAAAAAAACAAAACAAAACAAAACAAAGGGTGTAACAAAGAACAAAGGATTCTCCAAAAACGAGCAGGAAAAGGGGGAAAAACTGCAAATCACATCTTCCACAATTTAAAAGGGTTTTTTTCCCCAGTCTTTTTTTTTTTTTTTTTTTTTTTTTTAAGATTGTATAGGGTGGAAATAGAAAAAATCCTTATTAAAAGGAGGAAAGAGAGTAGAGGCAATGCTGCAGGCTCTCGCCTTGCCACGCGAGGACTAGCAGCAGCGCCTTGCTCTCCGGCCCCAAACCATCTCACATCATACGTGAGAATAACCGATTCCTTGACCAACACAGCAACAGTATTCACAGAGATGCTGGATTAAGGGAGTACAGAGGAAGGGAGTGCAGGGAGGGGATGGGAATTTGATAAGTGAACTTGAGCGCTAATACCAGCAGAAGAAGGGCAGCCTCGAAGGAGAAAGGGCTCTGCACAAAGACCGTGGTGTTTGGTTTGCATGAGCTGGTCTAGGGGTACCAGGTTGACCTCTGCTATGGGTCTGGCCTGGTATTTTCTTGTGTCCTCCCCACTGACAACATACACTTCAATGTCTTGGAGGATGTAGGGCTGGGCAGGGTCCGTTAAAAACTTTGAGTGGAGTCCAAGAGACAAATCGGGTTTGTTGCATGCGATCTACCCAGGTCCTCGGAGCTCAAACATCACTCGTATGTTCCTGAGGAACCGCAAGATTTGCTTTACGTGGATTTCTGACAGCATCAAGCAAGATCTTAGGAACCCAGAGTAACCAGCGAGGAAGGCGCAGACAAATCACATAGAGCAGGGGGGTAGAGGACTCACCGCGGCAGGTGGGCAGGGTGCTGCTCCACTGTCCATTGGCCAAGCACTGGGACTGGGATGCTCCTTCCAGGCGGTACCCAGTGTTGCACACAAACTTGGCCACGTCGTTCAGATTGAACTGACTCCCTTGCGTCAAGCCGTTGGCAGGGTTGCCAGGGTGGCCGCAAGTGATGGCTACAATTAGAAATCGGAGCGATTACTTTTTTTTGCCTGGAAGAAAGTGGATGAACCACTGGAAAAAAAAAGTTCCCAAGGAAGGAGACCATAAAACACCCACGTCAACCCTGAAACCCACACGAACACGTAAAGATTTGCAGCCAGCACTGTTGAAATACTGAATCAAGTGGAGAGCACAGCCAGTACCTTTGTTCATGTTACTGGCATAAGAAATTCTCTGAACCGCTCTCTAAGCAGCTGAGTGCCAGCATCCTACTGACTTACACCGTAAATCCCTAGAGCTCCTCTTCAAAAATCCCAGCTACTGCTATTAATCTATTGCCTTACATTACCCTGGGCATCACACACAGAGTCATGAAACCTGATGTTTTCCTCTCCCTTCCTGGTGTACGTCAGATGTATGCTCACTGCCCTATGAAGTTACATCTGGAGGGATAGTTAAGAGAGAGGAAAAATAGAAGAAAGATCAGGTTTCTAGCATATGGTCCAGAAAGCTTAAATTGTCCTGCTTTAAGCTGGGGAAATTCGGGGGGAAGACGACACACCTTTATTTCTAAATCCCTGAAATGAGGAATTCTGTGTAGCTCTTGTTCCTGTGGCTGATGGTAGCAACAAGGTAAAAGGGTAAAGGGTCTGAGCTGCTCCACCAGCGCTGGGGGAAGGTGCAGAGGCAAAGGCTGGAGCAGCAGTCAGCACAGACAGCCCTGACATTCAAAATCCTTCTGCCTGGACCACTCCGTGGCACCTTGGCAGAGGTGGGCGACACAGGGCAGACGCAGCCCCTGCTGCGAGTGATGCCCAGAGACCTTCGCTGTGAGCACAGCAGCCAGCTCCACTGCACAAAAAGAAATGTCAGGATATGCCACGCAGCGTTTCTTTGGCTGCTTAAGGAATGCGACATCTTCCGACAGCTGAGGACAAAGCAATATTGATTATTGTCATGCTGAAAGAGGGTAATCATCCATCAGCAAAAGTCCAGCAGTTTAGCAGTACAGCTGCCAAAGCCCGAAGCTAGAGGGGAAGATGAAATTCCCACAAAAGATCCATAACATTTGACTGCCAGGGCTGGACTATACCACAGGGATGGGAATTTATTCCTTATGCAAGCTGGTGACAGGTACAGGTCTGAAAAATATGAAGCAAGGTAGCCTTTCGGTGCTGCAGGAAGCAGATGTCAGATTCTCTGAGGTGCTTCTGAATATGATTATACATGTTTTGAAACAACTGATGGATTCCGTCCCAGAGGAAAAAAAAAAAAAAAAAAAAAGGCTCCCCACAGTTGGCACAGATCAAAAAGACCCGTTCACACAGAGGAAGCAACCGCAGCAGGTTTAGAGAGAAAGTATCAGGACAATAGGAAATTATAATGTGCCCTGAGCTGCTTCAGACGCAATAAAGCCTCAAGGCACCTAATTTCAGAGCCCAACAGTGCTCTCCTTTAAAGACATCAGATTTATGTTATCTGTAAGGCCTAGTGTAATAACTTCAAAGCCAACTTCTGCGTATGAGACACCCTTACAGGTGCAAGCACGAAGGCTTGGGGGGCTTTCAGGCACCAGAGTCAGAAGCTGGCACAAAGCAGAGACAAATTGCTCAGGAACCTGCCCTGTGCTGGTTCAGTAGTCAGAAGACACATACGGACGAGCAACGTTCAACCTGCTTTGTTCTAATGGGTTTGGTCCCTCCTGGAAGAAACAAGATGAGCCATGAAAATGGATGTTTAGAAAATCCTGCATTTCCATAAATCTGCCTGACAGCTGGAGGACCTCCATCAATATGATTTTCTGATTCAAGGTTAGTAAGTATATACTTGGCAGGCAAAAATGAATTAAAACTTTTCCAACAGAGCATCCTCAGACACAAGAGTAAATTCAAAACGATCTACGGACCCAAAACCAGCCTTTCCAATAATTCTTTTCTGAAGATGCTCAGGCAGAATCACAGCCATCCTCCAAATCTTGGAGTCATTGCTAACCTTGACCGCTTCAGTCTGTTTCTTATTTTTAGGCTGGAATCTGCATATTTGCTGATAGGTCATTCCTCACTTCGTATCTTGCCGTTACTATTGTGCCTCAGCACACAGAGCTCTAAACCAGGCAGGAGAGATTGAAAGCAAACAACTGGAGAATCACGATATGAAATACCCGGATTGCACTGTCCATTGATAAGAAGATGCTTAAACTTTTATTAACACCTTAGAGCTCCAGGGGCTTACTTAATTAGCTTATTTACTGGAAGGATAAATGAGCAGGTTGTACAAGGTGACTTGTGAATGTGGATCAGAGGAGGAGAGAGACTAACTTTCCTCCGGCACAGGTCTCAAAGACGGTGACAACCGCGGTGTGCCCGGCGGGGCTGTATCTGCCTTTAGCCCCCCCACCCCCTGATAAAGGCGGGTCCCCCCAGAAATCACACCTTAACTGGGCTCCCCCGTTAAGAAATTCCGTGTATGAAAAGCGCCAAAGTGGAATTGCCGAAGCAGCAAAGCTTCGCCACTCCTGCCAGGCCGCAGCTCTCCTGCGCGAACCCCGGGATGCTTGTGCAGCACGCTCGCCACGTGCGTGTGCAAAGCAGCTGTACCCAGCCCGGGCATGTAAACTCTGCACAACGGCTTTACACGTGCTCTCATCCTCTGAGCGTCACCAGGGCTAAAGAAATCTGACAACATACTTACGCACACAGACAGGCGTCTTCCCAGACCAGCGGTGATCCTGCTGGCAGATCCGCACCGACATGCCGATGAGGCGGAAGCCGGGGCTGCACTGATAAACCACGCTGCCACGGTAGTTGTAGTTCTCCCCGTTGATCTGCCCGTTGACAATGGGGCTGGGCACCCCGCAGTGCCCCGCTGCAGGAGGGAGACAGGGGGGTCACCGAGAGCTCACGGGGAAGGCATCGCGCGCCACCCCGATGCTCTGGGTTCCATACCCAGCAGTCATAAACAGCACCAGAGCAGCAGTAAAAACCAACGTATTGTTTTTAAAGCTCTCCTCTCCAATTTCAAAACACACGTACTGAGCCATAAGGAATCAAAGTCTAATTTCTTTTTACACACCAGTGTTACCGAAATCTCGGAATGAAGAACTTATCGACACCAATGTGATGCAGATAAGCAAACGCTTCTTTATTGACGGCCGGGTGCGTGAGTGAGTCCTCTCACGATCAGCGCACACCAAGCTTCAAACTCAGACACCTCATATAGAACTTATTCATGCACATTCATTAAGCATTCATGCATAATCATAGTGTTTCCCAGAAATCATTAACATACTCTCCTCCCATATCCGATTCTGCGCAGTAAAGGTTAGAAAGGACCAGAAATGGGTCTGGGGTACCATTTGGGTAGGTGGTACATGAGTCGGTGGTCGCGATCTCCCCCTGCCAGAATTGCCTTTTACTAAAGTTCACGGTTTCTTGGCAGGTAACTACAAGTTGTTCCAGTCGACTCTCCCCAGTTCCTGTTAATTCTATATTCTGACATTTCAATACACTTTCTACGTACAGAAGACTAGTCAAATACAAAGAAATCTGTAAAATCCCAAATTTGTTACCTAAGTTTTAAACAATGATTCTGGCCCATTCTTCTAGCCTTGGTACAGAGCTGTACAAAGGATTTTATAGCAGCTCTTGCTGTGCAACTACAAGTTTCATTAAAATATATTTCTTATTCCAAATTATTTTATAAAATCAAATAAAGTCAATTCTAACTTATTAGCAGATCTGTAACACCAGTAGCACCGAATCCCTGCTCGGACCCTCTCTTGAATCAACATCTAAAATTCCTACTCCTTCCTGAAAGGCAACCGAGAAGCTTTCCCGACAAACACCCGAGGGGATGCTCCACACCTACCCAGACATCGCACTTCTGCTCCGCTCCAGAGCCCGTTGGCCATGCACTCCCGCACGCGGGACCCGACCAGGGTGTAGCCAGTGTTGCAGGAGAAGATGGCTGTGGCCCCGTAGCTGGTCAACGTGCCGATCTTGTTCCCATTTGGCGGGGTCGGCAGCTCTCCGCACGAGATGACTAGAAGAGATCCCAAAGCACAGTGAGCGACAACAGGCGGGGAGCGATGTCTGGTATAGAAACGCTCTCCGCGATGCTTACCACCACGAGTTATTAATGAAGTCAGAAATGAGTAGGAAAGATTATTAAATAGTTACACGGCTAACAACAATTCAGAGTCGCGTTACACGAGGTGACAAAAATAAGTGCTATTAATATTTATGCTTCAGGACGTGAGGGAAGTACTAAAGGTAAGACTGGCTAGGAAGAAACTGTAGAAGTTTTTCACATAGGAAGTTTTTCACTTCACATAGGAATATTTCTAGTATTTCTCTTATTATTTCTATTATTAACCCATTGCTAGATACAGCCTGGAAGCCTGATTTCCAGAAAAGCCACAAAACGGCACAAGATCTCCAATTAAAAAGTGACACCCAGCTTTCCCTCACACCAGGACTTCCAGGACAGAGCTGATGTCTAAAGATCAGACCCACAGAGGACACCCCGATGAAAGGCTGGTTGGTGGGGTGCAGCCGGAGCCTGGCCAGGAGCCCGTGCAAATGCAAAATTCAGCTCTTTATTTTATCTAACTTAAAGATCTGCAAACCCTCTGGAGCTTTCGCACTCAGCAAGAAATCTAGAGACTCACGCTGGGTGCTCCTGACCTTAGTGCATTGCCAAGATCCTGTCATTTGAATTTAGGTGGCAATAACGCTGAAGAAATAAAACGAGGTCAGGCTCATGCTCCTGGATCTGGCTGAAGAGCTAGCAGGGGTAAGACTACATCTGTCACCGAAGCTGGCAGTTCCATCTCTAGAAACAAAGGGACACAGGAGGGAAGGGAAAGCTGCCATTCTGAAGAAGAATTTTTTCCGTCTCTATCTGCACTTACAGTGAAAAAAAACACCTTTGACAAAAGAAAAGATCCAAAGCAGAGCAGTCGTGTCAGAACTGAGCGAGCTGCTTGTTTGCCAAGAGTGTTTTTGATTTACAGGTGACACTGTTACCCTCGTAAACTTGGCATTTGCATACAATGGGAAGAGGTGAGGTTTCAAATCAGAATTTATCATCATCTTTCTTAAAAGCAAACTTCAGAGCACCTGGCACCAGTGACAGTGAAGCTGCTGGGACCCCCCCAGCAACAGACGAGCTAACGGGCTTGAGCTCTCACAGAACTGTTTAGAATAAACCAAACCCCAAGATCAACAGATGACCTCTCCCTGCATCCAAACTCCCTTCCACCACAGCGGTCCCACAGCCGTGCTCTCGGATGCTGCCGAGAGCAGCCAGGACCGTGGCACGTTTGCACGCCCACAGCAGAGCTTGCACACCCATCGGCCGGCAAACAGCACCCACCCCCATTCCCTGCAAGGGTGGCTGGCCCTGGCGCGGCTCCGGAGCTTCGCTGCTCTTACTTTTACAGGTCGGCATCGGCTCGCCTATGCTCCACTTGCCGTTGGCTTGGCACCTGATGACCCGCTGGCCCGTGTAGTAGTAGCCGGGGTCACAGATGAGCATGAGCTGGGCGTTGTAGTGGTACTGGATCTCGTAGGTCAGCCGCCACCGCCCGTGCTCAACTGCAATGCTGTTGATATCGGGACAGGTGACAGCTGAAAAACAGAGGTGGCGAGTCAGGGAAAAGAAATGCGATAAAGACATTAATAAGTGTTTAACTCCAGGGCATTTCAGCAAGCGTGTTGGCTTTTCAATGAGGGGGCCAGTAGTATTAGCATCTCTGGTTTATGGGTGTTTTCCTAAAGCAAACATAAAGCTTGTTTATTTTAGTAAGCCTTCCAGGAATGCTGCTTTTCCTTTTTTTTTTTTTTTGTGTGTCCCACAAAACATCCGATCAAGGCTGATGGTGTCAGAGCCATGCCTGATGAAGGGGGAATCAGTTCAAAGGATATCCTCCATAGGATGGGTTGTTCCTTCTTATACAAAGCATCCAAGAAATTTTGGGTGGGAAAGCAAGACACCACGAGAGGGGACGGGACATCAGACCCAAGTTATGCAGGGTTACAAACCTGGTGTCCTAAAGAGTGCACCCGTGAGGCAAAGCTGCCCGGGGTAGAGCTGGAAGGCATTATTGAAGGGACTTCCCGAATTCCCCATAGGACTTGCTGCAAACACTCACCCACGCACTGCGGGGGCTGGTTGCCGTTGCTCCACTGCCCTGCCTGCAGGCACTCGGTGCTGGGCTCCTCGCCGGGCTGCAGCTGGAAGCCCTGGTTGCACTGGTACACGGCTTTCGTTCCCACTGTGTACTCCTTCCCAAAGACAACGCCGTTCCTTGGGGCTCTGGGAACTCCACAGGAGAGAGCTGAGAAAGGGGGAAAAAAACACCACCACAGCCACGAAATCAGTCAGCTTCCAATTTTGTCATCGATTCGTGATGAGCTGAAAGCCCAGATCGCAGCTCTCCCATTTACAGAAGCTCCAGCCCCCTGGTGAATCCCAGAAGCTGCAGCGAATTCCCACTTTCACCGAGGATCAGACCGTCCATCGGTGTGGTAACAGCAAAGCGAACGCTGAATACCAGTTTCTACTGGAAGAGGCTCTCGCTCCTACTTTCTATAATATCTGTAACACAAAATGCATCAACACAGCATTCTAAAGTTTTCACACAGAGATGAAGGATTAGATAGCAATAATGTTTTGTATTTACATCCGACAGCAGCAACAAGCTGAAACCCTCTTCCAACAGCACTTCTGGATTACATAAGGCAGCAAATTGTGTAATTATGTTGTGGCAGAAGGAAGGCTAAATTTAGCATTACGGCTGAGAAGGTAAGGGGGGGGAATTCAGGGGAAATAAAAAAAATTGTTAACAGGCACAATGCCAAATGGCTGCTCAAGATGGCAGCACTTCGGAGAAGATGCTCTGCACCGCTCCTGCCGAAATCCTCAGCTCTGCGGCCAGGAGAGCGGCCAAACAGGGCAAGAAAGGGGACAGGCAGGTGGCAGAAAGATGAGCGACAGCCGAATACAGACAGACCAGACTCATGTTCATTTATGCTGCAAGAGCTTCACGAGACGGGACAAGCCTGGCTACCCTCTTCCCTACCGCTGGGAACACCGGCACCGGGAGTCTGTCACTCAAATCTGGTTTCCTCCATCAGCCTTCGGAAGAGCTGGGGAACCAAACCCCAAACCTGACCTGCCTCCAGAACCACCGCGCAGGTTCCCATCCCTCTCCGAGTCCTGGATCCAGGGGAAGCCCATCTTGCTGGGGCTGGAGATGGGCAGCCCACCTGCCCGGACAGGCGTGGGATGCCAAGGGGGAAGAGCAGCCTGGGACCTGCAGCGCTGCCACGGCGAGGCCACCAGCCAGCGGGGTGCCATCAGCCCCTGTGGGGCACCAGGACGAGCAGAGCCTGCTGGCAAGCACCAATACGGAGGCCAACACCTAACCCAAAGAGCTGTCTGCATTTTAAAAATACTCTGAAGGAAATCCATTCCTCCCCGGAGCAGCCCGAGCTGTTCCCGTCCAGCTAATGCATGAACTGGAGGCTGAGCCTATGTCTCCTGGGCCACATGCTGACACTTCAACACACACTCCCCATTCTGTTATTCCCTCTGCACACAAACGAGGGCTAGAAAATCAGCAACCTTAGAAAACTCGCCTGCTGGTGACACGGACTCCACTGGGCACTGGAAAGGAGAGACCAAGCTTACCGTACACAGCATCAGCACAACCACCAGAGATTTCCTACCGCTGAAGGTCCAAGATGCTTTCATCCCACTATTGCTACACGAGTCGGCCAGAGCCCCAGCCTGGAGCACAATTACACAGCACCTTGCAGAAGCTGGTGTTGCTAATAAGTGTGAGTAATTCAGCAGGCTCATATTAGCACGATCAGGCAGATCCCTGGTTGAAATGATAATCACACGTATGTCACTTCATCGAGCTAAGAAGCTTGGTGAATCTCCGCACAAGGCTGGGTGTCTAGACAAGCAGCCACGCTGAATACCAATTTCGTTCTGAGGCAAAAGAAGAGGGGACCTGGCAAGTCCTGCTTTTTCTCTTGCACCCGGCAGTTCTCACATTATGACTTTCTGATGTTGCACCCAACACAAGAGGCTGGGGAGAAAGCTGCCCCCCTTCCCAGGCCGCTGCCCCCAGCAAAACCTTCTCCTTCCTCTGTTCAATCCTCTTCTGCACCCTGATACTTCGCCAAAACTCATCACCTCTACCTGCCACCAGGAAACTGAGTCACAGCAGCTGCAGGGAGGGACACCCGAGTGAAGAGAGACCAGGGCCACCGCGCTCCCGCTCAGCGAGCGCTGCCCTTTGCCTCTCTGCGCAGGGGGAGGATGATGATGACTTACTGCCTCCTCCTCCTCCCGGCAAGCCCCCTGCCCGCCTCTCAAGCGGTCAGACTGATCATTTGGAGTCTCTCCGCTGCGTAAATCCTGCCCTGATACAAAACTTAGCAATAACACAGTGCTTCTGGGCCAGACGCAGTTAATTAAAAAATGTCATTAAGCCACCAGAAATAATAAAAAACCCCACTTAACCCTCTTCACCTGCAGATGGTTGGGCTACAACAAAGACTTGGACAGGGAAAGCCAACTGGGGCTGCAACCTCTGCAGCCCTGCCCTTGTGGCAGGATCCTTCCCTCTCCGCAAGTTCAGCATCCTGGAGCAGAATGTGTATCAGCAAGTTTGTATTTAGAGCCCTTCAGGAAGCAGAGAAGCTTGATTTTTGAGGTGTCAATAAACTTGCCATCTGCTCCAAAAAGCATTTCTGAGACTCTGTGGGCACTGCAATCCACTGGAATTAAGAGGTGACAAAAAGAGTGGGTGTTCGAGGGGAAAGCAAACCAGCATCTGGCTTGGAGGCCCATGGAGAGCGTGGTCCAGGGAAAAAGGAGGAGAAGCACTTAGGGGGTTCAGAGGTACACAAACTCTGCCTGCAGGAAGATGATGTGCGAGGAAAAGGGACAGAGGCTATGAAAGCAAATCTGCAGCTGGGATTCCAAAAACAAAGCAGCTTAAAAATAGGCAGCAGAGACAGAAAAGGCGTATTAGATCATCTTGTGTTCTCCCCCATTGTGCCAACGCAAGATTGTTCCCTGCAGAATATTCTCTGCTGCTTCCATAAATGTCAGCTAGGAGTGAGCACGTAGTAAAGATTATTCAGAGGGGATTGGGAAGGGGAAGAGGATTATGCACTGGCAGAAAGGAGCTATGGGAAATGTCATTTGTTAACCAGACCATGTGTTTATGGGCACCCCAATTCCCCTCCTCCTGCCACTGCTGGCTGTGTGAGCAATTTATGTAGTGTTACGAATCGAATCCTCCAACCTCTGCCACGCGCTCCTGGCCACCAGAAAGGATGAGAAATGGAGTACGGCCCAAAACAAAAGGATGCCAGTTGGCTTTGAGAGCAATGTGAAGGGGAAAGGAAAAAAAAAACAAAAAACAGTTGGATTTTACGTAGCTGAAGCAGGCAAGAAAAGCGCAGCCAGCCCTGGCTATCAGCTGCTGGAGCCGGGGGGGGGAGCTGCTCCACCATGAATTCTCCTACAGCTCCCACCCGCTGCCGCTCACGCTCACTCACCTCCCGCATCCCTCTCAAGGCACCTGATAACCATGGGGCAGTATTAAGATTCCTGATGTAGATATGGGGAAGCAGCGAGAGGAGGGTGACTTTCCAAAAGGGGCTATTTCAGCCTCTGGATCTAACACCACCAGCGAGCTGTCCTCCTTGCTGGAGAGCCAGGCTCTTCCAGAGGGACACTGAGTTCCAAGATCCTGACTAAGCTGCTCTCTGTGTGGTCAGTGAACACCCCCCACCCCCCCGAGCTCCACAAGGGAAATCGGAGCACGAGCCTTCTGAAATGCTTAGAACTGCCCCCCAAATTCTTTCTCTGCTGGTGACTGCTATGGATTGGGACCACGACGGAGCTCCGGGCATGGAATGCCTTCAGCTGAACCAGAATGGCACAGAGTGGGTTTAGTGCTTCTCATGTAGCTCCCATGGCAAACCTCCTTCTCACACCCCTCCGTCCCACGGCACAGCCCTGGCATGCTCAGCAACACCACAGGACCCCCCCGCATCCCCAGACCATGGGTGGGTGGTCTGGCTCTGACTCCCTCCCTGGTGGCCTGGGAACTGGTGCTCAGGGACTTGTTTCTGCTTTGAATCACACCGCTGTCAGGTCATCCCTCATCCAAGAGCATCCTCTCCCAACCTCCCCACACACCTTCTCTCTTATCTCCTCCCCACCTCCATGTTTAAAACCCCACACACTATCACAGTTTTTGGAAGGAAACAGATTTTGGAGCTGAACACCAGGCTCAGATGGCATTCCAGCATACCACGGCAATAAAAACTTAGCTGCATTTGTACCTATTCTTGATTACACCATTTTCCTCAAAAAAGATGCACTACATCAGAGAATTCCTCGCACTGGGCTAAGGATGCAGGAGGCACAGTTGCCATGACAGCCCCTCGTGCTGTTCATCTGCTCATTCCAGCACTCGGTGTTTGCACCCGTCTGTTATCGCGGAGGCTCCATCGCTATCTGAGCTTGTGCCCAGTTTCCCAGTTCACCCTTGCCAACGGGACTGGGTAGCAGGGTCTTGGTTTACTGCATTCCACTCACCTTTAAATAAATACAAGCCTTGGGAGGGCTCCAAGTGGATATAAGCACCCGCAGCACAAAACCACCCTTCGGCAACAGGACTGTTTGCACCCTCGTGCAATTTCCAAAGCGACTAAGTGATTTGGGAGCACAGAAAGGATTTTTTCAAGGCTCTTTGGTGCCTCCCACACTAAATAATCTTGTTTTTTCCTTATGGCTTGGACTGGACAACAATGCAGACAGTGCAATGAGATTTTGCCTGTGCTGTCTCTGTTTTCTGGCTAGTTTCCAGGGAAGTCAATGCAGTATCAATCCCCCGTGCTTGGTCCCCTTGGAACATGGATGAACGTTCAAAGGCATTGAAAGGCTTCATCAGAATAAAGATGGGCATTTCATCCACACAAAGGAACAGGGATGATTGGCGGGCTGAGGAAGAGGTGCAATCAGAAAGCGAACACAGCGAGGGAGACGAAACAGCGCCGAAGCAAAGCCCCCCGGGGCACGCTGCCCTGTCTTCCCCTCCACTCCCACGCCTGGAAGGAGCCCTGTGCTAAGTATGGTATGTCATGAAGATTACAGTTAATTAGGAGGAAATGTGGAAAGAACAACTACATGCCTAAAGCTTATATGAAGCCAAGAGAAACGGGGCACCGTCTGAATCTCAAGACATTTCTCATCCCCTGTTGAGAGACACAGACCTGAAAGGCCACTTCCAGAAACACCAAAGGAAATTCCAGTTACAAAAGCCCAGCAGGACCCATGCTCCTGCCAGTTTTTCCAGATTCTTCCAGGCAATGGCTCTCCTGTCCTTAACCAAGGCTTGGCTGTGTCTTTACTGGCAGTTCCAACACTTCTACAGCAGCTGCCTTCACACAGCTAATTTTTTTCTCCCCCATCCCGAGCGCTCCCAGTTACTCCCTTCCCTCCCTGCCCACCTATTCCCAAGGACACGGAGAGGAGAGGAGCACCCATCGCTGCCGGCCTGCAGCTCCAAGCCTGTTCTCAACAGGGAACTGGAGCAATTACAGTCAGTTTTTATTTTTACCACGTTTTTCCTTAGTCCTTCCCAGGACTTCCCAGATCCTCATAACGCTCCGTCTGCCTGCTCTCACCTTGGCACAGAGGGATCGCTTCGTTCCAGTGGAAGTAGCCCTGCGGGTGCTGGGAGCAGGTGGTGGTGCTGTGGCCGACAAGACGGTAGCCCGCGTCGCAGCCGAAGCGGAGCGTGCTGCCAGGGTGCAGACCCGTCTGGCTGAGGATGAGCCCGTGGGCCGGCGGCTGCGGGAGGCTACAGTAAGGAGCTGGGAAGAAGGGCAGAAGCGAATAAATCAGTCACTGGATGGGCAACGTCAAGAGAAATTCTCTTCCTATTCTCGGGAATGACACCACGCTTCCCATAACCTAAGGCTGTACAAGAACTTGTGATGGATAAATAAAAACTCAAAGGGGGGAAAGAACGCAGGGCTAGTGTCCAAGTTTCACTCAGCTCTAGAAATAAAGACTAATTTCTGATAATTAAATATTACTTAATTAATTTACAGAGTAAAGTAATTATTTATTTATGACACACTGGCAACTTTTCAGCTCAGTTTTATAACTTCCATTAATTAAGATTTGCTAAGTTCCAAACCACAGTGATTCATTTTAAGGAATTCTCCGCAAACATTCAGCAGCCAGCAGCAGTTTTGTGCTGATCGAGCAGCCCGGGCTCCCCGGTCGGGATCCCGTGGGAGCAGTGGCACAATGCCCGAGCAGGTGCACGGGATGGTTCAGCCAGTTCACTGCAAATGCTGTAACACCATCAGTCGCGTGTAAGTTGTGTCTCGTGCACCAAGCAGCTCCTAAACACATGTTCTTAGTGATGTTCATTTTCAAACATCTCCAAATGGCCTTGTGGCAAGGACACAGTAATTAACACGGCAATCTTTACTGTGAACTGCATGGGATGGGTTCCGTTCACCCCAAGCCATGTGGTCTACGGTTATAAGAATAGGTTCTGATTTTTAAGAGGGGTTGAGAAACCAGCCAGAGCTTCAAGGTTCCTCCTGGAAAGGAACCTGCCTCCCCCAGCCTCACCAGTGCAGAACCAGCCCAGCTTTCTGTGCCTTCCCGGGCTTTGGCAGCTTCTGCCGACACAGATGGCCTATGCCCCTCTGCAGCAATTTCGTGGCGATCTTTGGCTGAAGAGACGGCCATGCCCTTGGCCGAGCACCTCGCCCCCGCTGCCTACTCACCGGAGTAGCGGATTTTGAAGCCTTTTCTGCTGTAGGTGTGATCAGAGGACCAGCGGAGATAGACTTTGTTCCCACTGCTGGTGACGGTCAGAGGGGCAGAGTAGTTCCCACTCAGCGACAGGAGCAGCGGACTCTGGCCAGAGGGACCTGTAAGGAAGGAGGGAACAAGGAAAAGTCAGGGCTGCCACGCAGCTACTCACAGGTCTTACGTGCCAGGGTGCGCCGAAGGAGCGGGCATGTTGTGGAACTGTAGCACGGCAGCTTTCGTTGTGAGTCCGGGTACAGCCGCTCACGCTCAGGGCTCTTTGGTGAACACGAGCTCCCGCGCAGACACCTGGCTCCTGGGGAACCGACGGCAGATCCAGCCCAGCTGACAGCAGCGAGGCCAGGATTTTGCTCCAGGCAGCACGCCCCACGCGCGACCACAGGAGCATCAGTGCAGCGTTTGTGTTCGGCGTGTAGTTACAAGGCTGCTTTGCCGTGAGTACCGACAGATCCCCGATCAGGTCACGAGAGCTCAGGGGTGTAGAAAATCTGGGCTGCATGGGCTTCAGGGATGAGAATTCCCACCTTCCCAACTCGTCCCTTCCCAGCAATGTCTGCTACAATTTATCCCAGGAGTTTTCTAACTCCTTTCCCTTTGAAAAATACTTTCCATCTAGCAAAAAAAAATTAAAAAAAATCAAACCATTGATATTTTCTTATGCAGAGAATCAATGAGTCTTAGAAGGAGCTTTCTCCAAGTCCAGGAGAAGGCTGTAGGTGCAGTGGTGGAAAGCCATCCCCGAGCGCTCTGGGAACAGCGATTAAGAGCTATCCAAACTGCTGCTTTTTCCTTTTCCCCTCAGTTGCTAAGCAAGTCATAGAATCACAGAATCGTTCAGGTTGGAAAAGACCTTTAAGATCACTGAGTCCAACCATTAACCCAGCACTGCCAAGCCCACCACTAAACCCTGTCCCTAAGCATCTGCACGTCTTTTAAACACCTCCAGGGATGGTGACTCCACCACATCCCTGGGCAGCTCCTTCCAATGCCTGACAACACTTTTGGTAAAGAAACTTTTCCTAATACCCAATCTAAGCCTCCCCTGGCACGACTTGAGGCTGCTCCTCTTGTCCTATCGCTTGTTACTTGGGAGAGGGGATCGACCCCACCTCGCTACAACCTCTGGGCAAAGGGGTGACTCTCTTACCATCGAAGATTTCGAACTCATCATACTGCTTCTCACTCAGGAAGTACTCGATGGTGAGGGAGATGTTATACCCAGGCTCCACCTTCACCACCCACGAACAGGTCTGGAAGTGAGGGTAACTTCCCAGGAAGCTCTGGCTGAGGATCACACCGGTGGAGTCTGTCAAAACCTCGTTCATCGGACAGTGCACTGCAGGGAACGGGAAGGACAGACAATAAAAAATGAGTTTTCCTGTTCTGCAGAGGAAGAAAACACAAGATGCTATGGCCAAGAAGGTCTGTCCTGACACGCTAAGCCAAGATAGAGCCCAGCTCCCACCCACGTACATCCACTTGGACCCTTTGGCTCACAGAGAATCCCCAGACCGTGATGTAGGCTCCGAACAAAGCGTGCTGCGTTTCCACAAATCCCAGCAATTGCCACATTGAAAGGAAGGGACGAAAAGCAACAATGCAAACAAACAATTACAAATGTCTTTGCATCGTTTCACATCTCTTCCGAAACGAACGGCGCTGCAACCGAGCAACCACTCTCAAGTTACAAAGCACTCCCCGGGAATCCCTGGAAGCTTTATTGCCTGGGTCAGAACAAGGTATGCAGCCACAGGCTTCTCCCAGGTCACCCACCGAGCTGTTAACTAGGACTTCAGAAGTCTTTCTAGAATCACTACACCCCATTCAGCTTGTGGAAATACTAAATCCAGCTGAAAATGCTAAACATAAAGGCCAGCAAATACACCCCAGAAGAGGAGGCAAACACACAAAGTGAGCAAAAAGTGTAAAAAAACCAAGATTTTTATTTATTCATAATTGTCACTAAAGCCCAGTGCAAATGCTGTACTTATATTAATAGAAAACAGCCAGAACTATCCAGAAAGAACAGTGTATTCTTTCCAAATCCTTAATCCCATCAGTGATTTTTTGACCTCTATAAATTGGTGGCCAGATGTAATTTAAGCAGTCCCTTTACCCCCAGGCTAAGAACCATCAGTAAATAATTGAATGACCTCCCTTTCTCTCCTTCAGTTCATGCTATTTCAGAGAGAATAAAGCTATAGAAAAATATCCCATTATATGGTAAAAATGTTCAGATAGGAGGGAATGAAGGAGATGAAATAATCGCGGCTGGAGTGAACAAAAGTACCAGCAGGAATCCAGAGGATAAATAGGGGAACGTGGCAGCATGGAAACATCTCTGGGATCCCTCCTGCGCAGCAGCAAGGTGTACAACGCAGCATGCTCGGGGCTTTCATTTGTCTCCCATGTAATACATTCTGTGGCACTAATAGGGAAGCTGCTCCTCACGGGATTGCCTCGCTGGAGGAGCTCGCTTCGCTGCAGCCCTGCTCTTCCTTCCGCTGTTCCTGAGTCACTGGCAAACCATCAGTGCCGAATTCCTCCCCCCTTCCCAGGATAAGGACGTTTGGGTGACTGTTATAATGACTTCAGGGATGCAGTCAGACACACGCTGTCAGACCTCTGCTCAGCTCCACAAGCTTGAAGTGCCTTCCAGAACGGGGGGCTTGGGGTATAAGCCAGAGGTCCCTCCTGTGAGGCAACCCCCCTGCCCCTCAGACAACACAGAGACCCCACAAAATCCCTGGAGCCAGCAAAGGGGTGCAGGAACTTTCCCCATCACTTATTAGGGAGCTGTGGCAATGAGTTACGCAGCAAATATCTCACTGTTATTCGCAGGTTGCTGCTCGAGCCCAGCCACAGTGCACACGGTGCATGGCACAGCCTGCGAGGCGGGTCGGGAGAACAGCCTTTCCCTGCATGGTGATGTCTCCTGACCCTCCTCACCAGGTCCTGATGGGTGATTTTGCACTATTGGGACCCTGGAGATGTAAGAGTTAGCCCCACAGATGCAACATGTGCAAGGAAACCTCCTCCAGTGCCACCCAGCTTGCTCCCTCCCTTACGAGCCCCCCTGCTTTGCAGCAGTCTGTGAGTAGGGGGGCTTCGGCTGCCACCCTGGGCACCCCAGCTTTACCTTCACATGTTGGGGGAGGTCCTTCGAACTGCAGGTGAGTGCCCAGTTTGCAGGTCAGGATTTCATTTCCAATCAAGGTAAAGCCAGGAAGGCATCTGTACCTCACTATGTCACCTACAGACAGAAACAGAAAACACCTTGATCCGAGAGAAGCATCAATTCATGCCGACTGAGCCGTGCCCTGGGAAGGGGGTACCACAGGGGGCAGAAACCTCTTGGCTGTGCCTCTGCCATCCAGCTCGGGCACGACCGTGCAGAAATAAAAGGCATAGAAAGGCATGCTGGAGTCTCAGTCGAGATAAACTGCTGTCATGCTGCTGAGACTATTATGATTTGTGCAAGCTATTTCAGGTAGAGACTTTCCTCAAAGAGAGCAGACAGCGAGAAAAGCTGCTTTAAAAAAAGAAAATAAAAAAAAAAAATCACAGCTACTTCGCTGGCTGCAGACACACTTAAAATGTGAGCCACAGCAAAAAAAATAAAATAAAATACAAAAAGCACAGTCAATATGGGTGAAAAGTTCTCAAAGGAAAGAGTAACGGCCTCTAAGCTTTCACACAAATCTCTGTTTGAAACGCCTGAAAACCATTATCGTGGCAAAGATTTCAGAATGTTTCTGAACAAGCTCGGGGCTCTCACAAAAGCCAAAGCACTTCTGCTGTACTAACAGAGAGGAAAAGCCTCAGGACAATCAGATCAGTTTGACTCCCTGTGAATATCAGGTGCTGAGCAAGGTCCTGTGCAGCTCCCCACGCAATCACCTATGGGAAGAGGTCTCCTGATCCCCCAGATACGGGGTGACAGGACCTGTGGGTCTTCCTGGGGGCACTGCCAGCAGCTGGCGAGGGGGAACGGAGGGCTAGGAGGCCCGGGAGAGGCTACCTATGTTAAATTCTTCGTTCTCGGTGATGATTTCTGCGTTGGGAACGATGGTCGGAGGCTGACATCTGAAGAGCTGGTAGGCTGGAAGAGCAAAGGAAGAGTAGCAGAAGTTAGGCTGAGGGTGAAGGCAGCCACAGCCATCTCGGTGCTAAGCACCACGGACATCAGCACAAGTCCTCCCTCTCCACAAGCAGCAGGAATCGGCAAAAGTGCAACCAGCCCTTTCCCCCTCCAAACCCTACAGAGATGGATCCAGGTATGGGTCCCCCAAAGTAGCTTTTTCCAGTTTTTTACACCTAATAGGAAACACAGTGTTGTCAGTCAGTAGAGACGCAGGTGCCCGGACAGCATCTCCGGTCAGTCCGTCTGGATGATGGGTGCTGATGCCAGGCAACGTTACCAGCACCTTTTGGGACAGTACGGGAGAAGACGCTGGTGACCTCAGTGGAATCAGGTCCATCTCATGACAGGCAGAGCCTCAGACTGCTCCAGCACCAAGCAGATCACAACAATTATTCAGAGAATTTCATCCTTACCGCCTGTCCTCAAACAGAACTCACAAAACTCACTGATTTTTTTTTTTTTTAAACTTGGAATTATTCGTTAATTTCTTCTACAAATAATTGCAGGAGTGCTAGTGTTTTCAACTGCAAATCCTATACGTAGCTTGCAGTTCACAACGTAACCTATGCAAGGTTGCTGTCAGTGCCTCATGGAAGGCACAACAGGCAGACCTTGCACTCTTTGCTGAATTAGGTGTTTTTTTCAGGAGTACTATGTAGCTAAACGGGAAAAAGAAATCCTGTTGATGCGCCAAAATAATTCCTTACGGCTCAGGCACCTGACCGAATACATTGCAAACAGCCCATTTTCCACCAAAAATTCAAGATCAGCTAACAGTGGGCAAAAGAAACGCACTGCTGACAAGCATGTGGGTGCATAAGGCTTGAGCACTGCACTGCTTATGAAAATAAACACACAGGAGCTATGAACACTGTTAAATTGAAAATATGGTACTGGGAACTAAATGAATATTAATGGAAGACATTTTCTGCTATTTGCTCAGCACTTCTCTGCATCTTTGCTCCCCCTGCACCTGACCCTGGACAAGCATAACTTCCTCTGAAATTTATATCAGCCCTTTAATTTAAGATACAGGAGCTCAAGCTGCCACTGAATATTAATTCTTACTAACTCCACAATGTTGAACTCTTCACACCGCAGCAAGGCTGGCAGTCCTGGCAGCAACCTTAATGAGGCTTCTAATGATGCTTAAATACTCATGTACAGAAGCAGATGCCCCATCGTCTTGCCCCAGGTTCCTTACCCCCTAATCCAGGGTAGGACAATATTTTCCAAGAGGTGCGTGGAAAAACGTGATGTTTGGAGGTCTGGGGAGCAGGCTGGAGGGAATGCAGGGGCTGCTGTTAATGTGAGGGGTGGGCTTACACACCCCGTGCGTGCAAGGGGGAGGAAAAAACAGCCATGGGCTACTACAGTGAGCTCAACTCAACTAGGGGTGAGTGTGTGGGGGTGGTGGGGGGTCACGGGAAAGGGCCAGCTCTGTAATTCGGACAGTCAGCCCCTTCCTTGCAACCCACCTTGGCAGCACAGAGAATGGATAAGCAAAGGAGCCAGGAGAGCCCACACGTGGGATGGGAGCGGGAGCCGGGAGGCAGCAGGGAAGGATCCTGCTGCACAGCAAAGAGCCATCCCAGGAGGGAACACCCTTATTTCCAATCTTTCAAAACAGATGTTTGACAGTGGGGGAAGAAGGAAAGGAAAGCATAACAAAAATTTATATTAAATGCTATTTAAAAAGTGCTTGACAGCACCTATTGAAGTGGAAAGATAACCCAGCATTCACAGCATTAATCTCCTCTCCTTAATGGGCCGTATTTCAATACAGAGGTGTGATTAAGACGGCTTCAGCATAGGGGTGATACAGCACTGGTAAAGCTCTTTTCAACAGCACATCCATTTGTTCTCACCAGGACAAAACAGAGTCCCGTCCTTGAAACCACACTGGGACCCCCTTGAGTTACTGTGCCATAAAACCCGCTCCCATCACACTCACACATCAGCTCCTGCTGGCACCCGAACTAACCCATTTAATAATAGGTGCAACATCATCATTTTTCAAGGGATGCTATTGAATCTTTAAGCTCTGGGAATCATTCTTTTGTTTCCCTTCCTCCACCCTAAGGAAACGTTTCTTTGCAACCATTTAAAAGGGCAACGGTTCTCTTGACACGGTTCTGATCATCTCGGTACGGGAAAATACAATTTAAAGCTGAAGGAGGATGTCTCCTATGTCCCAGATCTGCCAGCACGCAGACACAGAAATGAAAATACACGTTGCTGAAAATCCTGAGGAAATCGCTTTTCCTGCAGTTACACCCCAAAGGGTGATGACAAAGATTTAACTGACCGCACTGCCTGAGCCTGGTGTGAAAACTTCCCCCTTTTTCCCACACCTCTTGTGGTGTGCAAGGCACCATGTGCAGAGCCAAAGCCTGGGAAAGAGTGGAAACGTCTCACCCTGGAGGCAACCACCTCAGTCGCTTCCATCCTTGGGGTTAGGCTTTATGCTAAAGCCCCACGTATAAAGGAAGCAATGAGCCAGTAAATGACACTAATAAAAGGCCAAGCAGTTGCCAGAGTGCCCAGCTGGTTCACGGGGAATGAACGGCTGCCCCAGCTCCTACCAACACCAGCTCCAGACCCCTCGTGCCTGCGAGTGGCTTTACACCCCACATAAACCATAAGCTAAAGAAACTTCAGCATAAAGCGCTATCAAGATTAGAGAACGGCAACATATGCTGACGGGCTCTAACCATAGCAATGATACGATCTAATTCATATTACAAAAGGAAGCACTCGCTGAAGTGCAGCAGTGTTTACATACTGCTCGTTTCTGAGCCAAACTGCCTAAACCATAATTTTTTGCATAACTGTTACATACGCACCATTGTCTGGCAATATAAATCTCACAGTGTTTTGCAGCAGTAAACCAATTCCCTCCAAAACCTAGTGAACATTCTTTAAATTCAGCCTATCTGTATAATACTTGCCTTTCGGAACTGAACATAAGCTAAGGCATTCTGCACAGATCCGTCCTGTAATTCACACCAAGGCTTTGTTGAACGTTGTTGCCAGCAAATTACCCCAGCAAGAGGAGGTCTCCATCTGTATTTTCCCAAATCCCAGCACCGCTGTAGGAACCTGTTAGCTAATCCGATTTAAAGTTGGGCTCTTGTTTCGTGGTAGAAAGCACAAGGTCTCATTTCAATGTAATACCCGACGTCGCTCTTAGCGTGAGCTGCACTCGCACCAAAGAATCCCCAGGTAATTCAGGGATTTATGGGAATCCTTTTCCTCCCCAGAGAAATGAAGTCACCCCTCAGCTGGAACACAGCTGCCATTTCAAACTAGCCACCAATATGGCCCAGTTGGTTTAGCACAGCATTGGAAAAGCAATACCACATCCAGCCAGCACCGCGGGGACGGGGACTTTTAGGTGGACAAAGCAGAGCTATCCATAACGGGATCTGCCACGGAGAGGACAATATTTACAGGCATCACCTTGAGAGAGGTGTAGGGCTGGCATGGCTGTTAGCTTGCAGGGACCTGATCTGTGCTTGAACGATCACCACGTTACAGATGGATATCCACATCTGCACGGGGCGCATGACCGCTTGCCAGCGCTTGATCGCATAAGCGACCTTCAATCTCAAACGTCTAACACTGGGCCCTTTGTGGAAGACTTCAGGTAAAAGCACGTTTTTTCACATCTTTTCCCCACAACCAGTCCTCCCCACAAGCCACAGCTGGCCCGTGCCCCGCCACATCCCACAGGCGGGTATAAAGCTCGTGCTGCTCAGCAAACAATACAGACCGTAGAAATAAATGGCAAAAATCCCTCCGTTGGCTGCATCACTGTGGAATTTCATCAGGACCTGGTTGGAAGAGCTTTGGGCTGATTTCTTAGCAGAGTTGCCAGTGAACACACCAAGCTGTGGGGCTGTTTGCTGTGGACCATCCCTAAAATCATATGTCAGAAACACAAGGAAAGAGCATTATTACACGTCCTTAATCCCAGAAACAACCAACCTCCTACACTGCACGCACAGGAACTCGTGCATGCTCTTCCTTCCTTGTCCTCCCTTTTCTACATCTGTGTTCCAGTCTCAGCAGCTCCCTTGGTAGCTGACCTGGACCCCTCGCCCCCCTCCCCACTCCAGCCTAACCAGAATAACCTCTTCTGGCAGTGCAGTGCTCACTCAGTAGACAATTACAAAACAACAACTTCATTTTTAACTTCAGAACTTGAAGAGTTACAGCCAGCTTTCCCAAGGAGTTTCACTCCTTGTTGGCACAACAGACATCGAGATATTTTGCAAGTCAGATACTGAGTGCTACAAGCTCTTTAGCCAGGGCAGCTATGTGTGCTCCCTTGGCTGACTGAAGTTGATAATACATCATTTCTCTTCCCTTCTCCAAATAGGAAAAGAAGATCCCAGCCTGCAAGACTCCTGGGGTGAAGCAATCAGTGCCACTTCATTAACTGCAGCAGAGCTGTGCCCACTTTACATCAGAGGTCAGAGCTCCCAGTTGCTGCTGTTTAAAAGGCAGCTGAGGGTCACAGCCAGGGCTGGTGCCTAATGCCATCCCAGCGCTGCCTCTGCAGCCTGGGAGAGCAGCTTGGATGGTAGGGCTGTGCATCTCTGATGGCAAAAGAAAAACCAAAAGAGGACATTGGTAAATGTAGATGATTTTATCAATGGCTTTTTCTTCATTCAGCCTCTATCCACAGGCAGGTAGCCATAAAGTGCAAAAGGGAAAAAAACCAACAAGCCCCATAAAGATGTCTATCAGAGAAATCAGAAGTGAAAGGCAACTCCTATTACACCAGTTCGAACAAGATTCATTTCAACTAAATTCAGCTTGGAGATAAAGACCCCATTTACCATTCATAAAGTGCCCTCTGCAAAGCCCCCTAAGCTTCCCAAGAGGTGGCTCCTTATTCCATTCAGCAGAGCATTTTGGAGATGCAGGGACAGGCTGGTGAAGGCACCCAGCAGGATAAGCGAGGCTCTGCCACCCAACACCCTCCCGCCGCAACTGGGACACCAGCCTGCGCCCCCCCAGCCGCTCAGCCCCTGCCCACGGTGCCAAACCAGTGGCTGCCAAGCCCAGGCGCTGCGGGGGTCTGATGGGCTGCTTCATTTTTAATTGCTGATGACCACAGAAATCAATGGCAAGAAAGATCTGCAAGGTCTGACAGGTGCTGCCGTACGGCCAAGGGTGGGACCGCTCCTTGTGAACTGTACACCATCGAGGCAAATGTACCACGGAGGCTAAGGATTCCCACCCAGACTGCCCTCCAGACCCAAAGGATGACACTTCCATCGCTTGGCACGAGCAGCCTAGTCAGCCAGGGATCGTTCCCTTCACTACCTTGCACTCCCTGCCTGCATTTCTCAGGAATGTTACATCAGCAGTGTTTGGAAACGGTCACCTTGTCTGTTTTGCTAGCCACTTGCAGCACACAGTCCTTAATCTAAAGGCTCTACCAAGCACCCGGAGTTAAAAAAATTTCAAATCCTCATCCCAGTGTCCCCGGAGGATGCTCCTACTCTCAAACATAGCACTACCCACACACCACGGCAACTGGTGCTCTATTTATCAGCAAGAGCATCTTTCTGAAATGGAGCCTTAGCAGCAACTCCAGTCATTCCTCACACCTTTGCTGTACCCACCAAACAGTGATGAAATCGTTGTAGGGCTCTGTCTGCAGCAGGGTGAAGTTGAGGTGGATTCCATAGCCCACCGGCACTGTGAGAAGCCAAGCGCAGTCCTGGGAATTGGGGTACTGGCTGGGGAAGCCAGGAGAGTAAACCGTACCGTTCTGGGTGGTGATGTTCCCCCCACAGGGCACTGCAGGGAATCAGACAGAAACACAAAACTAATGAAGAAATACCCCCCACCAAAACAAGAACTCTTAAAGATCCTCCATTTCCCATTTTTCTTTCAATATTTTGGATAAAAAGATAGCAATTCTGGATACCGGAGGATCCAGCCCCAAAATCCTGGCCTGGTTTGCCTTGATTAATTCGTATCTGTCATGACTACATCTAACGTTTTCAACTTAATCCCATTACTATAAATTTATTAAGTGCTTCAGAGTTGAAAGGAGACTGCCAGGGCGTTTTGTACAGATGTGACAACCAGGTGTGCAAATAAACTATCTTTTGCCCTAGTAAGAATCTTTGGGCTCCACCAGCTGTCTGCACCCATGCATGGAAAATACAGCTCCTGACGAGATCACACCAGTGGGCAAATCCATCCACTTGTTCATACAGCACGGGCTGGACCAGAACCGCTGAGCAGCTGGCTGCTCACCGAGTACCTCTGAGCAGGGGGGAAATGATGATTTGTATGACAGCGGCATCCAATTCATTAATCAAGGTGACAGTTTTATTGCACGAGGTATCTCCCAGGTCCAAATGAACTTGCAAGGCAATTAGAAAGCCTGGGCAGCGAAAAAGAGGGACAGAAAGACGACAGACGTCCTGCTGGATGTATGCAGGAGGGCCACAGCAGGTCCCCAGGTCTGAAAGTCTCACGTACAGCTTCTGGACCTCCCTGGTGTGGAAGTTCATTTGAAATGACGATCACACATCTGCAGCGTGTTACTGGCAGCCTGCAACAACTGCAGGCACAGGGTTAAGCGCAGTGTCCCCTGCCTGAGCCAGCTCTGCTCCAGAAGCTGCGTAGCTGCATTAACCCAGCCCTTGGCTTAGGCGAACACGTCCTCCCTCCCCACACAACTTATTAATTCAGGCTCAGCGCTACGCTCGTGCGTAGCAACACACACCCCTTTTCGTGCAGGAGCAGCTCCACAGACTTGTGCCACCCTGGCCCAGATGTGATGTGCCAGATGTGAGGGCAGAGCCAAGCTCCGTCTATTCCCCGTCTGGTTCTGCTCTGCTTACTCACGTGGTCCGCCAAGCTGCGAAAAGCATGTGTATTTATGTAACTCCATACGCTCACTTTCCCAAACAAACACCCAAGAAACCTTGGGGGCCAAGTTCCTTTCTGCCCTGCAAAGCAGCAGGCAGCCTGCTGATGACTGGAAAAAACCAAAACTCCCCGGAGTGGTGCTGGAAACCTTGGCCTCTATGCATTTATTCCAGAATTACAGCTTCTCTTTTAATTAAAAGGGCTTTCAGATGTGACCTGCCTGGGAAAGGTGAGGCAGTTAGCCTAAGGCAGCAAGTCCTCACTGCTTGCTGCTATGCAAAAATGGACCGTTTAAGGCAACAGCTACAAGAGGGATGCTCTGCATTGACTTTAACAGCACTAACAGCCCACCAGGCGTGCACACGGAGAAAAGCTGCAAAAGGTCCACAACGCACCTAACCCCTCACCCCCCTCTGCTATCGGAAGCGCGGCAGAGCAAGAAAGCTACTTAAAAAAACAATAATGAAGGAAGAATTGGATGGTTGCAGCTGCCAGAGCTGATGCCTGAGGCAGATAAAGGCACGATCCTGCTCCCAGCAGCTCCCCGCCGCGCCAGCAGCACCCGGCTGAGCACAGGACACTTTCCCAGGTAACACACATCTCTGGTGCATTGCTGGGGTCACTGAAAGAGCAGCTGAGGATTTGGTTCTTTATGCTTTGTGTTCTCTGGGGTTCAAGGACTTAAAAGAGGAAAAATATCACCCCTCTCTCTCTTTCCCCAGTGCACAGTTCTTGCAGAGCAAGGGCTGTAAGGAGGCTGGGAGAAAGGTCAGCGCTCCTGGGAGACGTGGTGAGAAATCTTCAACAAGCAGTCTTGAACTTCTTAAGGGTTCACCTGGAAACCTTCTGAAATAAACCACACACCACTCAGCCCACTGGCCACAAAGGATGAAAGGCTGGAACAGCCATGGTGGGGTTTGAATAGAGAATTTGGTCATTTGAGCTTTGGTGTGTAGAATGCAGACCCAGTCGTTGAGCCTGCAGGGCCCTCCTAGCATACAGGCTCTTCAGAAAGGAGACCGTGCCTGAAGAATTCCCACCTGGATCATTTTGGAGGTGCCACTGCTGCCACACTACAGAAACTGGGCAGGGACACAATCTTCCCACACCAAGAGTCCCCAGAGCTGCAAGGGTCTTTTACCAGACACCATTTCTATTTCCCCACGCTAAATGAATGGAAGCTGAGCATTGCGGAAGAAATAAAGCAGACAAATATTCTTGCAACAGCCCTGGACCGTGCCGTGCTGGAAGCGCAGCTCCTACTGGCAGTAGCAGTGCAAGGGACAGCTAGAGACAGGGCTCAGCCATCGTGTGAGATTTAAACACGCCACCTCAAAAAACACACCTTGGTTTTAAACTGTTTTTTAAACTGTTGGCTTTGACCAGGCTGAAATATGTTGACGATCAACTCACGGAGAACATACCTCAGCACCTCAAAGCGCACATCCTCCAGTGATGCTTTTGTTTCCAGAGACACTTTCAGCCCCATTACCAAACAATCCCAAAGGTGGCCAGAACGAGGAGTTCAGGCTCCTTCTCCCCCCCTGAGATGCCCGTGGGGATGCTGCCGGAGTGAGCCCAGAGCCATACCTTCACACCTGGGCAGCGGGTGGTCCCAGTTCCTGTTGGTGCCGTGCTGACAGGTCAGGACAGGGTGGCCGATCAGCTGGTAGCCCGGTAGGCACTCAAACGAGATGGACTGGCCAACGTTGTAACCGGCTCCTCTTACAACACCGTTAGCAAAAGGTTCAGGGTCAGGGCATTCCTGCAGCTCGTAGGCTGGAGAAAGAAAAAAAAAAACAACCCACCAAACATAAGGAGGAATGTTTCATACGTGGTATTTTCTCAAAAAAGCAGGAACGGTACACCCACCGCACTGCTTGGCTAATTCCTCCTCATACAATGACTTAATTGAAGGAGATAAATTTTAATGAACCATGCACACGTCTGCATGGAGGCTGAGGGAAAATCCAGCTTCGCAGGAGCCTCAGACGTGAGCGCCGGGGTCTGCCCCGGTCCGCCAGCGCCTCCGAGCCCATATTCACTCAGTCACCCTGCACTTCGCTTCTAATTGGGAAATCTGCCTTGTTTTCCAACAAAACACGAACAACGCTGATGACGAACGCAAGTCAATTGGTTAACATGTTCCACCTGGCATTATAAATTATTGGGCAGCCTTGCTAGAGCTAATTTGCATAGCAATTTCCATGAGATTACCCAGAGTGCCTCACAGAGCACATTCCTTCCTAAATTGTGCAGCGGCGCATGAATTATATGGTGCGCGAACAGGACAGCCAAGACAAAATTAATGTTTTCAATTAAGTATGAGTAGCGGCTTTTATTGCTGTTTCTGGGGAGTCAGCCCTTTGTCAGTCCTTGGCTACATCACGTGGCTGGGGACACACACTCCACCTTTCCCACTCCTCCCATCTCTCTCCCAGGCACTAGCTGGACCACTTGGCTCCTGTGCAGCAAAGTCCATCTGAATTGTATTCGGTATGAAATACACGACCTGCCCCTGGCATCCTTTGCCATTTCACACTCCCATATGCCACGGACAGGTGGACAGAGGAGACCAAAAGGTTTTGCAAAGACATTCATTACGGCAGAGCTGCGGATTGAGCAGGGCCAGAAGTTCACGTTCTCCTTCTCTTTCACCAGGGCAGACTAACATAGGCAGCCCCGACCCAGCACCTTCAAAGAGCAGCAAATCCACGAAGAGACGGGGCACTGCCAGGACCTCGGGGCACTGCCAGGACCTCGGGGCACTGCCTTCAGAGCTCGGGGTGGCTGCTGCTCAGAAGACACCATGCTCAAAACTGGGGAGCTGCCCAAGGACTCTGGCTGGGTGAGAAGGCACCTCCATTCCTCCATCATCTCCCAAAACTACGCTCGAGGGCATCTTTTGATTTTAATAAAACTTCTTTCTCTCCTCTCACTCCAGGTACCCGTGGCAGCCCCACCGTTACATTCCTTGGCTCTTTGCTCAGCTGGTCCCCCACCAGCCTGCCCGACACAAGGCTGGGCTGCAGCAAACAATGCCTTTGGACTTCAGTGGAGACTGAAAACCACCACAGAATTCCGCAGCAAATGCACGGCAGCTGAGGGCTCCTCTCTTTGCACATGACACTCAACAGAGCCAAGTTCTATGTGAATCTGGCCAGAATTAATTCAAAGGCATTTTGCTGTCACAAAGCATTCTAGGAACATTCGTTATTTGCCGTAGGCATAAGTCCGGGTGAACAGATCCCAGTTATTAGGATTAAGCATGGCCTTCATGTAACACCTTTCCACTCATTTGGATTAAGTCCTCATGGAATTAATTCAACAGAATAGCAACAACCGTGATGCCTCCCCTCCCTCCACTGCCCTCTCCATCAGCACCCGGGGACAGGATTGTCCCACTGCAGTGCCTTCTCCAGCCTCCTTACCTTGGTATTCCAGCTTGAAGCCTGGCTTGTTCTGGGAGTGGTCGCTGTGGAAGTACACGGTGGTTTCATGAGACGTCGACAGGAGGGAGCCTGGGATTTCAGTGCCGCTGAACCGCCCGATGACGTTACTGGTGTCATACGGCCCATTGCGGATTTCGACAAAGTCATGGTTTGGCTCAGTGGAGAAGTTTAGGAACTGGATGTGAGCACCTGGAGAGGAGGAATGAACATGCCTCTAAAGCTACACCCGAGCCTCAGCACATCAGCACCGCTCGCCCAGTGATGCCCAGTATACCCTGGGCATCAGCAGTACATTTACCCTGCTGGAGGCAGAGGGTGCCTGTAGTTTCAGACAAGCTCAGGCTATTAACGCCTGCAGGTTCATGCTGCTGGAGCTCCTGTGCACACCCCTCCCTCTGCCTGACACCCGAGGAACTAGGAAAGCAGGCACAGAGCGACAGGGATCACCCCTCGCCAAAGCGAGCGTGGCCAGCTCAGACGGCAGGATGCGCTGAGCACCCCGGCAGGCTGTTTCCCCAGCAGCACACGGCAGCTACAGCCGGAGGAGGAGAGTTAATTCAGGAAACCGGGAGACTCAGCACTTCTTCCAGACATGCAACACTTCCACCTCCTGGCAATCAGGCACCCTGATGGGGCTGGCCTGGAGAAGAGCTGAGCTGGAGGTGGGCAAATTTCTCTCTTTACCAAGGGCTGGGGAGAGCCTAACTCCGAATGTGCTGATGCCTGCACGAACTCCAGCTGAGGCAGGACATAATCTGACACAAGCTCTGGTCACCTGTTCCATTTCTAAAGACTGATGAACTGGTGATGTTTTACGGCTATTACAAATGTGAGTAGTTAAGACGGGGAGATACACACTAAAAGAGGGTCTTACAGCCGATTCGGAGGCATGCCCACAAATCTGGATCAACCTGTTACATTCCACGGTGTCCTGGCATCACCTTCTGAAAAAAATATCTATCATTTCATAGCACCCTATAAATGCATCTTTAATGGCAAGTGTGATCAGGAGGTCAAACAGCAGTTTCTGTAAGTCATCGTGGCACTTGGCATCCAGCACGAACTGAACAGGGACAGGATCTCCCCACCACATCTTTTGTGATAGCATCAAACCAAACCCATCTGTCTCACCGAACCCCACCGGCAGCAATATCCTCCATGTGCAGTCCAGGTTGCTTGGATAATTGCCTGGGAACCCCGGGCTCAGGAGCACTCCTTCCATCTCTTCTGCCGTTCCTCCACACTGGGCTGTAAAATCAACAGTGTTAATGGTCAGGATCACTTAAGGGTCTTCTCTGGATGATGGCCATGGCCGGCCAGCTGCATGGGAAATAAAGCAATTAAAAACTAAGAAGAGAGAAAGGAAAGCCTCCTATGGAATTAGCATAAAGTTTGCGAGGCACTGCGTGGCCACATTACTAATGCATGTGCCTTTCTCCTGCCCTCTGGAGATAAAAGCCTGGTCCAGAGATCCAGTTTGGGCAATCACAGTGGGAGAGACAGATCTGAGCTGTGAGCGAGGAGCTGGCCACTCCGTTCTGCCCACAGCCATCGTACCAGCACCTATCATCCACACAGCACTTGTTTGAATTTTTAACCACCTAAAAAAAAAATTACTGTGAAGAAACAGACCGATTCTATTTTGATTCCAGTTCCCGTTACTTCTTTTTCTAGTTAACTGATCTACCTTGACTGCTATACTTGTCAATCTCTGGGCAATTACTGATAAATATAGAACAGAATGTTTGCACACTGATTGAAGTAAGTTCCCTATGAAGAAGCGAGCCACAGATGACAGTGCAAAATATGTTTACAAAAGGCATCGCGTAAAATTTAAATACAGATAGCATCTTTTCATGCTTATCTGGGTGACCTCTACCTTGTTACAGTAACACCAGCCAGCCAAATACACCCAGGCGTTCTCCTAACACGTTCTGACAGTGAAGGTACAGATTCCTTTTGTCCGGTATCTCATTATGTGTGTACTTGCTACTAACAAGGTTTCTCCCAGAAGGTTTCTCTTTCTTTTTCCTCTTAATGGCTCTTTAATAGAACTACTTCTAAATTATTTAGAAGTCAAGCATCTGGACGAAGCAGACCAAAGCAAATCAGCACGCTTTGCCAGGGAAGCAAGCTGTTCTCTGAGCAGGGCAGCAACCGAAGCCCGGGGTCCCGGGGGGCTGGCAGCCAGCGGCGCTCTGGACACTGTTTAGACACATCAGGGCACGTGATTAGCAGAGGACAACGACCCTCAGGGCTGTCAGCATGGGATGCTGTGGCATCCCTCGAAGAGATGATGGTCACTCACGATGAGTGCCATGTTTACGCCTCCCTGCATTCGGATGACCACCACGCTTGGGCATGACCGTCCAAACCCAGACACCTGAATTCAACTGCCCTGGTGCTCATACCGTGAGGATGCTGAGCTGGCACAGCCCAGCCAGGCCAAATCCTGCTGCACTGGGCGACCCATACTCGTTAAAAGAAGAAAACTTGCAACTTGTAGCTGCTCAGCTAGGCACTAGCTAGGTGATAATACTGGGATCCTCCTCCGTGCTGGGATCTCCCCACTCTAAAGCTGAGCTGAAGGGCTTCTGACTTCACTCAGAGCCAGTCCCACAGGCGTGGGTCCTTTAGCTCAGTTATCCTGCTGCAAATGCCTCTCTATTTATTCCTGGCCTGCAGATCATCGGATGAAAGAACTGTTAGCTCTTATAATTACTTTAAAGCAAAATGATGTAAGCTAGAACAGCAGGAGCCTGAAATAACTGTTAACTAAAGCTATTAAATGCATAAATGTCTCTCTCAGAGCTTTAAAATGTGCAGTATGAATATTAAACACCTAGACTTGCTAAAAGCAAAATATTGAAAATAATCAAAAAACTCCAGCAAGTTCCCTTCACCTCTGTGCCTCTTCTCGCAGGGCTTACTTCTTTCCTGGCGTGGATCGACTGTCCAGTGCTTTTCCCTGAAGGGCCAAAACACTCGGCATTCCCAGCCCTGCTCCTCAGAGGGTGTCACAGGCAAGGGGCTACACTGGCAAGGTCACATAGGACCCGCTAGATATCAAAGTGGGGACAGCAAGGCACCAAGTGCTGCAGTTCAGAGAGGCTGGGAGGTACCCAGGCTCCAGCACAAGACGCAGATTTAGTGATATCAAGATGCATTTCATCAAAATAAACCACAGTCTTAAGATCTCACTTAAGATGGAAAAAAACCCTCAACCCATAAAACCAACCTACTTACAGTATAAAGAAGTCTTAGGTTGTCCCTCTTGAATGACTTTTTGTTGAGGAAACCTTTTTTTATATTTTACATTTTATACTACAGCCACATTTTAAACATTCAAAATCAAGCATTCTGGGCAGCCCACAGGGACTTTTCCATTGAAATTCCCCCTGCAAAAGAAATGCAGATTTTTCCACACTGCCTCTCATTTCCAGAACAAACTTGCATTTCTCTAACTTAGCCCTTGACTGTTTTTTTTTTTTTGGTTGTTGAGAAGTGCTATAAATATCTGCTAGGTACAAAATACCAAGAGTCCTACCGATGCAAAGTGGCGGTGGGTAATTCCAGCGGCGGACAGTGCCTGGCATGCAGGAGATGTGAGAGTGGCCCTGGAGGAAAGGAAAACAAGACACATCGTTTGGAGAGCCTCCCCGTATTCTAGACGTTTGCTGTCATCCTTTTGGCTGGAAAACATTCAGTACCTGCAGCGCATAGCCTGGTTCACACTGGAAAGAGACGACGTCGTTCACTAAGTAGCGTTCACCAACCTTCAGGCCATTCCCAGGCACAGGGGGCTCCGGGCAGCTGGACAGACCGACGGCTGGGAAGGCAAGAGCGAGGTGAGTGCTCCAGGGAGCGGGGCTGGGGGCTGCGCTGAAGGCAGGAGGAATGGGAACACCCTCCCCTTCATTTTATCCCATCCCCTTGCTGACCAGCCACCTCCACCGCAGACACCGGGGGTGGGGGGGATTCTTGGATTCTCCACAAAGACACCCTGATGACGCAGTATTCCCTGTGTTACAGGGCTGGCCAGGACTCAGAGCTATCTGCACCTAGCACTCTCACTTTACCTACAACATGTTTCTTTTCACCTGCGAAGGCATCACAAATCACTTTGTGATTCATGGCCAAAAATGTTTTTGAGCTGAACCCTAATGCCTTGACAGAAGAGCTGCACTGGCACCAGCACATCCATCGCCAAGCAAAGACCGACTCACTCCCACCTGCTCATGAACCAAACTGGGACCCCTCCCCACCTGAGGTCCATATTCGTGTTGCGCCGTAGGTGCCTTCACCACCCAGGCAGCATCTGATGGGAGACTGGAGAGGATGCGAGGGAGGACTACCTGCTTCCCCTCGCTGGTGGTACCAAGGGCACACGGTATGTCTTATATGTAATTTGTCCCTTTCTGGGTAGAAGCAGTACGTTTTCATCCTCCGACCCTATTCTTCCTGTTTTCAATGACAGATTGAATTTACCATGAGATAGCAGCAGCAGTAAGCGCGGCTGGTCCCTGACGGTGCCTGCAGAACAGGCTACACAAAGCTCACTCAGTCCCGTTTCTCCCATTTCCATCTGAGCTACGTGTGCAACTGGGAATATCCTGCTGCAAACCCCATTAACAATCCCCGAGGTCGAGTGACGTGCTCTCCCTTACACACATGCCATCCCCTCATCCTCCTGCAACACCCAATGGTGATAAAACGAAGACAGGTGCCTGCATCACCTCGTGCCCACCGCGGCTCTGCTGCCTGCCAGCACCTCCCCTCGCTCTGAGTGCTGGCAGCTGCCACTAAAAGATAACCTTCTGCATCACTGCAAGGGCTAACACTCCGCTTAAATTCTGCAGACCCAGCTGAAAGCAGGCAAAAAAAAGGGAGAGGAGATGCTGACTCCTCTCCCGACACCTGAATCATGCTTCCCAGCAAGGAAACATGTAGTCCCTCCCCACATCTCCCTGACCTTCAAAGAGCCGATAAAGAAAATAGCTTTAAATAATTTCCCATTCAGATCAGTGGGCACTGAGTTTCAGTCGGTCCTAAATTGTTCTTGCTCCATTTTGGCTTTTGAGCATGGAGAGATAGGAGCTCTGCTTGAGGAATCCAGTGAGAGGCAACAAAGTGGTGTTTTAGTTCGCCTCCCAAAACTTCCTTGCACCGAACAATGACAAAACCTGAAGGCTCAGAGCCATGGCATTCTACTTGTACAAGCAAAGCAAAAAATGTAGTATTTCCAGCTGCCCTGAAAATCGACACCAATTAATTTTCTCAGCAACCAAACAAGTCTGATAATCCCAAGCCTCATGAAAAACCTGCACAGGATTGTTGCAGAGGGGTAATAGGATCCTCAAAGAACTTAATGAAACAGAAATGGAGAAGAAACAGTCACAGCAAGAGAATTTCTAAACGAACATCCACTTCTCCAGCTCCCAGGGAGCAACTTGGCACACGCCTCCTCTCCCCAGTCTTGTTGGTTGCAATAATCTTGCTGGATCCATTAATATGCAAGGTTTCAACCTGCAAACCCACTAAAACCTGGAAAGCTTAGTACTAGCTGGCCCTCTAAAAGCACACCGTCTCTGCAGTCAAACAGCTATGCCATTTCTGTGGACTCTTTATGAAATGAAATGCACTTTCAAATCTTATTTGCTGCTTTGGAAAAAAATAATAAACAGAATATTGGTTGGCTTCAGAGACAAACACAAGATTTGTGATCAGAACCAATTACGAGACACGGTGTCCAGCAAGAAACAATTATGTTTGCATTGCCCCAAGGCAGATTGCGTGAAGAGAGGCAGCAGTCCCAGCACATCTCTCATCAGCTCCCCATCACCGCTACTGATGCAGGAACACAGCCAGACCATCACCATGTATTAACCAGTCTCCCGAGAGCTGCATAAAGACCAGACTGGCTCCTGGCCGTGTCGCACCCGCGTCTTTAGTACACTGCAAATGCACAAGCCTGCTTGCTTTCCTGACTGCTAGCTAAACATTCGATTTAGATGCGCTGGATAGAGCTGAGAGCTGCCATTCTGCACCTGCTTGCTCGTACACTGTCTGTGCCACTGCTGGACTGTGTGTGAATAATGCAGGCCCCCGGTACAGCACCGTCGGTGAGATAAGAGCCACCATCACTGCGACCCGCTGCAGCTTGGCTGTAGCACACCTTTCCTGAACGGACATCTGCTTCAATAGCAGGAATCAACACACAGACGTGGGGGAGAATGAATTTTTGGCATCCTTATCCAAACCTGGTAGCCCTTTTGCAAGAGACTCTCTTCCTTGCCGTGTCTTCCAGTTTTAGCCAGGTTTGCTCTCTTACTACTGAGAATTTTTATTGTTTTTAAATATCGCCTCAGTATATCATCATATATAATGATATTCTCAGGTCTGGATACCCAAGAACTGAATGCATGAGACCTGCTGGAAGCAACACGCTGCCATTCTCCTGAGGTGCTGGCACGATCTGTAATGGAGGAAGCCACCAAACTGTCCAACACACCAGAGAGGGAGAAAGCAGCAGGTGCCCACGCTTTGGGCAGTGCCTCCTTTGGATCATCATCTCCAAGCTTCCCATTCAGCTCATGCCAAGGCGCCTCCCTGAGTTGGAGCCTGCAAAAGGAGGGTGGCCATGCATTCGTATCCACCACATGGGAAGTAAGATGCTCTCCAGTGTCTGGGCACTGCATCTCTAAACACCAAGCAGAGGGCGATGCCATGCCAGCAGATGAGCTGAACGAGGATCTAGCTGTGTGCCCTGGCAGCAGAGGCAGCCGATGCTGCCCTGGGCTGCGCAGACAAGAGCACGGCCAGCAGACGGAGGGAGGTGACTAACCCCACTCTACTCAACACCTAAAATATTGTGCCCAGTTTTGTGCCCCACAGCATAAGAAAAGCATTGATAAGGCAGACGGAGCTCAGCAGAGGAGCACCAGGAAGAGGCGGGGGGCTGCAGCAGCATCCTCTGATGAAAGGCTCCCCGGAGTGTTTCTGCAGTCTCCACCCTTGGAGTTTTTCCAAGCACAGACTGCATAAAGATGCGTAAAGTGAGTAATCTAGTTTTGTCTCGTACCTGACCCTGCTTTCAGCAGGAGGTTCAATGAGATGACCTCTGCGGTCCCTTCCAACCCAAATTATCCTACGGATCTCTCTCTAGCCCTGCACGCTGTTTCCATGCAAAGAGCAGGCAGTCCCTCCCAAACTCTGGCAAGCATCATTTTAGGCACTTCCCGAGCAAAGATGACAGCACTGCGTTGAACAGGCCAACTCTCCATGAATTTTTAACATTTTGGCCTCCACAGCTCCTCCTGCGCTACAACACAGAAACCAAACAGGTGCTGCAAAGTGCATCAGCAGCAAGACGAGGGTCACCCCATGACCCCACGTCACCTCTGCTGCATCTATTCTCCACTTCACGGTCACCCCCTCTCCGCAGCTTAAGAGCAGGGAACCACATAAGCATGATCCTCAAAGCTCACCGCCCCTTCCCCACTAAGCAGCTTCCACTCCTACAAGGCTACGGCTCTGTAACCATCTCCCCACTGCTCAGAGGAACTGCGAGATCAAGGCTGAGATGCTCTTACTTTTGTATTCCAGGTGAAAGCCAGCAGCAGAGACGCTGATATCCGAATAGAAATGCAGATAGAGCTGGTTTGAAGTGCTGTTCAGCAGCGCAGGCACTGTGGTTCCTGGGAAAACAAGAGGTGCACAAAGATACTGAAGAGGATTCTTTTTTCCTCCTTCGTGTCCTCGGAGACTAGCTACAGAAGAGGCTGAGAACAGAAAGTCCTTTAACTTAACAAGCTCTGTTGGTTTTGATCAGGTTCTAATGAGGCCAATTGAGAAATACCCAAGGCCTCTCCGCAATGGCCTTTTTCAAAGTCTACTGGTGAATTTAATCATGTGAAGTTTTACCACTTACAGACCAGACAGACTAAAAGCGTCGAGAAGGGAACCAGGGATGAGAAACAGCGTGGGTGGAGCTCAGGTCCCCCGCAAAGTCGGGATTCCTTCTCCTGCCTCCCTGCTTGGGAGCTGCTGCAGCACCAGGTCAAGGCAGTGCTATCCCAAAGGCAGAGCCGGGCGCGGAGTCGGCAGGTCTTTACGCACGACCCTTCTCCTCAGAAACCTCAGAGCGCTTTGAAGATAACTGGTCATTAGATAAGCAAGAACCGGGGCCATCGGCTTGCAAGTGGCTCTGCTAGTTGAAAGCTTTACAATGCTCTTGGGCTGCCGGCTGCTCCCTGCTCTGCTAAAAGCCACTGGCCCCACTGTCAGGCACAAGAAAGGCTGTTTCGTAGCCCTTCATCCATTTTGGTGCAACTCAGAGAGGTTAACCCGCCGAGCACCGTGCTCCGAGCTAACCCCACACAGCCCGGCACCGCTGTGCAACTCCCACCTCCAGGCTGTGGGGTCTTGCAAAAAAAACCAAACCCAAACCTCACCCCCTGGTTTTGCCTTTAAGGCTCTCTATCAACATTTCATGCAGGAGGACAGCAGCCCCATTCCCAGTTCAGCAAAGCATGCGATTCCCTCTAACCACGCACTTAAATCTGCTCCGAGTTTTTGAAGCACTTAAATATACGCTTAATTTTATGTACGTGCTGAAGTCCAGCCGATGTGAGCAGGAATGAAGCACGTGCCGGCGGGCTTCACCGAACACGATACTGAACACGTACCGGAGAAACTGCCCAGCATGGTGGCGGTGTTATCTCCTCCATCAAACACTTCCAGGGAATCCCAGTTCTGCTCAGTAACAAAACTGATCACCTGGATCTGGAGAGAAAAAAACAGAAGTAACAGTACAACTCCTGCATCAGGCTAATAAACCACAACAGCACCGATGAAAGGGCCGCTAATGAGGGCAGCAACACACCCTGGGGCCGTAAGTCAGCAGTGCTATTTATCTGTGCTGGCAAAACTTGGAGACCTATTGCCTCTGAGTACCACCACCTGGGTTACACAGCTGTGTCCCTGCAAACCCCATGCTTCTGAGTCAAGGGTGCTGTCTTTTGCTGCTGCAAAGGGAGAGCTCCTGTATTTTCACAGCTAATATACAGCAGCAGAGATTTGGAGCCTTTTTTTTTTTTTTTTTTTCTGTTTTGAGAAATCCCTGAAGACTTTTGCAACGCTTTCAAATGAAGGCAACCACTGGCAACCCAAGAACTGAACTAAAAACAAAGAAACCCGCATTAAACCACAAGGGTTTTTTTGATCTAATGAAGTTCTTGCCGCTGCCTTTTTTTTCTCAGCTTTTAGTCAAATCACTGAAGTCGCATTTTCAAATTTCCCACCTTTCTCTGCCATGCCCCATGAGGTTTGGAGGCTCAGGTCGGCCACTTGACTCTGTTTGTTAGAACATCAATGCAATCCTCAAATGAGTAACATCCTGAGATCTGATAAATCTGCATATACACTGAAAAGCAGCTCTTACACTCGAGCAAAGATCTACATGTAATTGCACAGATTTGTTTTCCTTGATTACCATTAAAATGGAGTCTGCTTTTATTCCTAAATGCTGGCAGTTCGAAGTATTCGGTGTCCCATTAAGGAAAATAAACTGTGCTGTAGATCAGGTTTGGTGAACTGCCTGAGTGAGTCCGACAGCAAACCCGAGAGAAAGCCAACAGCAGCAGAAAAAAACCCCAGCTTTAATCTGTAAGCTCGAGATGAAATTTTCAAACACTGGGTACCTCAAATTAAATTGCTAGGCCAACAACCTCAAAAAAGGACCCTTAGAGACAAATCAGGAGCACAAATGACTCGTAAGACTTGGCTCCAAATAAAAGGCTGCATTTCTTGGCACGCAGCAGAAGCTGCAGTGGTTCGGCACCGCTGCCGGTAGGATTGGGGAGAACGCCAGAACTTTGGCCATTCCAGCAGGTGGACCCCCCTTTATCTCCAGCCTTCACACATCTGCTCACTGCGGAGCCTCCACTCTTTGAGGGCTCTTTGGACAAAGATCTCCTGCTAAGCCTAATGCTTCTGATCTGCCGGGGTCCTGCGGAGTTCAGCGGAATGACTCCCTGAAGCACCGCGCTCGGCAGGATGCGTTCGCTGGACTGAGCACTGCCAAGGGATTTCAGCGCCCTGCACACCTTGACTGCACTCACCCACCCACACGTACCCATGCACCCACCCACCCCTCCCCCCGGTAATCCTGCGAAACCCTACCCCCCTTATTTCTGCAGTCTTCTTATCCTGGCTTTACTCATCCATTCCCAATACCCTGCTTGCCTTCGCCCTGCTAAACATAAACCATGCACATTAAAATAAAAAATAATAATACTAAAAAAATAAAATCAACCCCCATTATTTCTGCTGTTTTAACTTTTTTCCTCCTTGATTTATTCTGAATAATAAAGCAGGCTATAAAGTTCCTGCAAAGTTTGGACCCCCCCCCCAAAAAAAAAATAAATGTGGTGTTCATCTAGCAGAAATTGCAGTGACCCCTGCAGAGCCATTACTGATCACACTGACCAAGTCGATACCCCTCAGCCTGCATAATTACACCCCTATTGTCATTTGCATTATTGCAAGAGAACCTGGATTGAGAATGTGCATTTTGTTTGCTCTTACATTTTCTAAATTATTTATTCTCTTCCCCCCCACCCCAGCTTAACGGAATAAACATTTTTAAGGTCCTAATTCTAGTCTGACATGTGGATTCACAAGGGATCTGCATCTATTTACTGCCATGTATATAAATTAATTCACTCAGGAAGGTTTGCTACAGGAATGAATAATTCATAGCAGAAGTGCTAGCTCGTACACTGATTACATAAAAATCCTGCTAGTGACTCGCCGCTACCAAGAAAGCTTTAATTTCACCTCCTCCTCTGATTTACAGTTGTTTAACCTTTAATTGTTGTACAAAATGAGGGTAAACTGATGCTTAAATTAGTATCTAATAACACAGAACATCTTGTGCACAGAAGTGGGTGACCAGGAGAGCAGAGCCCATGTGAGCGGGGCAGGTAAACAGCCACCGCGGCCATCACCCTGCCTCTGGGCTGTGCAGGTCTTCATGGCCGCTCTTTTACTCCCCGAGGTCCAAGACCTTCCACGATGCCCTTTTTTTCCCCTAGAAGACTTCCAGTGGACATCCCGGTGTCACAAGGCGATGCGATCGCCAGCAGGCTGTGTCTAGGGGTAGAGCCGAGGGGCGGCTGGTCCAGCACGCCCATGGCATTGCATCCCCCACGCCGGGAGCAGAGATGGCAGCACCGCTGCGGAGCCACACTGGCTCTTGCTGAGCACCAGAGGAAGGGGTCAGGCTGAAAAATTTTTTCCTGCTGGAAAAATTCCCACTCTAGACCTAACAACTGTAGGGGCAGAGCACAGCCACGGGACACGCTTTTTTATTTGCCTGCCTTCTGTGTTACACCCCAAAATATTTATTTCCCTCGCAAGGGATCATATCCAGCAGGAAAGGGGCTCAAAAAACCACAACCACCAAGCCTTTAAAACACTTTGCCTTATGTTTTCCAGTTTTACATGCCAGAGCGCTGCGTTGGCACAACCAAAAAAGTGGGAAACTTAGAAGAGACACGCTTCTAACAGCCCGCTGCGATACGCGCTTTCCTCTAAGCGTAACCGCCGGGCAAAAAGACCTCCAAGGGCTGAGAAGTGGCAGCGAGGGTTTGTATTCAGGACGTGGCAGTGCAGAATACAGGCATCTATTTATATCGCTTTAAAAATTAAGTGAATTATCACCTCCTGCTCCCAGGAGTCCCCAGCAACTCGCCAACTGCCTCAACTGTTCAGATGTTTGGCTGAGCAAAATGGATCTTTCTTGTCACCGGGGGATTTTGGGAGCAGCTAAAATTTCAGATGAACAGGGAAGTACTGACAGTGAGCTCTGCAGCTTTTGAAAACACTCTTTCAGACGGCTTCGAAACCAAAGAGGGGAGCAGAATTTGTCAGCCTGGACACAGAGGGCTCAAAATATTTCCCCCGGCTTGTCCTGTTCTGCTGCGAAAGCCCCCACGCGCTGCTCCCACCAGCCCTGTCCATGCAGGTTTTGGTGCTGGGTTCTGATGGTGGGTCCCAGAACCCCCATCTGGGAGAGCAGGACTGTAATCCAGCAAGGCAGAGATGATGTTTCAATAAAACCCTTGAGATAAACACGACTGCTGTGTGCCAACAGCCGGGAGCGCTGCGGAGAGGGAGGAACGCACCTACAAATCCATTAGCCAAGTACATGATGGAGAAATAAAAGCACTTCAGGAACAAAACCCTCGCAGACAAAGTGGTAGAAAGAAAAAAGAAACCCTCTGATAATGAGGCCTGTGGAATGAATGGACCTGTTAAAGAATCCATCTCCTGTGCGTCAAGCAATGTCAGCGCAACACACGGCGAGATGCTTTCTGTGAGGACAAGGCACGTGTGTGCTGAATGGGAACTTTATCTAAGGTTTGGTCTCTGATGTTGGGCTTAATTCTCAACACCCTCTAGCTTGCAGGACGATTTCTGCAGAGAAATGATAAGGACCACAAAAAGACCTGAAGAGAGAGCTCATTTACCTGGAGACAATGAACAGCAAAGCTGTAATTGTATAATCATAGCGCCGCAACTCTGCTGGCATAACAAATCCACGCAGGCACTCCGAGCAAGCAACTCTTCCTCGGTGTCGCTTACATTGCTTTCAACATTGCATAATTAAGCAGTATAAAGATATATGCCCAAAATACTGCAATTATTTTGTTACACCAGAACAGCCACGTAGCTCCAGCTGATTTCCCACAGAGAGTGCCTCCAGGAGGCAAAAAATACATTGAAGTATTACCCACTTTTGGCAGTCACAGTGTAAACGAATGTCTGATTCTAGAGAATTACAGGTTCAACCCATCTTTTTCCCGTGAGGAGCGGCAACTTCGTAACACGTGGCCTCTAAGTGCACTGGGTACCGCGCCTTCTCCTCTCCATCCCATGCTGCAGCCAGCCAGGAGCCCCGTACCTGTATCCCTGCTCCTTCGGGAACCGTTATCTTCCACACGCAGTTGAGGCTATTCAGGTACGTCTCAGGGAAGCCAGGGGACAGGATGGTTCCTTTGCGTTCAGTCAAATTTCCACCGCATGGCACTGAAACAAGCAAAGTAGCTGTTGGAAAGCGGAAAGACTTGGCTTTATACAAAAAAATATTCTCTTTCAAGCATCTATCTACAGACACAAAAGCAGGCAGAGTTGGCTCACGGTTTGAGGATTAGATCTGTATGAATAAACCTCTTTTCAGTGACTCTCATACAACTTCTGACGCAAGGAGTGTACAGTCCTTGGGTGTGGGGAACGTTGGCTACAACAGCTCACCAGGCTGGTGCTTTAGGAACTGCTCTCCTCCAAAGGAGCTGAAAGCAGTTTTCAGACAGATGTAATTAATTCTAGATGCTGTCCTGGATCTCACGAGTCAATACTCATTCAAAAAGTTCACAAAGGATCAGAAGGTCCCTTCCCTGACATGTGGGGTTAACTGCCCTTCTTCACAGGCAAGCCTGGCTTTTGTATGTAAGAGGTAAGAAATGATTTTGTTGTTGTTTCACTGGTGTTTTAGGGTTTTGTTGGTTTTGGTTTTTTTTTTTTTTTAGTTTTTGTGTTTGGTGAGGGTTTTTTTACTCATTCCAAATAGCGTCTTTAATTTTTCTAGCACGAACTGCTGAATTGTTTTGCCTTTTTTTCCTCCGTAGTTACCTACCGACACAGGTGGGTACCGAAACGTTCCACTGAGCCAGCGCCCCGGGCATGGTGAGGCACTCGATGCTGCGGGAGCCCTGGAGCGTGTAGCCAGCGCTGCACTCGAACCGCACCACTGCTCCCACCGCAAAATCGCTGCCCAGCCGCCGGCCATAGCGGGGCTCTGGCACTGAGCTGCACTGGGTGGCACTGGTCCGAGGAACCGCTGGCATGGCAGGCAGCAGGAACCAGCAGGCCAGTGAGTGGTTGCAAAGCAAAAAGAGAAAATTAAAAAAAAAATGGTTAGAGGACATATTTTGGAAATGTTAAGTGCCAAATTAAAGATCCGTTGAAACCAAACAAAGGAATTGATTATACCTAAACCCCAAAGACCGGCTGAACCCAAACATGATGATCGGGAAGAAAAAGAAATAACATTTCACTCAAACTTCTGACAATTCAAGTGCTAATTGAAATAAAAGCAGCTAGGTCACTACAGAACCACGCATGCTTCCTAAGAGGAGACTGTTTGCCTTCCGAAAAATGACCATTGCATCAGAAAGGTCACTTCTAAACAGGGAAACCAAGGCATTCAGCAGTGACTTCCCAAAACCTCAGTTTGCCATATACTGCTACAGCCTCAGCAGAAAACCCTTTAGGTTTCTTGGCTTACTTGGCCTCATTACTATAAAGGACAGGAAATTTAATCAGTCTTCTTCATGATGAGAAAGGTTAAAAAAAGAAAAGGGGAATTTAAGTTGCCTTGGTGCATCACCAGCTGTTGAAATTGCCTGCATTCCTGCTCCATACTGGGAACAAGAAGCTCCCAGTCGAAGGAAACAGAGAGGCTGACAGGGAAGCAAGGGGGAAAACGAGTCAAAGAAATCTTGTTGCTGAGGAAGAAATCAATTCATATCTCTGAGTTGCTTTACAATTCATCAGTGTTTAATGCCTGAGTTGCTGGGAGTGGAAAAACACGGAGATGATGAGCACATTAGCCCTATTGTTTGATTTTGATTTCATTCAGCGAGGTGAATGTCAAACCCACTGCCGAAGGCATCACGCGAGGTGACTGGCAAGAGGCTGAAGTGTGCCAGTGGTCGGGGGAGGGGGATGTGGAGGCAGAGAGGAGCCACTTACTACAATGCGTTACTTCGGGCAAATCCAAGAGCCAATATGGCTCTGCAGCCCTGCTCGGTGGCTGGTGACTGACGAGCGGGTGCTCAGCCTCGACCAAACCGTGGGGAGAATTGTGCCCCTGTGCTCGCCAGGCTGCTCCCATCACGCTGCCCACTCCCCCGCCGTGGGGCGACTCGCCGCACACGTGCCTTGCTGCATGGGGGAGGCTCGGGGAGGGGGAGATCATATGTGTAAAAATGAGAGTAAACGTCATTAGAGCCTGGCCAGGCAGATCAAAACCAGGGCTGGCTCTTTCAGTTACTCTTGCCTTCCGTGCAGTAATCACTGACGAACGTGCAGCTGATAATTAGCATGCGGTAGTGAGGAGGTGATCTTCACCGATTTCATCAAAACCTTTGCTTTGCTGAAATCTTTGAAGATTACTATCAGAACTACAATAATTGGACAGAAATTCAAGAGAGCCGATCTCTGGGTCCTATAAAACCTAAAGCACGCTTCGCTTTGCCCCCGGAGCAGGCAGAGGTTGCCCGTGCTGCTGCCACCGCCTCATGGCAATGCACATGCCAGAGCCTGGCTGAGCCACGGGTAACTACACAGAGCACGTGGGTGAGCGAGTCCTTCTGTTTTCCCACTACTCTGCGCATCACTTTCTGTTTACTACTTTAAAATCTCCGAGTGGGACTTGCCTGATGCAATGCAAGCTGTTACTGAAAGGATCAAGGGGTGAAAGTTTGACAGCAGGAGACCTGAGCCTGTGACATGCAGGGAGGAAGGATTTTGCCGAGCTGCCAGACAAGCGTTCAGCTGCTTACACTGAGAAATGTGCGAAAACACCAGTGGGAGAAATTGCCTGGGTAGAAAACTTCAGAACTCGCTGTGTACTCAGGGCATGATTCAATGAGATACTTCTGATACTAATCCTAGGATGCGTGAGGGTTGAGGCCGAGTGAAAACGGAAGGTCTGAATATGAAGTACCTACAGGAGCCCTGCAAGTTCACCGCTGCCAAAACAGAATCTTAAATCTTCCGTGGTATTTCCCGTTAGGACAGAAAGTGTGCAAGGACCCACAGGTGCCAAAAGCAGGTCAGGACACATCAGGACATCACCAAGGTTCTGACCGTTCTCTGGGGACCAACCTGAGGACATCCGCAGAACACGCCTGTACTCACCTTGGTAGACAAAATGAAAACCTTTGGCTGTAGACTGACCCTTGGAAGTAAATTTGATAAGAATCTGGTTGGTGGTAGCTAATGGCAATGATTCACCTAGATGAGGAGAAAGAGAGAAACCAGGAGATGGAGAGTATGGCATTAGCGACACAGGCGGGCGGCGCAGGGCAAGGTGCTAAACACCAGGCTGCATTTTTAGTTTGCTTTGCCCAGCAGCCACAGGGACACCTTCCCTACCTGTATGAGAGCCTGAGAGGGAGCTGAGAAGCCGGGACTGCTGGTTGGGGCCATCGTGGACTTCGATGACATCGTTGAGCACGGTCTGGAAGAAGGCAAACTGCCCGAAGACCACTGCGGGGAGAGGGAGCGCAGGTCAGGGCGGGCGGTGGGATGCCCTGCGCTGCCGCCCCTAAGCAGCCAGGGCCGGTGAAAAAGGCCTAAAAACCTAAAGATCCACCTGAGAAAAGTCTCAGGTAAAAGTTCTGTCCTGCCTTACAAGATCGCTTGACTTGGTTCCTGAGGAACCACAGCGTGTAGTGCCGAATCACCCTGTTCTTGCTCACTGCACCCAGGCCTCAGCCACTGTTGGAAATCACTGTACCAGGTACTAGAAATTATAAATTAGGTAGAGTTAGACACATCAATAGAAAAAAAATGGTAGCAAGCCAAGATTCATGTACAAGATCCTGGCAGGGTCACTGATGAAAGAAAGCTGCAAAGTGCAGCTCTCTGAGGAAGACCACCTGAGCGAGGCCGAAGGCCGGAACGACCCTCTCAAAATGGATGTCAAGAGAACACTCCGCCTAAACTCACCCAGGCCCCGCCTAGACTCTGCCCATCATTAATATGCAATGAGATGTTGCAATTACATGAATAACGTATGAAAAGATGTTGCCATCATGTATGTCAAATGTATAAATCAGCCTGTTTCACACCTGTGCTTCGGGGTGAGTTTCTGTGGTGTGAACCACCTCCTCCCCTGCGCAGAAAACGAATACCTTGCTGCTAAAAGTACACAAAAAAAAAAAAAATCTTCATTCCGAGGTTTTTCGGCATCACCAGGAGCGCCCAGGCACTTGGGCTGCTTTTATTTCAGGAGTTTGGCAAAGCTAAAAAGGGGCTGACTGACAGGCCTGGAAGATGGGAGCCCTTTATTTATCCGCAAAGTAGACATAACAGAACAGCAACCAGCCTCCCCCGTGTTCCCTTGCCAGTGCGCCTTAACACTGATTCATAGGCCAAACGGGATTCTTCTATGAATCATCCCATTCGCCTGCCTACATAACACAAGGTATATAATTTCACCAACGGATAATTATTATTTATTATTTGTACCAAACCCCTGGCAGGAAGCAGGCTCCCATCGGGTTACGCATCGTACAAAACCTGAATAAAAGAATCCCCGTCCTGAAGAATTCGGTTTCTAGATGGAACCTCTCTGGTCAGGGAGGATGACTGCTAAGGAGAGAGGACACTCGCCAATTTATTAACAGAGACTGCTAACGAGGGAACTGCACGGTGCCCTGGGTCTTACTGCAGACATTGTAAATGCACCCAGGAGTAGGCAGAGCTTATGAAAGGGAAAAAATAATAATGAGATGAGCAGAGCATTTTTTTTCAGCTTGAGCCAAGAGACTTCAGTTATTTATCCTTATTTTTCAGAATACAATACGGTTTTTTTCCTCCCAAATCTGCACTTAGAAGATTTTTTTTTCCTCCACTTTGTCTCTTCTCCTAGCTTTGCATTTTCCAGTTCTAAGTGCCCGATTGCAGACTCACAAGCTGAGAGGTCCCTTGCTGTGAAATTCATCATCCACCAAGCTACGACATTTCTTTCCTGCACATTCAGGTTTCCACACAGCTTTGATGTTAGGAACACTGGAAAAGTGACGACAGCACACCCTGATGCCTGCTTACGCAGAATCCGAGAAGCGAAGGAGATGGGAAATGCATAACATTCGCTACTACGGGTTTCCCTGCTTGTTTTTAATGAAGCTATTGAAAGGTAGCAGGTGGAGAAGAGAAACTAATTTAGCTATCATCCTACCGCAGGCAAAAGTCAGGCTTGCACATCAAGCCCGCCTAGCCCTCTAGTTATTGTGTTTCTTAAGACAATATCAAGATCAGCATTAGAAAAAGAGGTTAAGAGGCAGTATTTCATCAGTTAGATCCAGGAGCTCAGATGGACCCGAGATGCACACAGGCAAAAGGGCGATTTCAGTGAAAGGAGCTTATAACTGATGTCTGAACACGGGATCCTCGTTTCACACCTTGCTATCTTAGCAAAGGAAATCACAAACAACTGAAAAGACCACAGGGACTGGCTGGATCGATACGATGCACGGAGAAACAGAATCAAATAACAGAATTTAGACACCTTCACCTGCCAGAGCTGTCAGTGCCACTGCTCTTTAATAACTTTAAATTCCCTTCAAACAAGAAAATATGTTAACCAATACTAATATCCAGCTAGCTGCCTCAGAGGTTTCTACAACATTGATCACTCCCATATCCCAGCTCTGACCAAAATCAAGCAGCATCAGAGTCTATAAAAGAATGACAGCCCATTTAATTGGATCTGGTTTAAAATTTAGTTTACGTGTTATTTAAAAATAAAAATTAGTCATAAGTACTATAGCTGCACATCCACAAACCCATACACCGATGTGCTTTTCTGCACAGATTATTTAGCGGCAGAGTTAGCATGTGTTTATGGTAAATACGTTTTGTACTCTTGCAGGTCCTCTGAGTCTGCTGCTAGCATTAATCACCATGAATTACTTTTTGCTGATTTCTCAACTCTGCATGACTGGATATAGTGCAGGAACTGGAAGAGGAATCACAAGATGGTGGGTTTTGTTAGGTTGGGGGCTTTTTTGCCCTCTAATTTTTGACAGATTTTGAAATTCACAAAATTCCCATCACCCTTACCGACTACCACAAAGTATAAATAGCATCCCACAGCACCACTTACTATTTCCCAGTCTCTCTTATCTCCATTTATATAAGCACTTATTCTATGGCTTTGTTCAAACAACAAAAAAAAAAAAACAACAAATGAGAGAGTTGCACAGACAGCAGGACAGATTTCCAAACACCCCCCACAACCCATACCGTAGTCCTTCGGCACAACGATGAAGTACAGGCAGACTTGTCCGCTGGTGTAGTTCTGGGGATAATTTGGAGAGAGGACGACGCCGTCCGAGCCTGTGTACTGCCCACCACAGGGTGCTGTGAGAGAAATGAAGGAAAGCTCGCCGAGCGCGCCCCCGCCGCAGCCTGCCCGGGACCCCTGCCCACTTCAGGCAGCGCAGCCCTCGCTGCAAGTTCTTGTTAAGAAAAATCAGACTTATCCTAACCCGAGCTCATGCCTACTTCACATTTCATTATGGAGACCGTGGTAAGGCTCAGGGATGCCGTGCGTGGGGTGTAGGCTAACGCGTGATTTGCACAGCTCTCCACCTGACTCAGCGCTCAGGACCGGTCGGAATGAGCTCCACTCCCTTCGCCCTTTCTCTGTAAGCCCGGCTCCAGCGGGAATGCCGTCCTCCCCGCCAGCGCCTTGCCAAGCCAGAGATGTCATTCTCCCCGGCACCACGGACTGACAGCTATCTCTTGACTCACTTCTCAGACGAAGAAGGTCTGACCGCAAACCCACCGTTTAAACCATGTTCTCGTTAAGCCAGAAAACAAACCGAACTACAGAACCCCTATGAAAAAAAAAATAAAAAATCTTTTATTTTCTCAGGAACTCTGGCCCTGCTCAGGAAAGCACAGGTTTCAGGACTCTGATTAGCAGGGATGAAGTTAAGCAAATGTTGCAGTGGCTCCCTAAATCCTGCCCTGCACTAGGGACACGGGATTTGTCACACACATCACCTTTTGTGCCCAGTTTTCTGTCTCTCTCAAAAGAAACCTCATAAAAGTCAGGTCTTCCCGACCTCTGGCTGTTAAAAAAAATGGATTAATAATGAAACACTATGAAAAATCCCCTCTGCAAGCAGCTCTATGCAAAAGTGATGTTAAGCTTTTCATTAGGATAAGGTGCTGAAATATCTGGCAATAGGCAGATCGCTCTCTACTCCCCTTTCCCCCCCCGAGCCTCACCTGTACAGGTAGGTCGAGGTTTGTTCCACGTGGGTTTTCCATCCCCTCCCATTATGCACGTCAGCGTGGAGCCCCCTTCAATGTCATACCCCCCGTCGCAGTAGTAGGTGATCGTAGATCCCAGCTTCAGATCCGTGCCCACTCGTGTGCCATTCTTAATGGAACCAGGGTCGAAGCACGACTCCCGGGGATTTTCTGCAAGAGAGAATTGCCAAGATCTTTACAGGTTCGATACAGCTAACTCCAAAATTTTGGTGAACGGCATGGTTTTGGCTTTTCTCAGCTGGCAACCTCACTCAAGCCTATCATGAAGACTGGTACCATGCGCAGAGTTTAGGTTTCAAACATTCGCTCCTGCTGCTGAAGCTGGGGAATTGTACAGGTCAGATTCTGGTCCAGAGCCTTCTCTGATGCTCAGCTCCAGTACAAGCATGCTGGAAGAAGGAAGGCTTTGGTTCACACGCATTCCTGCCAGTACCCAAAATCCAATGCACGAGGCAAAGCTTTGATTTACCTATCTGCACTGGCTCTCCCTTCTTGCACAGGGGATGGGCTGCAAGGAACTTTGCAAACCAGGGCATATAAACACAGACCGAACATGCAAAGTATTTCAGATACGCTACATCTGTTCGCGTTAGCTCCTTGGCACCTATCATTCCTGTATCTAAGAGCTGTCAGCTCTCACCATGGAAATACATAGTGCCATGTGCTAGCTGGTGGATTCTCCAGATGTGCAGCATGGCTGCAATTATGGCAAAATGATTACAAGTAGTTAGACAAAATGAAGACATTTTTCTCTCTGTTCACTATGCCCTGCAGAGTTAAAAACCCCATTTACATATGAAAATTCCAGTAAAGACTACAGAGCTGTCAGGACTTGGATATTTTTTTCCTTCTTCTTCTGAAGGGCTTTTTTCTTCTTTTGCGGGTTTGGTTTTTTTTTTTTTTTTTTCTCCTGCATGAAATATAATTAGAGGCTTTGATTAATCCTGCTCTTTTGTCATTTGGAAATTGCTCATTAAAGATGAGGGCTTTTCTGAGAGCAGTGGGTCTGTGAACAATTATGATGTGTTTAAGCATTAAATCACAGGCTTTCAGTATTTGGGGAAGGGGTGGAGGGAGAAATAGAAAACAGTAAAGCCCCCAGATCTTGCTTTTGTTTCTTTGTTTGCAGTGAAAAACAGGATTAGCTCTACAGTTTCCTTCGCACAACAGCTGTACCACTAGCTAATGATCCAGGTAAACAGGGCACAAAAGGATGGGAAATGATCCCACCAGGAACAGCTACGCTGAACCACAGAAGTGAGGCCACCGTTTTTCCCTAGAACACCAGTTCCCCGTTTTGGGAGCCACAGGCTGGTCACCCCTCAGTGCTCCCCACAGACCATCACACACTTGTATCACCAAACTTTAAATCACGAAGCCCTGGGTTCTCTGCTGTGTCTGTGGTGCCTTGCTGCACGAGCTCTCTGGACAAGCCACTTGTCCTTCGAACAGCCCCATTTCCCAGCCAAGTAACAGGATGCTCCAGTTTATCTGGTCCTGGGAAGACACACACGTGTGCCTTGATGTGCGATTGCCGCAGTGCTCAAAAGAGAGCTCCGATACGCAGATGGAGAAGATTGGGTTTCTAAGACAAAAGAATTCCAGCAAACATTTTTACTCCGTTATTTCCTCCGTGTGATCTGATGGTAGGTCCTGCTGAGATACCTGCTCGACACAAAAGAGAAAGCTTGACTATGCTGAGTAAGAGATCAGGACCAAAAAGCTTGTTCCAATCACAGCACTGGAAAGCAAAGCCCTTGGCGCTCCGGCCAGCTCGGATGAACACATCCCCTCCTCATTTACCCTTATGAGACACCAGCCGTCTCTTTAGCATTACACCAGACGATGGAATAGCCCTGGGCAGACCAGTCACCGCAGACCACAGAGGCAACAAACTGCTCCCGGGCATCGGTCAGCCGCTGCATCGAAGACGAGCGGTGCAGTGGCACAGCCCAGAGTCCATGGTAGCACAAAAGCCATCTGCAAGTATAAATGCTTCATCTACCATTCCAAAACATTTTTTTTCACTCCACAAGCCTTTATTTCTTTGAATTGCTAATATTCACTTCTAGACCCTTTCATACAAAAGCCGCATCCACCAGCTTCCTTCTGACCACTTTATGCCTCTCGTTATTTTGAACAGTCTCACTGCCTTTCATCTAACAAGTTGATGTGGCTTCAACCTGTCAATCACCCTCCCACCCAGCTGTCAGATCCCTCAGCCATGTGCTTGATCTCAGCCTCTGCTCCCACTTTGAAAAATCCTGACATTCGTTGCTCAAGTCACTCTGCCGACTGCTGAAAAAAGGGTGGTGGTGGACTGCTGAGCAACAGCCCCGCTGTTTTGGTTGTGTTTTCCTCATTCTTGACTGTTTCTGTTCCCTTGAGGGGCTGTGCCTTCAGGGACACCGCTCACCCCAGAGGATGATGCATCCTGACACACCAGTCCCACACGTATCTCCAGCCGAACGAGCCTCCGCCCCGATGATCCCCAGCAGCAGGCTACAAAGGCCGGCAAGGAGCTCAGCTTTAAGGAAGCGTTTGGTTGCGTGGTGACTGCGAAAGCCTCGTGGAGAGATGTGGGCAAGCCACAGCTTCCCCAGCCTTTGATTTATCAGTCTATGAAGTGAGTACAGTGTGGCTCACTCATTTAGAATTCATGTTTTATTTGCACGCAGCCACTTCAGAAATCAAGGACTTTACCCTGATGTCCCAATTAACATGGATTCAGGCTGCCAAATGTTTCGAAAAGAGTCAAGACAAAAAAAAAAAAAAAAAAAAAAGCCACGAGAACAGGTTCATTAGTCCAAAGAAAGCAGAATTTTCTGCGCTTCCCACCTCCTTTCCCAAGGAAAACTCAAAGCCTGCATAAGCTCCTGGACCAGGAGGTCAGGCTTTCATCTGCATGTTCGGGAACAGCTTTGCTGGAGAGCTGTTGTCGGAGAAGGGCATCATGAACTCCATGTCCGTAAACGTCTGCAAGCCTTTATTAAGAGTTAAGCCTTAACGCAACCCCAAGAGAAATCGTCTAGAAGACAGTTTGCCACAACAGTCATCATCACATCCTGAAGACAAGACAAATCCCATCAGGATCTTCAAGGCCAGGTGTAGCCTTGGCACCCCGAGCAGCTGGGCTGTCCCCTCCCCCGCCCCGAACACACTCTCTTTCCCAAAATATTCCAAAAGATCTGGTTTTCAAACGCACGTTGTTCCAGGGTCAAGCATCATCTCCCATTTCTGCCCGTTTTAACAGAAAACGGTGCTGGGTATTTTTAAACAGCTTGCTTTGCAACAGATTTTGCAGAAGAGTGTTTCTGTGGGGAATTTCCACCTTAAATAACCCGTAAGTAATGCTGAATATATGTTTATAAGCTCAGGATGGGCAAAATAGTTCTAGTGAAATAATAAGGGATTTGAAATAGGGCTTGGGGTTTAGGGTTTTTTATTCATTCCTTTGGAAGGGTGAAAATTAATCAGTTTTGCTTCATTTGCTTTCAATTTCACGCCTCTTCACTTCTGGCCCACAACAGAAACAGGAAGCACTAAAAAGCGTGAGAAAACCTCCTGCTTCGGAGCATCCGACCTGGAAATTCCTTCCCACTCCCTGCCCCAAGCATGAGCAGCCAAACCCATGTGTGCACCCCGGGTCCCATTCAGCACCAGCCCAGCAGGGTAAGTCGCCCGGCTGGAGGCAGCGACGGATGGAGTCAGACCCACCTCTGTGCTCGTAACAACACGTCCCCAGCACTCACAAAATGTAAGGGAAGGGAATAATTTGGGAAAAGGTTCTCCAGACAACTAGCCTGCCCTTTACATTGCTTACAAAGTGCGGTCTCCATTTAAAAATATAAGTGTATGAATATATAAAATGCATTCTTAATAAAATCTGTGGTTTGTGAGATGTTGCAATGCAGTGATTACTAGAATTTGGTTGATTTCCCAATGAGAAAAGATAAGCTTCACCTTCGACATTCATCCCCAGCCAAATTTCAGAGTCTCTGCTGGCATTTTCGGGCAGTGGCACCCTCATACCAAGGGGTCTTTCAAACTGACTGGGAAGAGCTCTGGAATCCAGTGTTGTTCTGCAACCAGGAGTCTCCCAAGTATAACACACACAAATATTATCTTGGTTCAAAAGATAACACATGCAGAGATAGTGAGTTAAAACCCGTATTTTTAAAAAAAATTAAGCAACAACTGGAAGGAGAGATTAATTTAAGGTGTATCACAAGCCATCCCCTCCCTGTGTTTAAGTTTTTGTTTCCTAACCCTTTCCTATTTTGTAAGCAAGAACTTATCACGCTTTGGCGCTGGCAGGCTAACACTTGGCCTCACGTGGATCTGCAAACTTTCACAGAAAAAAATCACAGAAATCACAACACTAACTAAGCCGGTGTTGCAAACAAGCACTTTTTAAGGATTGTGATAACTTCAACAGACCTTCAACAGGATGCCTGAGCAGAGCATGCCTTCCTTTTCATGAACCAACCCAAAATCTATTTACTACTGCTCAGTCATTCCAAAGAATAAATTCCTCCCCAGCCGAATCCCCAAACTATTGCACTGAAGTTTCACCTGACCCTCTGAACCAGCCCAAGGCTTTATGCAGGCAGCAACCCAAACCTCCACAAATGCATGGGGAAAGCACACTTCAGGATTTTTCATCCTGCTGCACAGCTGACTGCATGATGGGTGCAAAGCAGAAGGCATGTGTTCATCTATCGGAAATCCTGCTGGTGTAGCCTATCTGTGCAGCAACACTGGGAAACCGCCGGGCTGCAGATCTGCCCTCAGACACCTTTCTATGGCATTGCTGCATTCCCACTTCCCCCTCGCTGTCATGCTCTATGCAAAACCTGGCATAATCAAAGCCAAATTCATTCTTCTCGCCTCTGTTCTCTCCATTCTTCATGGCCCCAGAGGACAACTTCCTCTGGAAGAGCCATTGCCCCTGAAACAATTTCAGATGAAGTGCTGAGGCTGTTTGAAATTCACCCGACACACCATAGCTGCAGGCTAGCACAACGGTCCCAGTCCCAGAGAAGATGCAGGATTTTAAGAAGGCACTGACAGATGTCTGCTTCGCCTTCCCCCCGCCCCCCCAAACATCACCAGAAGAGGACTACAAAGCCCCCAGTAATTCAGAGTATCCCCCATACAGCTGACACAGGTGATATATGGTATCTAGGGAGCTACAGGGGCAGAAGCCCGCCCGGGCTGCGGCACTGGCCAAACACAATGGGATGGCTGAGAGAAGCCGGTGTCTTTGAACTGTACTTGGGATTCCAGGCTGGCAAGGAGCCGAGCTCGCTATTTGATTTTCTTTCACACATGCTCCCTCCTGCATTTCTTTTCTTCTTCCTTCCATCCCCCAAAGTTCTTTTTTTCTGCCGCTTCTCAGACTTGAATCCCAGGTTCCTTTTAAAGCGTGGGGAAATTAATGAGCAAACTTAAAGCCTCGTTCTTTTCTCCCAGCAGTCTGGCTTTGTGGGAAGTATGTAGGCGTGACTAACACGTGGGAAGTATGTAGGCTTTGTGGGAAGTATGTAGGAGTGTTTAGGAGAAAAATGCATCACACAACCACCATAATTTAAAGAGATTTAATTTCTTAAATACTTTCTAGCTGCCCAAAAAGAAAGCAGAAAAGAAAAAACCTCGGACTTCACTTTTAGTACAATCAGTTCTAATGAGAGCAGAAAAAAATTGATCTCGTGCATCTTCAGCAGCGCTAATTGTCTTTGTCTTACTGTTTCATAACTTTACTAGAGGGACATTCATCTGCTCAGCATAAACTAATAAGAATTGTCACTTCACTGTCATTTAACCACCGGTCAGGTAGATTCAAAAGCAGGAACCGCAGCCCAGAGATAGGATCTAGGAAGAGAGAATTGCCCGAGCACACCGAGGAAGCAGCAGCAGCGCTGACGGCGCAGCAGCAGCACCCATCAGCTCTCCAGCACACGCTGTCGCTGCTCCCGCAGCACAAAGTTGAGCCAACGCGGTCCAGCAGCCCGTTTCACAGCCTACGCCGTGGTTGCACAGCCGTGCTTTCACAGTGGCTTGCAGCCAGTGCATCTGAAGCCATCAATGCTTTGTTCTCACGCTGCAAACTAGTCTATATAGGCCAGAGCAGGCTGGAAGAATTTTTTGTTTCTGGTTTCTTCCCCCCAGTTTTTAAGCCTTCTCTCCATTCTGCATAATCCCAGCTCATCGGATCCAGCTTTTCTGAGTGCGTTTTTTACTACGGTTTGTAACAACTTCATTCTTCCACCTACCCGACGTACAAACAAGGAACATACCTGCCAAAGCCTCCCTTTCCCCCCCCCCCCCCATCTCCCAGAAGAGCAGTGCCAGGTCTGTCACTTCTCAGCTCACTCCAGTGACAGCTAAAAGCACTCAGGCAAAGCTCTCACCCCTGTCCCTGTCTCTCGCCATTCCAGTGTTTTACCTTCTCCTCAAGCAAGCAAGGAAAAGAAGCCACTGCTCTCCTAGCACAGATACCTGCGAACTGTTCTGTTCATCTTACTAATTATCAGCAAATTTTTCAGTAGATGCTTTCAAATCTGAAGTGAAGCAAAATGCACAGATTTCAGGACAGCTCCACTGACTCAAGAGAGCTGAGCATCCACCTCCGCGATCCCTGCCTCTCGATACAGCCACCCAGTCATCTGGTACACTCCTGAACGTCAGGATCAAGGATTCAAACCCAGATCCCATGTTGGATATGTACGCCTGCACCTCCTTTTCTTGGACAGAGCCGCTCTTGTCGCTAAGAATAAATCTTACCATGGCAATGCGGAGCACGCCTAATAACCAGTTAACAGTTCAGCACTCCCTAGTACGCTGAAAGCTGAAATTGCAATGAAGCAGCATGTTCTCCTCACTAAAAGTCAGAGTTACTTAAATGCAGTGTGGAGCAAGATAGATTATACAGACTACAGCCTGTACATAAATAACTGCTCTCTGGGAACCTCCCTTGGTTTTCTTTAAAGAAAGAACAAAAAAAACCCCCAAACCGTAAAAACTCTTCTCTGTTAATGAAAACCCTGCACAGAAGCAGCCACACGTGACTCTCAGCCACGTTTAACGCTGCTTATATCTACTTTATGTACCCTGGCTCTTCTGCCTGCCTGCAGGATCCCCTCTCTTCAACTCCCAATTTTCCCTTCCAGGAAGGCAGCAAAACTGCCTGAAAAGAGGTTCCATGGTGTCTAGAGCCTTTTCCACTTGGTCCAACCTGGTGGTTTAACCTGAGAATAAGGGCAGGTAACATCCCATGTATTTGCTGAGTCAGCTGGGGCAGGGGCACCCCCAGACAGCTCTTACCTGTGTAGTCAATGACAAATCCAGTGTTGCTGACCGATGCATCACTTCGGAAAGCGAGGAAGAGGTTGTTACTGCTGCTCTCTATCCTCTCGGGTATCTGGGAGCCGTAAAAGCTTCCGATCAGGGGACTGAGTGAATCGGGGCCATCATAGATATGAAGGAAATCATAGCCAGGCTCCAAACTGAAGCTGCAAGACCAAAGGAAGGGTGCTTGGAGCAGGCTGTGGTCTTGCTGAGCTGTACAACTACACAGCCGAGGGACTGCTGCTGCCCCAGAATTGCTCCTCAGCTAAGTACAGGACATTTCTGCCTCCATTCCAGATGTCAGGAACCAGGGGCTGGTGATGCAGCCCAGAGCACAACCACAGCACCATGAGCCAGTGCTGCTGCATGGTTATGTTCTGTCAAACCCATGTCATAGCAAAGAGGAGCTGCCGCTGAAATTTGTGTACCTTCCCCAAATTCAGGTAACGTCTGGGAAAAGGTTACCCAGGACTACGGGCCAGTCCTACCAGGTTCGGTTTGGTTCCTTCAGACAGGAACGGACCCACACGCGGACCCAGTTCACCCAGTCAGCACCCCACCGCTGCCACCCCCTCCCTGTCCCCGTGGGCAGGCACCGAAGGGGAAGCTAGGAGCTCCCCACTACGTACGTGTTAAACACCAGGGCAATGACATAGTCGGGGGAGACGGTCAGCTTCCAGTCACACTCCTTCCCCGGCGGGTAGGGCTCTGGGTACTGTGGGGACAAGATCACTCCCGCCGGTCCTGTCAAGATGCCTCCACAGGGAGCTGAAGGAAATCAAGCAAAGGGGTGAGGCTTTGTCTTAAGAGCAACTCGGAAAACAGTAGATGAAGGGAGGGAGAAGGAGAGATATGGATAGACAAGGGGAGAGGGAGGCGGCGTGCAAGGCTGGCACATGTTAGAGATGTATCACAAGGGTCTGCAGTGGCCCTCATGGAGATGAGGGCTGTTATTCCAGAGGGTGTTTGTGTACACGCACACACACACAGAGCTATAGATGCTCCTGCAAACTTCATAAGCTATCTATCTAAGCGAGCAACCAGGAGAGATGCTTTATGCTTTTCTGTTGCATTTATTTAGGCAACTCCTGGTCAAAGTCTAGATAGTTGCTAAGTAAGTGAAAACATGCTGTCCGGGACTAATGGCTTGTTCGTCTTTATTACAGTTACCAACACATTAAATGCCAACTTGATTGAAAAATCAATTATTACTTTTTTCAGGCTGAAAACGCCTGCATATATTTCTACTGTAGCAAATACTCATGACTGATTGATTACTGTCAGCCCTTCTGCAGTCTCTTCATGACAGCTGATGCTCCTCGACTGCCCCCGTTGCTCAGCCCCATCCTCCCAGGTTTGGGATGGGGTGAGAGGGGGGAGCACAGCCCGCCTTCCCCCCGGGTGGCTGACACCAACCAGCCCACGGCACGGCAAACAGCGAGCAGGAGATGGACTAGCACAGGCATGACTGAACGCAGCTTGGAAGGATCTTCCAGGAAGGAGCGAGTGTGTGTCTTTATCCTGTGGGCTTTTAAAAATACACAAGAACCTCCAGGTATGAGGTAAAATGTAATGGGGCCGTTCTGCAAGGATCGCAGCAGGGATTGAAGCAGAGAGCCTTCTCCAAGGCCCCAGAGCAGCTTCTTCAGCCAAGTCCCATCGCACGCTCTGCAGTCACCAAGAACCAGTACCCTTCTGGAAGGGACAAGGCAACCACACAGACAGCGAAGAGTTTAGCTGAAGGTCACGCACAAATAACCTGCACGAACCACAAGCATCTATTCTGTCTCCGTTTACCTCAACCTTTAGGGTGCATTCCTCTTCCAGATTGTAAAGTCAGGGGAAAACTCAGAAGAAACTAAAGTATATACACGGTAAAACTAAAGGAGATACGTGGTGTCCCTGCCCATGCAGCGGGGTTGGAAACTAGATGATCTTTAAGGTCCCTTCCAACAGAAACCGTTCCGTGATTCCATACAGACTCGTTTTTGAAAAGCCCAGGGGAGATGACTGTTCAATACCCTCTGATTTCTTTGAAAATCCAACCCATAGTCTCCAAAGGATTTAAACCTGAAACTGGTCCAAGCCATAGCTGTTTGGAGCTGCACCAGCATCCAGACTTCAAATGCCCCAAACCTCTGGGGGCTGTTTCAGCTGTGAGGTTCCAGTTCAGCCCACACTGTTCAGGGACTCCCGAAGCCGTACAATAAAGACGTGGAAAGATATTTGAAATGTTAAATACAAACATAAAATACAAGCCCTAAATTAAACCCCGTTTTCCAATTCAGCTCTAACTAGGCAGTCTGTTACACAGTTACTACAAAACTGAGATTCTCTGGCCACTGGTTATTCCTCCAAATACTTGGTCGCTGAATAGAGGGAATGAGCAAGACATAAGCTCTGTGAAAAGCTGAAAGCAGCGACTCCTAAACCAAGACGGCCAGACTCCTGTTCAAAAAGGACCCAAGACAATATCCCGTGTCAAACTGGAAACGACCCACGGGAATTCATCCCACACCAAGATTAAGGCACCAGCTACATTCCTCTGAAGAGGACCGAGAGCCCAGCGTCTGGTGTGAAAGAAAACTCGCTAGGAGAATGACAAGATGGGCATGACATGCAACAATATGATTTAGTTCTAGCTCCGGGAAGACAAAAACGACTGTCTCTATCACGCTGAAAGGGTGCCACACTAGATCATCGAGGTAGTCATTCAGAAACCAAGTCATCCTGCAGGGAGCATAAATCCTGTGCAGGCTGTAGAAGTTTCCTAGCTGGTATTAAATCAGATGTTAGAAACAGAATTAATTGATTTTGCTTGCTTGGGATAACAGTGCATAAACAGGAATGAAGGTTACAGGTAAGTAATTTGCGGCTAGCATTTCATTGGCCAGCCAATTTGATGTTTATTGCTCTTAGCAATGTGCTTAGCATGACTATTTTTATGTGTTCTGGACATATTAAAAAGAATCATTTTTATGAGCTTCTTTTATTACTTTACGATCTCAAAGAAAATGTCAGATAGCTCTTTCTCATGACAGAATTTGCTGTCTCCTCATGCAGAAATTATTCACCCATGACCCCAATCCTCTCTACCAACCTGAGTTTTAAAGAAGCCTTTAATTTTGACTTGTCAGGTTAAATATCATCACTTACATTACAGTATGTCCTGAGAGCTTCCAGCATGAACTAGATTCTCATTGTCCCAGATGCTCTGGGGATATACCTCAAAAAGTAGTTCTATGAGGAAGCTACCTGAGACATTGTCATACATCTCTTCAACCCAAGTGGGACTCGTCCCCTTTGGATACAGAAGCCTTGCAGTGACACGGGGCAGGGAAGCCAGTGCAATGGGAGGATGGATGTTCATCCTCCCACCTTCATACCTGTGCAGGAGGGAGGGTCTGGTTGCCAGAAGAATCTGTTCTCAATCTGCACGCAGGTGATTTTGGCTTCCCCTTGCAGAGTGTATCCTGGATTACACTGGAAGATGATGGAGTCACCAGCCTCTTTGCTGTCACCGCTCCGGCTCCCATTCTGGGGAATTCCTGGGTCATTGCAGGAAGTAGCAGTGGAAACTGAAGAATATTGAATACATACATTTAATATACAGATTTATGTTTAATACAGGCTTACAGCACTGGCTGTACTTAGACTCTGTCCTTCAACGGACACCCAAGCAAGGACTGCGTTCTCCATCTCTCTTCCTCCTTCAGTATCCCTTCAAGTTGCCACACACTCAAAAACTGGTTTTTACTTTGCACTGAGCATCTGCCACTCCAGCTGGTAAAGGCTCTGGGGAATGGCAAGTTCAAGTGCACTACACAGAGTGCAAGTTTGATGTATAATTGTGCACATGCATGTTTACTTAATAAGTCCAGACATCCACTGATCTTACACGGCATTTTTATAGATTCCTGTGTCAGACACATGCTGCAAAATAAACTAATCCACTAGCACTTTTCACTTCCCTTGACTGGCAGAGCAATTTAGCCTTTAGCCCTGTGAAGCATCAAGCCTGACCTTTTAGAAACGCACGTGTCTCGCTGCCGCATCCCTTTGAGGCATAAGATGACCCCCTCAGCTCCTTCCCAGCTGGGGGCAGGCAGCACAGCTGAGCGCAAGGGCTGTCAACTCCGCCACTACTGAACGCCAAGGGAAGTCCTAGAGCCATAGAAGTTTTGCAGGCTTATATAGATCATTCACGTTCACAAGATCCAAAACTGTGTACTTCTGAGCTTAGGTCTGACTACTTAGTCACACCTTGTGAACAACGGCTTTGAGCAGGAGTATTCAATACAGCCCAGCTCCGTGTCAGGCAGGGGAGCAGAGCTTATTTCCTACTAAGTTGATGAGAGTCTGTTACACCTAGGCAGTTTGGAGAAAGCTGCTCCTAGCAGAGCCAGAGGAAATCCCTCTCTCTCTGCGCAACTGAAGATAAGCAAGTTGCCAGCCCAGTCTGGTCCTTCCTGACAGGCTGAGGCACAAGCCTGGCAAAGGAGGAGGACGGCAGAGCTCTGCTGGGTGACACAAAGCTCTCCTGTGGTCATCCCAAAAGCTCTTGTACCCACCACAAACTCTTCCCGAAGAGCTGGCCTACTCTCGACTACGCAAGGCAGCCTCAACAGAAAGCTCTGGGCAAAAGCTTGGGAGAGACACAATGAGCTCTGATGCTGAGATGTGTCTGAGCCCCACGAAGGTCCTACCACCGTTCACCCAGCAGCCTCCCTCTTTACTACCGTCTCCAAAACAGGCATCTGCTGGTCGGTTACTGGACATGTCAGTGAAGACCTGCATCCTGGAAACCTCCATGTGAACGCTGACATACATTACCCTAACACGATTGAAATTAATGCGTTTGCAAGCCTGAGTCTTAGGTAACAACGGCCAGGACTTTGTCAATGACAGATTGTAGTTGCATTACACGTAGTGCTGCTGTGTACAATGACATCCCCTACAGCCAACAGAGCTTTTTGTGATCTTCATCCCAGGGGATCCAATTTTAGGGATTTTAAATAGACTGGGTTTTCAGAGACCACTGACCAACTGCTCTCGGAACGCCTGAAGGAAGTTGCCTGCATAACGGTGCCTCTACGGGACCTGTGGGAACGTGGTAGAAAATATCTGTAATTCCTCATGTATTCCACAACGTACTGCTCTGCATCTTGCTGCCAAGTTCACCACTGTGAAGGTGACCGTAGTGGAGGGGAGCACAGAATTCACCTGCATTGCAAGGATAAAATACAAGAGTTTTTCTCTATTTGCAGAGACTGCACCCAAAGGTGGAAGACACATTTGTGTTTTAGCTGGAAGCTGGAAGACCGCACAGCTCCTGCTACCGCGTTCAACACAATGCCATCTGCTCGCCATCAGTACTTGTAGACAGACCCGGAATCACTTTTCAGCAAAGCTTGGGTTTGGACAACGCTGAGGACACAAGGTAAAGCCTACCTGAAAACTGCACAGCAAAGCCCTGCTTGCTTGTGAAGAAATCGGTGTTGAACTGCAAGATGACAGAGTTGAAAGTACTGTGGACATCGCTGGGTAAGCTGGATCCGCTCATCTCCTTCAGGAGGATGCCGTTCTCCACTGGACCGTCCCAGATCCTCAGCACATCGTGGAACTCCTCAGTGTGGAAAACCATGAAGTGGAGCCTGTGGGGCAAAAGGAACTGGAAGTCAGACCACAAAGGCTCTGCCTTTTTATTTTTCCTGAAAGCATCAGGAACGTGACTGGCACCAACACAAGGCAACTTGGCCCACAAGGAATGTGTTCTCTCCCGTTATCTGCAGCTCAGCTTGGGCCAAGTACTCTAGCCCTCTAGAAAACTCGGTCTATAAACCCCCAGACACCTTAGTTGCATGCCTCCCTAATAAAACACAGCCATAAATAAAAAAAACAACTGAGTCACGGACACTAATGTTTTGCAAAAAGTTGGGTCCTTTCTGGTGTTCTCTCCTGACCAAACAAAACTACTAATCTCTCCTAAAATTTTGAGGAACAAGTTAAAGGTCCAGAAGTCCACTGTGGGCCGCGGAAATGTCCCTAGCAAGAATATCACAGTTGGTTTTACACCAAAGATGCTCGGACATTGCAATGAGTAGCCGTCACACAGACAAAAGGCTGAGTCAAGGACACATAGGAAACCTGCAGCAGTGAGGTGCAGGGGCTGTGACGGGGAGGACCGGGGGATTGTCCAGAGTTTCACTATCGATCTGTTATCAACAGAAAAACACAGAAGTATTGAGAAACTCAAAACAGAATTAGAAAATGTGCTGGGGTCCCTTCAGGCAACTTACATATATTCATCTAATTCACGCACTGTCCCTACGCTGCACACAGCAACAACCTTGGCTGTCCTTTTCCTTTCCTTGGTGCCCTGCAAGGAACAGCTTATTGTCAGGAGCCAGCATCTACTGATAAAAATGCATTGATTTTTGTTACCAGCACTCAGATCAAAGAATTTGCTTCTGGCACCAAGCTAATCTTGTGTACTGGGGGGAAAAAAATGGAAAGGAAACAACCAACACCACTCTTAATTAAAACAGCATCATGCTGGAAAAGAAACCCTTACCAGGGTGTTAAATGCCCCAGAGGTTAATAAAAAGGGGCAGAACAGGGTGTGCAAACAGCGGGGTGCGAATTCTGAATGCTGGACTGCAGCACCTCTGAGGATTTTGATATGTTTTACACCACTCTGGATATTGCAAAACCGTATCTAGATCAGTTAACAGAGTAACTTCAGCAAGAAATAAAGAAAAAGTGAGGCAGCATGAGCCAGCTCTCCAAAACCCACACCAGGAAGGGAACAGAGAGAAAACAGAGATTAAGAAACTGGCAATGAAATTACCCTGTGCTCTCAACGAGGTATCTATGACAATGCTCTGAATGCAGATTTCATTTCCTTACTCTGTGTATTTTTGTAATTTTGTCTGCCCTGGAGAGAGGGCTGCAAGGCCCGCAGCCTATGCAGCAAACGCTCCTTTGTGCTGAACCGCCTGCAGCAGTGGTCCTTGGAGCTCGTCTTCTGCTTTTAAACTACGCCAGGGCTGTGCCCGTTTGGAACTTCTACAGAAAATTCCCCAGGGAAAGCCCAAGATGCTGGCAGGGATCATCGTGGCAAGGGAATTCACTCCAGTACCAGCGATGATGGACCTCAGGGGATGGGACATGAGCAGAAGTCCCCTCTGTGTCCAGGAGAAGTGGTGGCACTCTGGGACAGGACAGCATCAGCCCTGGTGGGATGCTCCTCTCTTCCCACCCTGGGCTGGGGGGGCTATCACTGCACTCCTCCCCACCACACCAACCTCTGCTGTGGGAGGGTGCCCAGCAGATGGGTCCAGGCTTTGCACGGAGTTTTGGGATCTTTCAAGACCAGAAGTACCATCTAAGCCTAAGATACTGCCGTGATTATTGTCCCACCCAAGGGAGTTATCAGCCAAAGGCTGCGATACATCAGGGCTCGGTCCCTTTCACTCCTGCACTTACAATGCCGACCAAAGAGAAGGTATTTAATTGCCTCCGTTTTTCATTGCCACATTATCACTGGGGGAAACACCATCTGACACAACGAAACCAGGCGACCACCGGGTCACTCCAGGCACGCCGGTTTGAAACGGGGACAGAAATCTATAAACGGCACCGAGAAAAATCTGCAAAAAATAAAACAATCAGGTGCTGTGCTTAAAATCCTGACAGCCGGCGGAGGAAAAGGAGGAAGCATTCCCTTGGCTGCTTTCCTATTTATCCAGGGAAAACATAAATAAATCAGGCAGAACCATAAAAAGGGGGGAAAAAAGGCAAAAAAATTTCAAAAAATAATCCCACCACAATGTACTCAGCAACAAAATGGTGTCCACAGAATCCGACAGAAACCAAAAGAGCTGAATCATAAATCTACCCAGAGAGACCTTGAGCAAAGAGAAAGAAAGCCAGGCTTGAGGAAAAGAAGAATGGATCCTAGCAGAGGTGTTCTCCACAGGTGTGCTGGCCTGATGACGTTTGTTCTCGGGTTAATTGGTTCTAGTTAGCCAAAACTGCCAGAGAAAACCCATTGCTGGAGACCTCAGAAACGGGGAGATGCTGCTGGGGACTGACCTGGGGTGGGGGGACACTCTGGGGCTGCCACCGTCTGGGAGAGCTTGCCGCTGGCTCCAAGCTGCCAAGGGGACCAAGGCTGCCTACAGAGATCACACCTTTTGTTTTTTATTTTTATTTTAAAGAAACAACATGCAGAAAAGGCTTCACCATGAGGAGATAACCACGACAACATAGGGGCAGGGCACAGGCTGTCCAGTGCCAGTTGGTTCAGGAGTCTATCGGGACAGTTGATTTTATTAAGAAAAGTGGCATGCTCTGGGGCAAATCAATCTCTTCCTTCGGCATATCTGTGACCAAACAATACGTTTTTTCTATCAGCTTAGTTCTGTTCCCAGTAGGGCTTCATTTAAGACAAGACAGAGACATTGGTTTAGCAGACAATGGAGGGGAAGAGGGTTTAATTCTTGCACTCTGCAATTTTCTGCAATTGCATGCATGAAAACGCAGCAAAAAGAAAATTAGGAATTCTGGAGATAGATAGATAGATATATATATATATATATATATATATATTTATGTGATAGAGGGAAAGTTGTCTCAGCTTAGCCAGGAGCAGAGAGCAGGAGAGACCAGCCCTGCACTGACAATCTGCATCACGGTTGACGAGCCATTCAGCCCCAGCTCTTCGGCAAGCATCCCCACAACCTCACCGAGCAACCTGGGGCTCTTGCTGCTGGCGATTCCCACCCAAGCTCTGGCTGCCCCACCTTGGCTCCGCTGCGCAGGAGGCTGGGCTCCCATCTGGAGCTGGCCTGGCACTGAACGCCCGCAGCGCTCGCACCAGCGCCGCAGGGCTGAGGCTAATGGTGCTGCAGGGCTGCCTGCTGCTTCCCAAATTTCACAGCTATCCCTAAAAACCTCCACAGAAGCGAACGGGAACATCCCAATACTCTCCTTCCTATTTCTAGATGAGACAGAAAAAATGGCACCTGTCAATACAGCACCCATTGAACAAGGATTAGCAATATCAAGAAATTCTTTTATGACACCGAGACCACCGCTCTACAATAAAACGCCACTGCCACTTCTAACTGCATATATCCCCTCCTCTCAGCTCTGCAAGCAGCACTTGAAGGCAAGTTTCATTCACTTCATACCCTCCCACTTCTGCTTCCTTCTCTCCCGAGCCCCAGATAAGCCAAGTCATTTTAGATGTAATTTTAGGCACGCGCGTGTTTGCACACGCACAAAATGAATCCTCTCTTGAAGTCCAGCCCTTCAACTTCCATGGAAATAATGTGCAGACTAATTTTTCTTTCTTTCTCTCCTTCCCCTCGTTCCGTGCAGATACAGCTTTATTCAAAAAAAAAGCTCTGGTGATTAATTTTAATGTAAGTTATAAATGAGAGCATTATACAATTGTATCATGCGTGAAGAGGATTATTTTTTCCAATGGATTACCATAAAAATGAAGTTGCTGAAAATGTGCTCTCTCAACTACCCAGAGATCATCTGTTCTGTCTGAGCTGCTGAAGAAAGGAACAGAAGAAGGGAGCTCTCATCTCTGATGACGTGGGGGGGTGGGTGGGGGGGGTGGGTCGCAAGGTGTATTGCCCACAGTGCTGCCTGGCATCGCTCCATGTCAGCCTTGGCCCCTTCCGAGCCTCTGGCAGCTCCTGCAAATGCCACCCCCCAGCTCTGCCCGCCCGAGCGCTCCTGGGGAAGGCGGCAGGGACGGCGTGTGAGAGCCAAGCTGACCTGCTGAGGCGGGCTCGGATGCTTCTGGAGGTGGGGAGAGAAGAGGGGACCTCTCCTGTCTGCTTTGTCCTACAAAAATCTTCAGATTCCTCAGAATCTTTTACAGGAGAATAAAAAAAAGATGAGACTTAACTGGAAGTTGCCTGTACAGGAATTAAGCTGCATCGGCTATGCTCCTTCTCCTCTGTTCATACCAGAAACCATCCATTATTGAACCACACCGAAGAGCAGAGGTAATGGAGGAAATTTCTGCATTAAGTAAAAATGAAAATACTGGACCAAATCCATCGCCAGCACAAATCCATCAACTAAACGCACCACAGAGCTCAACGTAACAGTCTCCGCTGAAGAGATGCTGAGTGCTGATGCAGCAAGGAAGCTCCGGTGAAGATAAAAGGGCACCAAGAATGAAGGAGCACAGAGCTGGAACAGCCGCAGACCTCAGGTCAGCCCAGAAACGGGGCCGACACACCAGCTACCAAGCACTAGAAATCACGACAGGAGGTCGTGGGAGAAGAGGACTGCTGTTGAACAGACCTTATAATCTACATTTCTCCCCCTCAAGTCCCATCACTCAGCAAAAACTCTGTTTGCCAATACACTTCAGGTTTCTGTCAGAGCTGGCTGTACTGGACTGAAGCGTGTAGGTACACACAGGGCAGCGTGCCGCAACGGTTTGGCAGGGCTTGGGCAAACTTCAGCGTGGGAACAGTGGGTAAGCAGCGGGGATCACGGATGAAGGACCAGAGAGCAGGGAACTGCCTGGATTCTGCTGGTGGCTGCACTAACTTTATGAGCCAAATGTTCGCAATACCGTGCTTACCTAACTGCCAAATTCACTTCTAAACAAATTAAATTTCAAACTGCCATTTTCTAACAGGAAAGCGTCAACAGGACACCGAGAGAAGCCAGAGGAGCAGAGGGAGAACACAGTCTTGGGTCTCTGCACAGACCAGATGTTGAGAAACCATCCTGAGTCTTTCCTTTGGGAGGATAATCACGTTGTGTATGTTCTATTTATTAGTAAAACAAAAACAAAACAATGCAATTAGAAGACGAAGGCTAAGTGCTGTGGTCTCAGTTTTCCAGCTGCCAACTCACCTCTGAAGGACCCTCGCACACGTAACGTGGCAAAGCGCATCCCCCTTCAGCGTTAATTTTCTCTAGCAACACCAACGGGAGACAAACCAAACCCATCCCTTCCATTATCCTTTCCTGGGCTGCAACCATCCAAGCAGCTTTATACGTATTCCTTCCTCACTTCGGGATTATGCCGCTTGGACACGTGTTAAACATTGTTGGGAAATTCCATGCTAATCTGGTGGAAAAGGTTTGTTTCTGAATGCAACCCGGTAAGGAAAGGGGTGAAAAGCACTTACACTGCACACACAGGTAAAACCTCTCGGACGTTATTTTAATACAGTCGTACCACAGGCGGCAACGGCACTGTCACCTGGTGTCACCCCCCAGGGCACCAGAGCTGTTACAGGCAGAGGCCATACGGGGCTAAAAAGCTTCAGGGAAAGGAGACGTGACACCGCTCCTGTCCCAGCAAGGGGACAAACCAGCGCCTGCTCCTTTGCTGGGGACTCGCGAAGTGACAGGGCATCCCCGCTACTCGCCCGACGGAATCAGGGATGGGCTTCTGGAAAAATAAGCTGTACATGGAAAGAAAAATCCAGCTACGAGAACCTGGCCCAACTCACCCGATGGTGCAACCGGCTTCTGCCTCTATGGTCCAAATACAATTCAGATTGTGATCGTAGGGCGTTGGGTAGCCGGGAGACAGGATCCGTCCCGACGATTCTCCTTTGATAGTACCCCCACACTCGGCTGAAAGAAACATACGGCTTAGTGAGAAGATTCATGACATACTACAATTCTTGCTTGGCAACAATGCAAATCCCATCCTACGAATACAACAGGGAGTATTTCTCGCCGTTTCAAAGAGATACTTAGAACCTACAAAACAAAGATGAAGAGAGTGATTTAATTCAGCTAAAAGACTGAGTTATCAGCATAACTCTGCACTTCTGTGCTCGTTCCTGACATCTGACATGCTGTCAAAGCTTCCCTCCACCTTTTTAACTTGTAGTGAGTGAGGGCAGAGCCTGCCAGCATCCTGTGCACACACGTGGGGTGAAAGAGCTCGATTCTTCTGCTTGTATCTGCAAAATGACTCATCCGTGTGACAAAATGAAGAAGCCAGCATATGTATGTACCTGCTAAATGAACTTCAAAGGAACATGAGAATTTTGCATATATTTTCATACCATATCCATTAAAATTCTCTAAGTTTCCACGTGCTCAGACACAACCATTCATATAAAACGTATGTATAGCAAAGAGGGTAAAGGTTAAGATGCATAAATCACAGAAACTGGTCTTTTTACCTCAATAATTAAGGCTAAAATTCAGCAGAGAGTTACCATATAAAGAATGGTCCTAGCTCACGGGAGAATACAGAGTGCCAACGTCTGGGCACATCACTTATAACCATGACAGCAGCCTGCTGGCTGTTGAGACCTCTCAGAGGATGAAGTCTGCCAGGAGCTTCACCACGTCCTGGACATGCTAAATAATCATGAAGTTGTGAAGGAACAGACCAAGAGCGCTTTGTTTAGACACACAAAAGTTAGTAGCAGAATTTTCCAAGCAAGAGGAGAGCTACAGGTAAAAGGGAGCGCGGGACTTGGCTAAGAAAAGACGGAGGGAATTAAAATGTCTCGGAATCTGGGATCAGATGTCATGTAGCTCTCACATGAACAAGACTCTGAACTGCCAAATGCCTGGACACACGCTGATGTCTGCCAGTATCAGAAAGCGCCGCTGTTCCACACATCCAAGTGAAAGGACAAGGACTGGAAGAGCAGCAAGTCTCCTTGCAAGAAACCTTTGTCAAACGTGTGCCCAGAGCACAGTGTTTCAGGTTAAGACTTCTTGTAAAAGCTGGGCAGAGACCAGTGCTCTCGATCTGAAGGCGCCTCACGCAGCACCCTCAGCAGGGTCCTCAGTACTGTAGATGGGTGCAGTCAGGGCCAGAACTAACATCGTGTGTGTTAGCAAAGGAGGAACAGAGGGTGCTGAGCGTGATGCCCAGATGCAGAGCACTTGTGAGAGGACGTCTGAAAAGCCAGAGGTGTCTCACCTACGCAGGTCGGCAGGGGTTGATCCCAAGCTCGCCGCTCCCCTGTCAGGCAGACCAGCACCCTGCTGCCTCGCAGCGTGTAGCCCGGGTCACAGCTGAAGGACACGGAGCTGCCAGCAAAGTGTCCCTCGTCGTGCACCTTGTAGCCGAACTGTGGGATGCCAGGGTCCTCACATTTAATGAGTTCAAAACCTGGAGCGGGGGAAACGGCATCTGTTTGCACCAGGTATTTAGCAGTCAGAAGATATTAACATAAGATCACATTAATATTTTCTTCTTTTGCTGGAGAGAAAAACACTGTACTGAAAATCTGTATTTTTTTAATTAGTATTTGAACAAGATCCCAGAAATCTGGTAACTCAGCTTTGATCCAAAGTTTCTGTATCACCGTTGCCTCATTCACAACAGAAAGGGTTTGCAGACACAATCCTCTCCCGCACTCCCAATCCCATTTTAGACAACAAGATCTTTATGGAAAGGACTGTTGCCGCCGGTCGTGCGACTGTAACACAACAATACACCGCTACACCTCGATTCCCACCTTGCCTAAGACTTACTGGAAAACTGCAGCTCAAAGCCTTTACTTGTGTTTTCACTATTGGTGATAAACTCGAGCCACATGCTGCTGGAAGTGCTGTTTATGCTGGTGCCGAGCATTTCAGAGCGGCTAAAGGAGCCCAGCAGGCGAGCAGAGCTATTGCTGCCATCGTAGACCTGGGGGAAACAAGAAACACACACTGGGAATCATTGTATTTTATTTGCTACTTCAGGGACCAAATCATCCGTAAGTGCAAACAGGGACAGTTCCTTTGAAACCAGTGAAATTAATCCCAACTAAGAGTCTGACTTGCTGAGACTTCATGATGCCGCTCATCTGAGGAGCAGGATTTGTGACCTGGGGGATCCGTATCCTCCTCCAAACACCCGAGCTTAGGCTGCACTCGCAGCCGTGTTTTCTGAACTAAATTCTCTTCCAAGGGTGCAGCACCGCTACCAGGAAAAACATTTTCTCCCTACAGTGACTCATAGATGTGCCTTGACCCTGCTATTATTTAAGAAAAACACAAATAGCGGTGCTTTTTCTCTTTTTCTTTCTTTTAGATAGCATGATTCTCTATGAGGGTAAAAAGCAACTTCTCACTAGCAGAGACTGATAGTAACTTCTGTTGTGAGCAGATGAGAAGTTGATGACAAATCTGTTGAGAGAACAAAATTTTTTTTCACCACGAGTATATTCTTTGCATTAGCTGAAAATCTCTCTCTTTCCAGTCATTTGTGAGCTGAAAATATGTGGATTACACCTATCTCGCAGCGCAGAAGTATGGCACTTAAATAAGGACAGAGGCGTTCTCTGGGAAGATGGCTTAGCACAGCAGCACACATCTTGTAATATTAATGCCTCCTACAAAACCATTTCTTCGTGGTTAACAGAAACTCAGCCTGGATTTGTCTCCTCCTATATAGAATCCTGAAACTGGTAAATGCAGATTAAAATAAGACTGAGTACGGGAAAGCTGAAGAGCTTGAGTCTGGAGTTCTGCATTTAAATAAAACCGTTTGGGGGACAAAGCAGCCTTGATTCTTAAAAACACAAAAATAATGCTAACCACCTCACGCTTCCTCATGTTAACAGTTCCCCCTGTACAACTGGGCAGGTAAGAACTGAAGTTTAGCTACAAAGGGAGAACCCCCGGCATGCCAACAGATCTCTGCATCTCAGGGAAGACCTCACAGCAGAAGGTGCAGCGGTACAGCAAACATATCCACATTTTTAACGGATACAGGATTTGTTTATGCATCCACCCGCAGACTGAAGCCTCAAATCCGCAGCCAGGCTGAAGCGTGGGGACATTCGCTATCGCCTTCGTGCTGCTGCCAGGGACTGCTATGGGCCGCTGAAGTTCAGAGGTGCTGAACCCCTACAGTGACACACTGTGCTTTAGGCACAGCAAACCAAGGCCAGCAGTGACACACGCCGATCGGACGGTGTCCCTGGGCTAGAAGGCACAGATGGATCGCATCTGGTGCCTCGCTCCGACCTTAGAGGGACACACACAGACAATATTTTAGCCCAGCTGCCCTGCCTGAAGTTCAGTCTGGTCTGTGGGAATGGTGCTGCCGTCCTCAAAACCGCCACGGCAAGCGGTTGCACGTAACAAAGCAGCCACTCCTGGCCACTCGTGGTCCTAGCAGGGGTCTCTTCCAGGGACTACCACGGCACTGTCTGGGCTTGGTGGCATTTTCCAGAGGTCAGGTCTCAGCTAACTCCATCAAAAGTTTAGAACATCGCTTTCCTTGCAGGTCTTGCTCTCATGAGCAGCATGGTAGCACTTCATCGCTAGAGACAGAAGAATTACCTTCAGGACATCTCCTGCCTCCAGTTCAAAAGTCCTGGCTTTCAGCTGGATCCCCTTTCCTGGCTGGGTCTGGATGGAGTAGATGCACTCATGGTTGTTGTTATAGTTTATTGGATAGTTGGGGGACAGCAGAACACCTTGGGTTCCAGTTACAGAAGAACCACATTCAGCTATATAAAGACACAAAACCACATTTTAATAACCACATGCATAGCCTGGCCATACAACACATGCAGGTGATGCCTCCAAACAGCCACGGATGCTCACTCCTTCCCCTACCCATCTGCTAATGCATCCATGGACTCTCTTTCCGAGTGCAGTCAGTAAACAAAACAGTACTTAATCGCGTTTCTATCATCAGTAAACCTTGGGTGCCTTACAGGAGATTAACAGCCTCCCCTTATACAGACAGGGAAACTGAGTCACAGAAAGCTGGCGTGCTCAAATGCTATCTCGGGACCCAATTCAGAAAAACATCCCCAGATCCCTGGAAAGCCACCACCGGCTCGAAACAGTGTCTGTGTTTATGTTCCTTCCCGATTCATGGACCAGAAGCAAAAAAAAAAAAAAAAAAAAAAAAAATTAGTATATTGAAATCTTTTCCAGATTTCTACAAAGCTCATCTTATACATGGTACATAAAAATCAGGGTGTTCATTGAACAGTCAGCACAGCTCAGCACCAACCGCTGGTACCCATGCCTGGCAAGTGCCAGAGCTCTTAGTGCAGAAAGATACGCTCAGTGAAACTTCCAAATAATTCCAAATGACAAAGCTAACTCTGAGTTTCAACGTGTTTCACAAAACCATTTTCTAAAAGCTAAAAGGGCAACGGTTGACCTTATTTGCTGTTAATGCTGCCCTCAGCTCTCCAGTTCATCATTTGATGATATAAAAGTACCCCCTGTCCCTTGCTCCCTGCAAGGGGAGCTTTCTTCCCAGCTTTGCAGCTAACAATGACATCCGTCCCCATCAGCAAACGACAGAAAACCAGGGAGTCTTTTGCCTGTCCATTTCGGAAATAGGCTCCAATTCACATATCTTCGTTTCCTCCCAAAATGTCACTCAACGAAGCCCAGTGGGCTCAGGTTTGCTGTGGCATAGACGAAACCCCGACCCTTCTCGTGGGAAGGACAAGGGGCTGGGGACAGAGGAGATGACATGGGAGCCCCTGTACCCCTCTCTCAGGGGCAGGGTAGTTAATGCCACTGTAATTGCTTCCCCTGCCCTGAGACTTCCTACAACAGGTCATAAAGGGCGAGGATTTCAGAAAGAAGGAAATAAAGGAAGGGAGGAAATAAGGAGAGGAAGGAAGAGTCATTTCCCTCTTGCTATTCACTCCAACCTGCAGTCTGTCCCTGTTCCACTACGCTCTTCTAGTAAGACTTCTCCTTCAGCAGCTTTGCTTCCTTTTCTAGTCTGCGTAGTGTGAACAACATTTGATTTTGAGCCAAATTCGAAGTTAGAAAATTTGCGTGGCTCAAAACTTGGCAGAACGATCCTCTTTAGAGAAGGAAAAGGATGGCAGCTTCAGAGGTTCAACCTGCCTTGGATGTCAGGAGATCACAGTTTAATGCTTCCAGAAAACAGCAACACCCATCCCTCGCCTCTGTGGTTTATGCATTTTAATTGCAAGCTTTTAAGGACACAATCTCTCTCTCGTACGAACATGCCACAGTGAGTAGAAGACTCACTTCTGCTTAGTGGAAGAGGACGGCTACAGGCACGTCTTCTCTACGCAAAGTGGTGAGCAGACAGCCAAGCACATCTGGGTGCAAGAAGCAGGGCTGCCGTGACAGCGCCGAGCTGACGGCACGACGGCAAACGGAGCTCTCGCCTGCTGGCATCACGGGGAAGAAGCAAAAGTCCACAAGGCCCACGCACAGCTTGAGGGCTCCCCTGCAAAATGGCATCCAAGGGATGTCCCAGGAGGAGGAGGAGGAGGAGGAGGAGGAAGCTGCTGCCTTGCCGAGTGCCCGATGTCAGCCGGCACCACCGCGGCCGGTTTGCTACACGCCTACGCAACAGGTGTACATCTGCCTTGCAACCAGCACGGGCTCAGGACTTTGGGTTTCTCCCTGATTAGCTCCCAGAGGAGCAAACCCCGAGTCGGTACTTCTCAGCCTATTTACCCTGAAAGAACTTCAGCTGTAGAACACGGGCTCCCTGTCCCTTGGAGTCGCGGTGCTTTGCACGCACAGCTGGGGAGTGTCACTCCGACTTGCCCTGACAACAGCCCTCCCGAGCAGCTGGCTCTGCGCGCCTCCACCAGTCCTGCGCAGCACACAAAGCTGCTGGAGCCAAGGGGAACCATCACGGTGCACGTGCAGCTTTCTGCACTGACCGCCACCGCTGCTGAGCCCGCAACAGAGCACGAGGGTTAAGTAAGGAAGCAGCAGCAGATACCCCGAGAGGAGGTCTTTTGCAGGTGACCTCCTCCCAGCAGATACACCAAGAGGAGGTCTTTTGGAGGTGACCTTCTCCCAGCAGATAGCCCAAGAGGTCTTTTGGAGGTGACCTTCTCCCAGCAGATACCCCGAGAGGAGGTCCTTTGGAGGTGACCTTCTCCCAGCAGATACCCCGAGAGGAGGTCCTTTGGAGGTGACCTCCTCCCAGCAGATACACCAAGAGGAGGTCTTTTGGGGGTGACCTTCTCCCAGCAGATACACCAAGAGGAGGTCTTTTGGAGGTGACCTTCTCCCAGCAGATAGCCCAAGAGGTCTTTTGGAGGTGACCTTCTCCCAGCAGATACCCCCAGAGGAGGTCCTTTGGGAGGTGACCTTCTCCCAGCAGATAACCCGAAAGCAGGTCCTTTGGAGGTGACTTTCTCCTCCTCTCTTGTAGCGTAGGAAAAGCAGGACGTTTGCTTTAGCACAGATCACCCAGGGATGATGCTGGATGATCACCAGACGGGCTCTGGGCTGAAGCAGCAGTCCATGGGGAGCATTCCTACCCTGGAGAGAGGGGTCGGCCAGCGGAACAAACCGCTCTCGTGTCTCTCCAGACCCACCTCTAGAAGAGGAACTGAAAACAAAGTGCCTGGGTTGTCTGCCAAACGAAACTGAATCTCCTGTGATCTAAACAGCCAGGTCTCCAGTATCTGTGGGTAGCCAGCGCGAGCGCACAGAGCTGAGCGTGCAGCAGGGACAGTGCAGACGAAGCTGTCACCCTGCCACCAGAGCTCTGTGCAAACCACCAGACGGTGAATTTGACCCATCATGATCAAACCAACCTGCCCATTCAAAGCCAGCTGCAGCACAGAGCTGGGAAATAGAAGCCAGTGCGCCCACTTAGTGATGATGTCTGAGGATCAAGTTTAAAGCCTGGTTATGATTCCTTCTGATTTCTATTCCCCTGATTAGCTTTCTCTGCAACCTGATTATTATTCATGCCCTGAAGAGGCGGCTTGTCACAGCAGGATGATGCAGCCTGTGACCTAAGCATTGAGCAGTGCTGGGAAATGCATGCAGCACAGCACGACTCAGCAGTCAAGAAAATAAACTGGCTCTTGCTGGGATGCTCTCTGCAATGGCCCTCAAAGGTCACGAACACAGAGCAGGAAAATCTACCTGGCAGGCTTTGCCAGAGTGAAAACAGGTAAGAGACCTGGTCTGCCGAATTGGAACAGATCCCTCGTGGCTCTGGGTGAGCCAGGCAGCAGCGCAGCACTGAACAGCTTCCTAATTGCTGAACTGTACCACAAAAAACCACATTACAGCTTTCTGCAAAGGCCTGAAGCATCCTTCTTCCTTTCTGCTTCCTTCCCGTAGCACGTTGCCACTTGTGAGGTTTTAGGCTGACCATAAGGCTTGGAGGGTGCTGGGCAAGGGGGTGCTGGGCAGGGAGGGTGCGGGGCAAGGGGGGTGCTGGGCAGCCCTGGCCACACCAGGGTGTCCGTGGCCCTGCTGCATCAGGGACGACAGCCAGAAACCAGCTCGGTGCTACAGACGAACTCTTCCCCTCCTCTGGCCTTAGATTTATTTATTGGTATAAGTAATGGCCGGAGGCATTGCAAAAAGGACTTGCCATAGCTAGGAGGAGAGGAAGCGAAAGGTGGAATGTGCGAGAAACCTCTGGAGGACACGGGAAAGGTCAAAGCTGGGGGTGTGTGTCCCGGACACATCCATACTAGCGTGGAATTTGTGTTGCTTAAGATCACCCACCCAGAAGCAGCTTTCACATGCCTGGACCACTGCACGCTACAGCACGGATCCGAAGGGAGGATGGCCTTAACCCCCCCCCCCATTTTACAGAAACTGTCCCCAAAGGGATGACAGCTCTCCCATGGCTCGCGATGCGTTCGCTTGTACAGTCACTGGGGCTGGAGTGAGCGCTGCGGGTGGGCTGCAGGGGGGCTTCTGCCGGTGTGTGTGATCTCATCTGCGCTGCACCTTGGTGTGCTCCAGCTTGGGAGAGGACCGCAGCTCTTCTGCCCACCCCTCCCCTCCCCACACACAGCAGCAGGGCTGAAAAGCTCATTCCAGCTCCCTCTCCCCCCACCCCTGCCCCAACCACCCCGTGAGCTGAAAGATGCCGTCCTGGGGGATGCCGCCCATCCCTGCCCACCGACACCATCCAGCAGAGGGTAACCAGCCAAGCAAAATGAAAGCACATGACCACCTACCAACACACCTTGGCAGAGGCGAACTCCACACACGCCGTCTCCCCCCGAGGCAGGTGATGCGGGATGCGCCCTCCAGCCGGTAGCCCGGGAAGCAGGAAAAAGTGAGGACATCCCCCACGCCGAACTGCAGCCCCTTTCTGATGCTGTAGGCTGGGACCTCCGGCTCGTCACAGGGCTCCAAATCGTATTCTACAGGGGACAAACGGACATTTACGGGATGGCGGGGTGACACCTCATGGCCCGTTCTCCGCGGTGAGGGTAGGTACCCCAGCCCCTGAGCATGAGGATGAGGAGGGAGCTCTACATTTTGACCCAGCCGTGGTGAAGCTCTGCAAAGCAAGCATCCATGCAAGATGTACATCCCATCTGAGCTACCAAGACCAACTCGGGCTTCACGCCCAGTACACAACCCCCCAGGGCGTCACCAGGATCCTGATTTACACCAACTCAAAGCACAACAGGTCTCGTTCGCTGCCACCGTTGTCAGGCAAACATGAAAATGACATCAGTAGTGACAAAACACAATGGAAATTTGTCATTCTCCCTCTGGTTTAGTCAAATGAAGATGAATTGATCCGGATGGGATTTCTGCTGCCTCTACATTACTAATCCTGAAAATGAATGAACGCCGCATCTTGCTTGGGGAACGCAAGAGAACACTTAAGCCGTTGCTAAATGAAAGGTCATGTAGCATTCTGGCTAGTAGCCAAATGCACGTCTTCGACCACGACACAGTTTGAAGGAAACCTCTTTTGAGGGTTCCTTTTGAAAAATAACTGACCCACAAAGTACGAAGTATCTAACACAGATCATCTAGAAGAAGCTAAACCCACAACTGACTCCCATTTTCATCTTCCAAGATAGGAAAGAAGTCTCCAACTACATTGAAAATAACAGTTATACTCAGAAGCAGTCTTTTTAACGGCATAAAGCTATTTTTCCCCTCATCAAAACAAAAGTTAATTGGAAACTTTCAGACTGGTTTCAGATGTGAATCCTCAACTTCAGAGGCCAGAACAAAGGCACTGGAAACCCGTTCTCAGCGCGGCAGGTTTTTATCTGCGTCTATGGCAATAGCTCTGTCAAAGACAGACCGTATCAGCATCAAGCTCCGCAACGATAACGGTCATTTCTCTTCCACGCCAGCAAACCGAATTTGCAGCTGCTGCCCTCAGACTAAAAGGTACGCTGAGATACAGAAAAGAACAGCACCAACACAATAAGCTTCTGGTTGTAAAACTGATTGTTTTACGGAGCGGCTTGTCGGGGCGCTCAGGCAGTAAAGATTACATTTTCTGAAATGTGCGCGCCGGCAAGCACCTCGGCAGCCATCTGCAGGACTTTGGGTTAAAGGACAGAGTTAAACACCTCGTGCACTTCCACCAGAGCTCCCCCACGCACAGCCGTCATCTGCGGGTGTGACGACCCCCTCTGCACAGGCAGACCTGCCCCCCTTGGGCTCGCTCTCCCAGAGCATCACGCACACACCGCTTTTCATTGACAACTTCTGAAAATCCAGACTTTCATTTGAAGAAAGGAACATTCTGTATCATCGCCGTCGAAGACAGCAGCAGGAGTGGCTTGGCTTAGGAAGTGCAGGGCTGAACTGGTTTACTGGGTGCTCTGGGGGCAGAAGCTGTCTCGCACAGCCCAGCAGGGGTGAGAAGGGCTGCTGACCTCAGCAAAATCCTGCATCCCTGGATGCCCTGCTATGTGTGCCAGGAGGTCTGCCTCCATCTGCTGTTACAGAGGGTCCATTAGAGCTTGCCCAGCAAGAGGAATTACTGTTTCCAGCTCCCCAGCGATGCCAGTGGGATCAGGGAAACCTGGGCTAAGCCACACGAGGCACGTGTTACATCTGAAGCCAGCTGCAGAGGCTGGGTCACTTGGTGACCGCCCACGTGGAGCAACAAACTAAAGGAAAAAAGAGAGACCAGACGGACAACGGGAGTGACCAGCTCTGCCTTGCTCCTTATCCAAGAAGTCCAGATTGCTCAGCATTGCCTTCCAAAAGACCCCATCTGTCCCAGCTTCCCATGCTGGAAACGCTGTACCTACCGCAGTGATTTTCCTCTAATAAAAAGAGGAATGTAGGCATCTGGAAGAAAGAGGGACAGCATACCCCCCAAAATGTGGAGCCTTGGTCCATAAACAGAGCAGAGATGTTGATCGGGTGAGGAGGGAGAAAGCAACAAATGTGTCTGTAGTGGGATTTAATTCCAGGGGATTCAATCCAGTAATCTACTGGGGTTCAAGGCAGACAAAACGGCTAGATCTGGTGATACGGGGACTGCAGGAGAATATTTCTTGGGACATGCTGTGGTTTAATGCCAGAATAATTTACTGGGGTAACAAAAGGAGTGACCATCAGTGACCCGATCACACTCCACGGCATCAACAGAAAGTTATTCCCAAGATTTGTAGAAAAGTTGGAAAGAAAGGGAAAGAATGCAACGTTTACCCACCGCCTGTCCTTACCTGAGAAGGTGATGTTGAAACCCTCATAGGACATGGAGAAGTCTGAGATGAAGCGGATTTGAGCGGAGAAGTTTCCGAAGAGCCCTGCGCTAAGCGGGGCAGGGAGCCGGGAGCCTGTCAGCTGCTTCAGGGGCTGAGCAAAGCTGGTGTTTTCCGTGATGAGGAGGTAGTCGTGGCCATTCTCCAAGTGAAAGGTATGAAAGGTGAAGAACACACCTGCGGGGGAGGAAAAAGGGACGTCTTCAGCCCGCCGTGTCCACAGGGCACCCCTTCATCCCAGAGCCAAAGCCCCTCTCCTCTCCCTGAGAATCCCAGTATCGATTCCCTGCTTCCCAGTAAAAGGAGCCCAACTGAGAAGGAAAAGCACCCTGAAAACCACAGACCCACTGATGTTAGAAATGATAATAGTTGGAAGAAACAAAACAAGGGTACGGTACACGGCCCAGAAGAGGGAAAAGCGTTTAAGATCTTCAGCTCCTGTGCCTTTGTATCGCAGGAACAGAGGTGACACAGGCTCGCTGAAGGGACGGATCAGCAGCAGAAAGGACCGAGCCTGCCAGCGTAGAGGAGTATTTTATTTTAAAAGCGTTGACCTTTCCATAGATAGCAAAAGCAGCAAAAGCTGTAGTCGCGAGGATTTGAAAACAACAAAAACAAGTATGTTCTGGAAGGAATTCGCACCTAGGAAAACAGGGCTTAAACTAAGCATCAAGGTCAGAGAGGCTTCTCTAGGAGATGAAGCCTGTCAGCGGTGGGACTGCAGGGACCTCCTGTTCCCCCTGCCGTGGGACTGGCTGCTGGTCCCCGGTCGGGCACGGACAGCCCTGTGTCTCCCCAGCCACAGGCAGCTCGCTTCAGGTGTGTGTCCCCAGTAAGGGCCGTACCCCCCTCCCAGTACACACCACAGCACAGCCAGCAGCACTCCAGCACCCAGCCCTGCCCTGTGCTCCTGCTGTCCCTTCCCTGCTCGTGACCCACCCCCAGGACCTGCTGCCCCACCCCACCCCCCCAGGCACGCGGTGGGATGCGCGTGTGCAGCCACGTGCCAGGCACGCAGGGTCAGGGTGCTCAGCGCAGGGTCAGGGTGCTCAGCGCAGGGTCAGGGTGCTCAGCCCAGCTCCCGCCAGCTCGAATGGACCCCAGAAGCGAAGAGGATCCTACACTCCATATTGTGCCACCAAAAATAAAAACCACAACAGATCCACCCACAGAAAGAAGAGACAAATACAGGGAAACCCGTTTGTCCCTTCTTCCAAATTCAATTTCAACAATTTGAAACATTCCGGTGAGAAGGCTGTGACCTTGCTGCATTTGTAAACGAACAAGAAAGGAGTAAAGGATTACTTAAAGTATCCTTCACACCTACCAACACAAAACAGTAAGTACTTCAGGGTTTTGCAAAAGCCTCTAGCTAGGTGATTTTTCATGCTGGAATTCAAATGCAATTAGAAGCACTTACTCTCCGGAAAATAATTCCATCTTTGAAAAACAAAAAATGGCAGCGACAGCTTTCAGGCTGCAAAGCAAGGCAGGATCTTCTATCAGAACCCCTGTCACATTATCGTCACACGAAGTTAACAAGCTAAAGCGATGCCTAGCAATAAAAAAGCCTCTTTGCATTTATATGGCTTCTTCCATCCGAAGATCTTCCGAGCACCGAAGGGCAGACCCCCAGCCCCAGCTCATGCTGATTCGGGCTTTACGCTCCTCGTAACCCCGCTGAACTCGACAGGGCTATTTGCAGAGGAACAGGCTCCTCCGGGCAAGCACAAGAGCTGTAATCTGCCCCTCGTTAGTCACAGCTACGTCCCTACCTCCTCGCACGCCCCAGGAGCGGCCAGTGGCACGACCAGGTTATCTCATTTAAGCCACCGATTAGCACCACAGAGACAGCCAGCCCGGCGAGACCCCAGGGCTGCCCTGCTCCGCATCCCATCTCTGCCAAAGCACAGCATCAGCTGCTTCAAAAGCAAGCCCAGGAAATCTGTAAATAAGGATCAGAGGAATAATCTCCTCCTTGCTCCCCATTCCCCATTAATTTCTGGGGATCAGGATGAGACCAACCTAGAGATTGATTAAAGCTCTGGAGCATGAGATTTAATATCCATCCCAACAGGTTTTTGTCAGCATCAAATTATAACTCTGAATATTCCATTTATCCTTATGTCTATTCAATTTCTTTTTGAAGGTTTACTGGTCACAAGCAAGTAGTTCCCTTCCAAGAAATGAAGGTCAGAGAGGCTGGGAACCAACACTAAGCCGTTCCCACAGGGATCACTGGACTGGGAAGAAGCAGGGCACACAGTGGCATCTCAGCTGCCCTCCTCCCTCCTCATCTTCATCCCCTCACAGCAGCTCATTTCATTGTGCCGAGCCCCCGCGTCCCGGGCAGAACTGTTTGGGTGACCCACCGCTCAGCGATGACCGAGAGCAGTCTCGACTTTGACAATTCCCTCCTTACATCTAGATAAATACTACACGGAGCTTGGCAGAGAACGTTTAGCTCCGCTCTTCCCCCCGCAAAACTCCACCGAGGCAGGAAACCCAACGGTTTCCCAACGTTTATTATTCTTACCAACAGTACAGTCAATTGAAAATAGATATCGCCTGTTTTGTCCTGAAAACTTGGGGAGATGCAACGAATGCAAAATGCCTTAAGCGTTCCCTGGTTATCAGCCGACAGCAGATTTATACCCTCGGTTTTACAAAACCTGATCCAAGCAACAGCAACGCTATCACTCGCCCGAAATCGGCACGCCGCCAGAGGAACACTATCCAGTTCCCAGATCCGGCAGGACAGCCCCCAGCTCCAGGATTTTTAGGATAACAACTCCCATCCCAAGGCACGAGGTCTCTCCAGCAGCAGAGCTGGTTAAGGGCTGTGTACCTGGAGCCATAACGGCAAATTATAAACTCATTTTAAAGGATTTGTGACTCTGATTAAACCTTTGCTGTGGTCTGAAATTTACAGTGGCACAAAATGTCTCTGCAAATGCAGGGTTGGGGTTTTTTTTCCCCATTCTCTCTGAAAGAAACAGCCAAACAAATTATAGGGAAAAGAAATCACTTTGAAGTCCTTAGATTAAAAATAATAGTCTCTCTTTAAGTGCTTAAATACCTTTAAAATTAAGCTGCTTTTAAACTCAAATTGTACAGCTCGCGAGTCCATAAAGTAAATCAGTGTCTGCAGTCACATAAAAATAACTATTATAACAACCAACTTGTTTCAATTAGGGGACTCGTGTGCTGGCCACGCGTGAGATGTTCATAAAGATCTGGGAGTGAATAACTTGGAGAGTGGGTTTTATGATGCCGAGCTTTCCTGCTCCGCCACCGGCTCGGGGGAACAGCCCGGGGGGCTGGGGGCAGGGAACAGCCCGGGGGGCTGGGGGCACCAGCCCTGCTCTGTTCTGGTTTATGGGAACCCAAAGATTTCCCAGTCCTGGGGCAGCGCCACGAGCCCGGCGTTGGTAAAGGCGTGGGAAACGTCAAACCAGAACAAGGAAAATTGGGTACAATGGGGAACGTTAGGTCGTGTAAATACATCCCCTTCTCACAGCAGTATTGCTACAGCTGCCGGGTTTAGCAAGCACCAAATTTACCGGGTGATCACGGATGCACGCGGTGGTCCCCAGGAACAGGGAGCCGAAGGGCAAGGACACAGCAGAGGGGGGCGGCTCCGCACTGCATGTGCGCTGCTGATGCCATTACCCCAAACGGGCTTTGGTTACTCCTATTTTTTAAAAAATCCTGTTCTGTTCTCCCAGGACTAAATTGATTCCATTTTAGTGGCTACTGCTCTGCCTCAGGATCACACTGTTCCGCTGCTCTTTGCTGAAGAATGAGAAGAAACGTTGCAGGAATGCTGAAAAGAGCTGGGAGTAGCTTGCTGCAAGGCACAGCGGTTTCACACAGCGACAGCCGGGGAAGTCAATCACCGAGACAGAACGTTGTTCCAAGAGAAAAGACGTGTAGGTACGAGTATGCACGCTCCCACCAGCACGGCCCAGCATCCAAACACATTCCAACATCTTCCAGAAAACATCAGGGAAAAAGACGTTGTTCTTTGCTCGTCTCCTTCCATCGCACCGGCAACCAGCCAACCCCCCGGACTACAGGGCTTTCCTGCCACGTGCCAGCTTGTTGTAACTACGTCCTCCATCTATCATCTCCTCTCACCCTAACCCTTACCTGGATGTGGAGGTTCCCTGCACCCTCGCAGCCCAGAAAGCCCCCCACGTGCCAGCAGGGGGGCTCTGCCACGCTGCTGCGGCTCAAGGGCACCTGCAGGGAGAGGGACCCCGCCGTGCACCGCAGCTCACTTCTAACGAGCTCCCGGAGAACAACCCTGAAGGAAGGATGCCAGCAGGGTAAGGAGAGGGAGGGATCGAATGGAACACAGTACGAACACACTCCTTTCATAAAGGGGAGAGATTCTTCTACACCAAACACTCAACTTCTTTGCTCGGAATCTCACCCTCGCCTACCCAGCACAACCTGATCGGTAAGAAGAGCCAAAGCTCTTGCCTAAGAGGCCTCCAAGTTTTCACTACAGCTAGCTGGATTTACAGAGCAGCTCACAGTTTGGTTTTCTAATCTCCATCATCTGCAGCCAAGGCCAGAATTTTGGAGAAAGCTGACAGGCTTCAGACCGCCGAAGGTAGGACCAGCTTTGCCAAGAGCCGAACACCCAGCTTGTATCAGTGTGACGGACAGTGACACGGTCCGGTCCAGGATGCTCAGATCCAGGATGCTCAGATCCAGGGCTGAATTCTTTCGATGATCCAGAACTGCATCACACTGAACGGCTGTAAGGGCTGCACTGTTCCCTGCACTACTGAATAGCCACAGCAGGATCTTTTACAGGACAGGTGACAAAAAGCCCCAACACTTACGCAGACGTATCCCTACTATTTAAAAATACCCCATGTTTTTTCAAGCCTTGCTTAGCTTGCTTAGAAGACTTTCTTCTGATGCTGGCATAAAAGCCCACAGGCCATCAGAGTTGCACTTTCTCATCTAAAAGCGTGCCTGTTTGCTGTGTGCTGCTCAGCTTGGCTACAGGATAATGCGGTGTCTCGTCGGAGAGCTGCATCCGAGGCACAGTGGATTAATGAAGAGTGGATTGCTGCTACTCAACAGAATACTTTTCACAGCATGCGATGGTTCCCTTAATGCACTGTGCAGTTCATTGACAAGTTTATTCGCTGTAATACAAATGGTATTTGCAAAATTGGCTGATGATGGCTCCAGTCGTGCTCGTATCCGCTACGACGAGACCGTTATATAAAGTTACATAAAGGATTTATACCCTTTGTGCTTACCTCAGGCAGATACAGACTGGATCAGGTGAAATTACCTCCTGCCCTCGTGCATACAACTTGCTCTCTAATTGCAAATGATACATTTGCTTCAAATTTTCCCCCAAGACACAAGGTTGGCCTGTGTGCACAGGAGATTGGGCTGAACAGGTCTGCACTTTGCCTCTGTGCTGGCGATACCCCAGGCTAGCGGGGAAACGAGAGATGAAGAAATAGGACAGAGCTGGGAACCGAGAGCCCGAGTTCTGTCCTGTGTCTGGAAATGATTAACTATGTGCTTCCACTTCGCCGTCGGTAAAATGTTACAGAGATAGTGATCCAGCACCGCAGAGAAAAATAAGGCAGAAAGTACTATCAAGTACAAAACGCTACTGCAGTGGTGTTGGTGGCAGCTCCCCTTTCCCCTGGGTGACACTAGTGGCAGTGCCAGGTACCCAACCACCTTCCCAGAGGATAACGCTTAAAGGTCTGAAACAGAAAATAACACCCAGCACAGGCTCGCAGATCTGGGGGGTGACAGGACCACCTTTCCCTCTTAATCCTCTCCACTTTAAAACGATTAAGAGATGTAACACCAAAAAACTCTCTGCATCATGTCCAGAGGCAACGTTTGGGTGGCAGCAAGGACAGCAACTGGCCAAGCACGTGGGTACCCGTCATCACGGACAGACGAGCTCCTGGTGTACACGGGGAGTGCTTGTCTCCCACTGACCACCATCCCTCAGTCCATCTCTGAACCCACTCCAAGCTAAAGGTTTCTCACCTTTCCCATGCGATGTTTCTATTGTCCACGTGCAGTTCAAGTTATTTGGATAAAAATCAGGGAAGCCTGGGGATAAGATGGTACCACTGGAACCACGAATGTAACCTCCACATAGGGCTGGGTGAGGAAATAAAAAAAAAAAAAAAAAAAAAAAAAAGAATTAGAATTAAATAATTCAAACCCTACCAGCAGCTGGAAGAACATCAGTTCTTCTGAAAGTCAAAACAAAGCCCAACCCATCAAAGCCAAACAAAATGCACAGATCAAGCGGCATCGCCAGCTTTACAACTGCAGCTTTGCTTTTGCAGCAGACGTGCAAACCAAGCGTCTGCCACCTCCTGCAGCTGCAACCTGCACTTCTCACCCTCGCAGCTGGGCAGCGGCCGGCTCCACTGGAAGTTCGGCTCGCACTCCAGGGCTTCGCTGTCACTCAGGGTGTAGCCTGAATCGCAGCTGAACGTCACCAGTGCTCCCACGTAGAAATCATTCCCATGACGCTGGCCGTTCACCGGGATGCCCGGATCCAAGCAATGGTCCGACTGGAGCTTCACAGCTGTGGCAAACAAACCCACCCGTGTCAGAGCACTGGGAGGCTGCTGCGGGTGCAGCCACGAGCCTGGGGGAAAGCTCTGCTCCCCCTCTGAGTGCAGGCAAAGCCGTACTGGTCATCCCCAAAGGCAGAGGGTGAAACGGACAGGGGGACACAACTCCGCTTCCTAAAATCAGCGATAGTCTGTAGATGCTAAAATAAAACCTAAAATCTCGATTATAACAGAGAAGGGTCGGAAACCAGAACCTGCTACTTCCCTGGCAGCAGCTTCACGCCCCCCGGTCGCTGGCAAAGGGAAGGATGAGACCCCGGAGCGAGGGCACCGCGTGCCGGAGAGCGCGTAATGACACCGGTGACTTGCACTTACTTTCATATCGGATCTGAAAGCCTATGTCCGAGTGGCTTTTGTCAGTGGTGAAGAGGAGGTAGAGGTAGTTGCTGGTGCTGATGAGGAACTGGGGCACCTGAGTCCCATCATAGACACCTATCAGCGGGGAGGAGTAAGACCGGCCATCTCGCACCTCCAGGGTGTCGTAATTCACCTCTGTCTTAAATCTGAAAGGGACGCAAGAATATGTCTGTGAAAACACAGCAGTGCTAATTCTGCTTCGTCGCGGTGCTGAGCAGGCTCTAACACCCAGGAGGCAGCACAGGCCACCGGGCAACACGCGGGTCCTGCTTCTACTGCCTGAGCATCGTACTGAGAACATGGCATCCCCCCCCCACGCGCTGCTGTTTCTTTCTGATCCTTCACCCGCTTCATCTGCTGACACCAAAAAGTCTTTGCAGCAACAAGCATCTTCCGCTGCTTGAACACTCAGCTCAGCTCTCGGACACAGCCCCAGGCTGGGGGAAAGCACAGCCCTGCTCCAACAGCCAGACCCAGGGCCAGATCCTCCCTGGCAGGCTGAGCATGGGGGAGCGCAGCCCCCCAAAACATCTCCCATGCCTGCCTAAAACAGCCCTGCTAATTAGCAGGTGTTAGTCAAGAGAAGAAGGGGAAAGAAAAAAAAAAAAAAAAAAAAGACTGTTTTCCGTGATTTCTTCTTGAATGTTAGGTGAATTGTAATGCCTTGTCAGGAGTCAATTAAAAAAAAATAAATAAACAAAAAGAAGGAGAGCTCCTCGCTGGCAAACACAACTGAGCAGCTCGTACCCTTTTCCTCCGGGGGTGGCCACAACCCAACGCTGCTGGAACCGCCGCAAACAACCCCAGACCAGAACCTTTTGAGAAGCCCAGGGTGAGCACCTGTCAAACGTGATCTTGATGGGGTAGCCCGGCTGGGCTTCTATGACCCACGCGCAGCTCAGCGAGTCCTTGTAGAAGCCAGGCCAGCCGGGGGACAGGATGGTTCCGCTGGGCGCTGTCAGGTGGCCCCCGCAGGGCGCTGGGGACAAGCAGAATGGCACAGTTCAGGCGAAGAGCATCATGGCAAGCAGCGGCACGGTGGGACATACCCCCCCCCGCCAGGCAGCACTGGCCCGCCAGGCAAGAGCTCTCATGCATTTTTGTTTCTCACGTGTTATACAGATGTGTGTAACTGTATATATACAGATTTCTAAATATATATATTTATATTTATTTACCATTCTATTTAGACAGCACTTATTCTCACCCCTAGACCTTCCTCACAGGGAAGATAAAGAGCATGGGCTTGAACCTGGCCCAGCAAAGCTGCTGTCCCCCCATGGACGAGTCAGCCCGTGGCAGAAGTCACATCATCACCGCTTCTCTATATGTATATATACAGCTGTGTATAATTCCGTATATATACAGATATACAGAACCAGATGGAAGAACAACACCAGCTGGTGAGAAATGGCCTTTTCAGCTTAAACTGAGGACGTAGCAGCCTGCTGCTGTCTCTGTGGGAGTCAGTAGCCTGACCTTGTGCAGTGGCTTTAAGGGGACAAGGTATAATAATAATTATTAGACATAAAAGCAGAGAAAACTGCAAGGTCAGTTTGCATTTCAGTAGCGGCAGGTAGCAGAAAATCTTTCATATCTGTGGTAATTGAGTCATGTCTTTTCTACCACCAGGGACATCACAAGACTATGGCGTTTATTCCACATTGTGGTCCCTTGTGCCACCAGCAGAAGCTGAAGGCATATTATTATCTTTTCTGGAAAAAGGATACTAGATCTGATGGACCAGAGGTATAAAATCCTATAAACCTAAATAACTGCAGTGTATTGTCCTCTAAAAAATGAAATTGGATGGAAAAGTGCGTCTGCTCCTGTGAGTTTGCGCTCCCCCTGCTCAGCACTTTGCAGGATTCATCACCCAGGTGCTTCTTCATGTCCTGCTAAGCCACCGGTGCGGGTCACCTACGTACGTCTGAGCCTAAACCCCCTCGCTGCTCATCTGAAGGATGCCAGATGAAAGTCAATTGATCTCAACTGGATCCAAACCAATTATTTTTGAACAAGAAGCTCCTTTCTACCCCAAAACTACAGAATTTCCTGCCAGGACTTCTATCAGTCTTTCAACTCTTCTTTTAGGTCTCCTTCTTTCCCATTAATTTTTCCAAGCACTGCACAGTACTTTAGATCTATATACTTCCTCCTTGTTTAAAAAGGCTAATTAAAACGTACACTTAACTGAGTGCATACTGAAGGGTGAGTCAAAGAAATCACCACTGTGATCACAGAGGAAAAAAGCCCAAGTTAATGGTGTAAGGTTATCAAAGCTTCCGAAGCTAAGAGTTGATTAAAAGTGTATTAGCTCATACATGTTTCCCTTCTACGCTTAAAAATACATACACTTAAAGGCTCGTGCTTGTGAAAGTAATGGAAACCTTGAATCGTCAAACCTACGGACATCTTATTGTCAGCCGCTTCCAAAAGAAAAATGATACAAGAACACTAAAAAGCCCAGCTTACTATATAAAAGTTATTGAGCACAACCGATACCTTCCTCTTCTAGTCTGAAAGACAAAGGACTAGAATGCGCGATTGCTGCTGCTCATCCACTTGAACAATGCATGACCAACTACTGACATTATTTCCCACTATTCCAGTACCATTTCTCAATGGCACAGTACTTATTATTCCAATTGCTGTAAATACCAGTGCAGGGCATTGCTTTCCTGAGAACAGAGGGCAGAGGGAGACTTTTCACTTCTAATGAGCTCCTTCTTCACTTCTTTTTTTCCACAGTAGAAGCTTTAAAGGGTTAGGAAAAAAAGCTTTGAAATCTGTGTCAAAGCCTTTCATTCAGCCCACCCCCCAGACTGCTGGGTGGGCTATCACAGCCGTCGTGGCAAAGGGATGTAAATGCCAAATTTCTGGCTCTCGACTGCCAGAGTCCATGAGACAGGACTGATGCACCACGCTGACAACGACACGCCAACGGTACGTGTACGTGTACCAACGTTTGCAGCTGCGAGTTCGCTTTTCACGGCAAAGATCTGTACCTTTTGCCTCCTTCATAATTCTACAGATTTTACATGTATCAAAAATCAGGAGAGAAGAAATATCGCCCTGTACCTTCCATCCTCTGTTCTTTAATTCCCTTTGTGACAAGAGTAGCAGGGAAGCTTTTAGTCATCAGTCAATCAAAGCCTTTTATTATTGTCATTAGAAAAAATACCTGTTGCAACCAGAACGCGGCTAATGAAAATAATCCCCAGTGTTCGTTTCACACAAAAACAGGAAACAAACCAAGATCAGTGCTCAGTGATGACTGGACTGGTACCTTCCCCTAAGCAAACTCTTCTGTGCAGATGACACCTTCCAGCGATTTGTAAAAGCCGTAATGGAGAAGCTGAGGGTAAGAACTGAAGTCCAACAGTCCTTTGGCTCTGAGCAACAAATGCCTCCGCCCATATGATGGCAAAAGGCTTCCTACAGAGCCAACGCCATACACCATCGCTACGGGTTATGTGACTGGAACCTAAACAGGACTCTCATCCTTTTTCCCAAAAGGCTGCAAACACCAGGGGCTCGCCCTCCCTCCAGGTTGCCCGTGCAGACTAGTAGGAAAGACGGTCAAACGGTACCTTCACATCTGAGCACTGCATTGTTCCAGACCACATTGCCCTCCTTCAGGATGCAGGTGATGGTTTCTGAGCCGTGGGTCCGAATGAAGCCCTCGTCGCACAGGAAGGACACCGAGCTGCCGAGCTGCAGGCTGTCCCCAAAGCGCTTCCCGTTCACCGGCACGCCAGGATCAGGGCACTCGTTATGCCTGAAGGCTAAGAAGGAACGAAAAGAGAACAGTGAGTAACTTGTTTCCCCCTCCTCTGTCCAATTCAGAATTAAGTACGCTGGACCACAAACTTGGGAATTAATATTTTCGTGGGTTTTCTGTGTAGGCAGCGCGTATTCTCGCCCCTGGACCTTCCTCACAGGGAAGACTAAACAGCCTGGGCTTGAACCTGGCCCAGCAAGGCTACTGTCCCCCACACGGACGAGCCACCTGTGGCAGAAGTCCCGTCGCCACCGCTTCTCTAAACGGCTAAGGCACCAGGTATGTGTCCCCACCACTCGGCTTCCCAGCTGGCTGAAGTCACTGAGGTTTTTCTGTTCCCTCCCCCTACTGCAAGTGCTCATTTGCAACCTGACAGAGGAATTACAGGGATTAAAAGATGAGATTAAAACCGTTTGCATCCAGGGGGTGCTGAGATGAAGCAGGAACAGGGGCCAGAAATGAGCCTGCAGAACCCAATTATCTCCTTAACCATCTCTCAAGCATGAAAACACACAAATACTCATAACGGAGGAAGATTTCTAAAGATTCCGCAGTGCATGCATCTGCATTGAGGGAACATAAATTAACCATTAATGAGACAAAATGAAAGCTTTAAGGCTCTGCAGTTAAAAGTAAGGGTCCTCTCAGCATGCTCTGTGACCGACTGCCACATAGCCCCCGACCTCGCTTGTCATCGTTCCTAGGACGAAACAAAGGACACGCAGCAATTGCCTTTCTAGGTGTTGCAAAGCCGCACATGGACTTGCAGCCCCACGGCTGTTTAAAGCCCTGCCCTTTGCCAGCAGCTAGAAACCAGGCTGGCCAACAACCAGAAAGCAAGCCTATAGCCTTAACTCCCCATTAAGTGCATAATTACGTACTGTATCTTCATCTGCTGGGAGGCGGTCTTCAGAGATGAGCAGCGTATTAATGATTAAAGCCTCCAGATTAATTACACACACACGCTTTTAGTATCTTCAATGCACCTGACCAAATTCATACGAGTTCTGGATTTCTGACAAAGCGTTGTTACTCTTAGAATATCTTGTTATGTGCACTGCTGAGGGGGAAAACACAGGCTGCATCTGTTCCTCATGCTCCGTATCCATCCCTGGCAACGCTACATCGTCTCCTCTCTCATCCCCAAACTGAAGGGAGGGATGGCAAGGTCTCCGAGAGACTCGGGAGCTCCCTTTTGGTAGTTCAAGCAGTCAGAACAGATTAACTCATGCATACGTAAAGAGCCATTTACAACAATAAAAATCTGCTTTTAAAAGTGTCTTCCTACAGGGGACGGCCGCAACTCCCAGCGCAGGTGGGTCAGGGATGGGAGCTGCGTGCTGGCGGAAAGCACCCGCGTTTCTGGATGAGGTATCTCGGTCCCGGCTACGTGATGCCACCATACCCGAGCTACTCCATCGGATGAGCCTCCAGCCTGCGGTAGTGTGGCAAGCGATTCCATAAGACCTCCAGTTTATTTTTATTTATTTAGTTAGTTTTAGTTTTAAATAGAGGATTTGCAATCATAGCTAGAAAGGCTATTAATTTAGCTGTGCCACTAAAGGCTATTACAACAAAGTCATTTATCAGTTCTGCTGAATAGGTTTAATAACGCTCTTTAGAAAATTATAGGACAATACGAGGATAAAATTACCGTAGCATTCATTTGAGATTTGAAGACTGGACTTAACGTGAAGCCCAAAAATATCTGCGGGGGTTTCAAGGCTTTCGATCGTAAGACCTTGCTACGTATTTTCCTTTATCTTGCAAGCCTTGCATGCTTTCACGTGTCCGCTAACGAAGACAGTGCTGCCTGACGAACCCAACCGTCCAAGACCTAAGAGCTCTTCCTGATGTGCACCGAGCTGTCCGCACCTCCAGAATGGGGTTAAACCCCCACCACACAGCGAGCTGCGGGCTGACGGGAGATCGGCAACCCGGGCTGCTCCGTGGACAGATAATCCAGGGCCAAACTGGTTTCCCTCACCCCCACCGGCCAACACAAACTCACAGCCAGGAAGAACCTGTGCAACCAGCTCTAAGCTCGACACCAATCCTCGATTTCCCAACTGCAAATCCAAAGCGATCCCTAATTTTCAGGCTTACTCTGGAACGGCAATGGTTTTGGCAGGATCAAGCTCTTGCCTGTTAGTCTCCAACAAGAAATCAGAGCTTGAAACGAAAAGCAGAAAGAAGGATTGGCCACTTACTGGTGAAGGTTATGTTGAAGCCCCTCTTCTCCATGGAGTGGTCGGTCTGGAACTCCAGTCTGGCTACGTGACCGCTGCTGGTCAGGGAGGAGGGGATCTGGTTTCCCGAGAAGGTCCCCAGCACTGGAGATTCAGCAGTGCCACCGTCCTTCACGGCTAGGAAATCAAACTGGGGCTCCACGTCAAAATCATTGAAAGCCAAGTGAATGCGGCTCTCGGGTTTAGCTATAATTAACCAAACGCAGTGCAAGCTGCTTCCGTATTCTTCCGGGTAATTTGGTGACAGCACAATCCCAGATGGGGTGGTGAAGTTGAAAAAGCAGGAAACTGCAATAAGAAATCACCATCAATCATGCAGCACGGTGTTCCCACAAGCTGCTCCGCCACGTTTCCCCCTCCCCCTTAGCCCCTGGGCTGGGTGATTCCTGCAAATTCCCGATGGCTTTGCTTTCAGAGACATTAAGGAAAAGAAGGGCTCAGTGCTCCATTCACTGCTAGATGTCAGTGATTTATTTCCAGGGGGAAGGAGTGACTCCAAAGCAGCCGCCAGCCCCGGCTGCTGTTGGGTTGCCATTCCCCAGCCCGGCACAGCACCTTTTCCAGCAGCACGCTCTGCGCCACGCAGCACACGTTTCTTTTACCGCGGCAAGAAAACGCCACTCAGGTAGGTGAGGATTTGGTATTTTGCAGGTGAATTCTCCTGCACCTCCCAGAGAGAAAGCCACACTAGAGCCAAATGCGTGACCGCAGCTAGCGCAGCGTAAATTTAGCATTCAACCAGTCAGGCTTTGTAGCATCATCTGCCATCGTGGCTACAAACCTGCGCATCCCACAAAACCCGCGGTAAGGAATCAACTGTGCTGTTGGCTCACGCAGACCTCGAGGCTCCTCTCCCGCTATCCGTATCCCAGCTTTTCACCCGGTCTAAAGCACCAGGTAAACTGCAGGTGCAATTCTGAGTGCAGCACGGACTTTTCAGGATTTGCTTAAGGAAAACTGCACGTCTGGCTCGCCTTGCCCTTTGCTAAATGCACTTTTCAGCCATGCTCCTCAACCGATGCAACTGCACCCAGGCAGTCCCACTGCACTTAAACTCCTTGCATTCAGACTATGCCCGTCCTATTAAGTACTTAATTTATTTGCATTAAATATTTGACCAGTACAGTCAACCCCTTTGCAAAGGAGCCGTCAGTCAATTTGCCTTTCTCTACCTCCTTGGGCAGCTGTTCAGACCTGTGCCAAACAAGCCCTGAAAAACGAAGGCTGCCGTTTGGTTTTGGTAGTGACTTTGCTGCGCTGGGTGAGGAACAGCTTCCAAGAACCTTCCCAAGCTTCCTCCAAGTGCCAGGAGCTTGGGACAACCCGGAGCAAGGGCTGGCAGGCTGGGACCTGCAGCCCAGGTGTAGGGGACGATCCCCTTCCCACTGGAAATAAATCACTGACTTCTGCTGGGCTAGCGTGTTATCAAAGAGAGGCATCAAACCGGACTGCCATTCCCATGAAAATAAGTAAAACTGGTCTTAAAATGAAGTTGAGGGGAAGAGTGCATATGAAAAAAAATATCTTTAGCTCTCCAGGGTTTTCAATATATACTGTATTTCAGCTGACAAGGTCCATTAATTTGAAAAAGCAAGGCTGTCTTTTAAGTGGTACCTACCCCATGGCTTTCACTATTTTACGTATGGATGCTTTACTCATCTTTTCCCCCACCACCCCCCTTGGTAAAATCCATTACTTGGAACATATATCTCACTAATTCCTGGGAAAAGGACTTCGCACACAGGATGAGACTGGTTTTAGTTTGGCATTTATGCAATTATTTGGTTCAATGCTCACCCTCCCTTTGTTATTTTCCCTCTGTCTTCCTTCAACACTTAATGGTTTCAGATCAAATAAGATGGACGTTGCCATGACGTTATCAAGGCTAAGAGCTACACAATCTATTTCCTGCTCTCAGCAACAAAGAGAACAGATTAAAGAGAAAACAAACTGCAAAATATCCTCAGGATTTCGGTTCTTTACTAGATGCTGAAATATCAAGGGATGCTGTCAAATAGTTCTGTCAGCATCATCTTGGTATAATCTGCCTAGAAATACTTATTGAAAATAAATGCATTCACATATAGAGAAACATCTCAGCAGTAGGAACCCCTCACAGGAGCTAGGTATCACATGAAAAATTTTAAATCTGAGGTGGCAAATTAGCATTCATACAGGACCTACAGCATCACACCGCCAGCAACAGAGAGGTGCAGTTGCTAGCGCAGCTATTACGGCACAGCACTGCTGGCTCATTTCAGGAAATAAGAACAAAGAACTTGCTGACAAATGAAAGCAAAGCAGAGTGAGGCAAGAATATAAAATTAACCTTGGCTAGATAAAACAAAATGACAGATTAAAAAGTAACAGATAAAAAAAAAAACAACACAACAACAACAAAACAACCACCCAAAGGTCTCCGCTGCAGGGAAGTAAATGACAGATTTGACTTTCCATGAAATAACAAGTGTCGCAGACGGCCAAGGTGCTGGCTGGGGGACAGAGGCCACTGTCCCACGCATCCAGATCCCATGGCCGGGGCAGGGTACCACAAATTCTGCTCGGTGCAACGGGGAGCCCGGCATCGCCTTCCAGCGCAGCACATCCAACCCAGGAAGCCACAGCTGATCCAGAAGATTCGTTAACAAGATCACGGTGTCTGTGACAGGAAGATTTTCTGTATCTTTTTAAGCAGGAGAGGTCTGTCTTCAGCATGGAAGGGGGGTTTTGGCCTGGGGCTGCACTGGCTGGCAGCGGGATCCACGTCAGCCTCTCTGCTTTCTCAGAAGGGCTTTGCCGGGCACTTGGATAAAAGCAGAAGGGGATTAAAAATATGTCACAGACAGCGAAACGCACTACCAGAACGAAGATGATGGCCCCCAAGAAAGGCAGAGGACAGCTGAGCGTCACCTGCCTCGTACTGCTTTGTGCATCCGAGACAGTCGGGGACAAAGTGTCCCCGAGGAGCCACCGGTCCCTGGAAATATGACAGACAGAGGCCAGCCCTGCCGCCGGCTGCCTGTCCGTCAGGATCGCCGAGTTAGCAACGTCTGAGGCCTTGAGCCTCAGAGACTGAAATGAATATTTATGATCAAGAAATTGAGGTGGAAATTAGTATTTATTACCGTTGTTCTTAAATGTTACGCGAGGATGTTTCATTGTGTGCACAGCACAGGTCTGAATTTATAACCCTATACTGATCTTTGTCAATAATTATTATGACCGATCAAGTACTGCAAAAGCAATAAGAAAAATCTCTGTGTTAAATACAGCAGAAAAAACCCACAACAAAACTCAGCAGAAGCAGAGCACCTACCAAAGCCGACGAGACCCACACCACTACTGAGTACAAGGTATTTACTCAAGTCATCACAAACATCGAGATTCTGCCCTCGGAGGAGTAAAATGGTGAGGAAATCGCTCTTTGCTTCTTGTCTTAGAACGTCGGGTGAGACGTACAGCCCCACGCGTGCGATGCTCGCGGCTCAGCGGAGCACGGAGGCACGCGCCCGCGGTGCAGCAGCACGGCTGCTCGCCTCTGCAGCCAGCCAGGAGCGATTTCTGCGTTTGCCTGGTAAGCCAAAGCACAACTTGCTTCTCTTCTGCCTTCAGAAGCTCCTGCCTCCTCACAGACCATCTCGCTTCTGCTGCCAGGCGTGCCCGGTGGCCCCCGCCGCTGCCTGAATCCAGGGCTGATCCCGGGGAGAGGGCACCCCTGCAAGGCACGGGAATGGGAAAGGCACCCGGTTCAGGAGCCGAAACCCAAGCACGAAACCACTGTAATAATTTCAGTCTCCATGGAAACAACAAAAAGAAAATCCTGACTTCTCGCTCAGCTTTTCGGTATCGTTCCCCACAGCCTCTCACCACTTGGGAGAGAGCTTAAAGACAGTAACAGGCTTTCTGCCCTACCTTTCCTTTTCAAAAGGATCCCTCCTCCGGGCATAGCTTGGTGTGGACTGGAAAAACAGGACCTCAGCAGGAGCCTGGTTACTAAGTGGCACGTCTCGCTCGGGGAAGTGTACAGCCCAAAGAGCTAACAGCGCTGGAAGCTCCGGGCACCGCAAAATACAAAATAAATTTTGTATTTCCCACTTTCTGTATCTGTTCTTTCCATAAACACATCTGCACCACAACACATTTTTCCTTCTTAAAACCCTGAGGCACTGGGAAGGCAAGCGGGAGGCGAGGGAAGGGCTCTAGAGCAAAGAGTAACTGGGAAAACTTTTTTTTTGTGTGTGTGTGTGTTTCAGAGCAACAAACTCTTCGGCTTGGTCTGATGGAGCAGTTGTCACCGCCAGCATGTGGCTGAGCAGGTATATTAAAAAGAAGGAAAAATAGGGAGGTTTTGGGTACCAGATCTTGAAAGAAAATATCAGCTGTGAACTTATCATAGATGGTAGAGGACCCTCCACACGACAGAGCGCTACGCCACGAAAGTGGGTTTCCCTCCTACCCACACAGAGCAGAAGCAGCGGTCGGGTCACTGGGAGGAATTTTCTTAAACTTACTGGAAGACGCTGCTCCACGCTAGGACAGTGTTGGGCTGCTTGTCTGCCAGGGTTTCTGCAGCCATCTGTCATTCCGGAGGTGCTCCAAGGCTTCTGCACGAAGACGAGCTCCTTTCTCGTGTTTATTTATTTTCAGCAGAACTCCCCCCCCTCCCTGCACTCTCCCTCGGGAATCGGTGGCAGCGTCCACAAGGCGACAGAAGCCTAATTGCTGCTTTTTGGCAAAAGCCCCAAAGTGGTGCAGTGCTCTTGTTATGTACCTTCTCCTTTCTGCTCCTCCGGGGTTTAGCCCAGCATCCTCCCTCCGCTGCAGCGCTCGGCGCCGGCTGCCAACTGCTGCAACGCATCCATCTCCTGCAGCTGGGAGCTGCTCACGCCGCCGGCCAGGACCTGCCTCTCCACACCGTCCCACGGTCTCGGCACACCGCGCGCAGGAAGGATGAGTGCCAGGGCACCCAGCGGGTGAGGCGCCCCCGAAAGGGTGTCACGGCCGGGGGGCGAGGGCAGCTGCACACTGGTGATGAAGTGCAGCAGAGGCGGCGCCAGCAGGTTCAACCACACGCGAAGCGAAGCTCGGGGGGAGCAAGAGAAAGAGCCTGAGGGATAAACTTGCCACACATCAACTCCACCTGCAAACTGGAAATGTCCCATTGCAGCTTTCTCGAACCCCAACCCCACACGTAAAGCGTTCAGGTACGACAAGGCAGGGGCGAGGGGACTCCTCTGCAGAGCAGATGGAAGGTGGCAACGGAACATACACCACATTCCCGTTTTCTGGATACAGAAAGGGGACAGGGACGACCTCCTCACCTGATAAAACCAGTGAGCATCATTTCAGATTCAGATTCATGTAAAGAGAAGCGACCCGCCACGCTGAGCGATTGCTGTCAGGAACGGGGACAGATGCCTTGGCAGAGGACAGCTCGTTTATAGCAGCATGAAACCCTATCAGGGTAACAGTTCGACTGATTCAAGCACGAAAATAACAAGCACGGAGAGAACCCAACGCACAGCATCCCACCGAGGAGCGCTGAGAGCAGCTCTGGTGAGCCGCCTGCGCTGCCACGGGGCCCAGCACCCCCCCGGGTCCCCCCCCCAGCTCTGCTCCCTCTGCAGCAGAAGCATCCCTGCGGAGCACGTGAGAGCTGCCCACATCTGCTGGATCACCCACCCCCCTCACCCCACCCCTGCAACCTCCCCGCTGACCCAGGTGGTCCGCAGCGGACCCCCGAGCCCCTAACAACCTGTTGGAAACCAGGAGAACACATGGAGCAGCAGCTCGCAGGAGGAGACTTCCTTCTGGCTTTACGACTGCTAAAAAGAACTCACTGGAGAAGTAACACCGAGGAGCAAACAGGCTCTGGTTTGATCCAGGGGGATGTCAGTTTTCCTCAGATGGAGACCCCGAGGGAAGCTCGGCGTTGTGGCGCGCTGGAAGGCGCGCAGCTCATTTGCAACAGCTCTCAAGGAGGAGCAGAAGGGACCGGTTAAGCAGCCCTCTTATAAAGTCACAGAGAGGGACACGGAAAACTTTCGTCTGGGTTCCACCAAAACAATGCCTGGGTAGTTCACGGGGGACAATTAAAACCCCATTCATTGTCATTAAGAAGGTGCTTAAGTGCATTCCTGCCCAGCACAGCACTTCAGCATCCACGTCTACTTAAGCAAACATTTACATCGCGGCGCCTTCATAAACTGCAATGCGGAACAGGGGCTTCGAGAGAAAGCGCCCTGCTTAAAATTAAGAAGGGAATGGTCTTACATGGCTGCAACCACGAAACAAGGTTGTTAACAAAAGCTACAAATCCCACATGCATACAGAGATCACTGTAATCCCGCCTTCATTTAATTTGCTTCCCTTCCTGCCAGGGACAGACTGGATCCCGGCGGCGCAGGGGACCGGGCTGAAGATAAGGAGCATTTCACCGCCGATGTGCTGCTCTGAAGCCAACCCCGATCAAGGGCCAGCACAAGGTGGTAAAGGGTCCTGAAGGACACCCATCTGTTGCACAAATGCAGCAACCATCCAAGCCCCGGGATGTGGCTCCCCGGGCAGCCAGCCCGTTTCTCGGCAGCTTCCAGCCGCACGAACCCGGGATGCGACCGGCTGCTTGGCGGAGGTCAGAGCGGACACGTTTGGGTAGGTGAAGGTTAGCGACCAGTGCCCTCTCCCAGCTCGTCTGGCAGCGATAATTACCGTCTCTCTCTGCCATTAGATCAGGAAATTGTATCAGGGTGCTTCATAAAAGCATCAATCAAACGATAACCCCCCCCACATGGCAAAATAGCTTGGAAATAAAAATTAATAGAATCCCTACGTTTCTTCCAAAATCCACTAAAAGCAACTGCATCTACCAGCAGATAAACAAGTCCAATATTAGCTAGAAAACCTGTTTACAGCAGGAGGGAGAAACATTTTGTGAGTTAACATCAACTGTTCCATCAGCAGTGCAAAAAGGAAGAGGAATTAAGAATAAAAGAAATAATATGAAGAGCACACAAAGGACCAGGTTTCATCAGAAGAGCGAGAGCCAATGCTACAGTTCTAAAGTAAAAAAAAACCCCTCCCTTATAATGACAGAAGTATCAACTGCTTTAAGGAAATCTTTCTGGAATTTCTGATTAAAGAATTATTGGACAATAAAGAATCATTCCAATCATCTTAACCATCTGCCTCCTTAATACAGATGATAAAACAATTCCTGGTTCCTACAGATCTCCATAAAGGAGTATCCAAACTAAATTTATGAATGTTTAGGTATGGAGAATCCATCACTGCCTTCAGTCGGCTGCTCCAAGGGTCAACTACTCTCTCTGTTAAAAAGCTATTATTTTTAAAAAGGCAAACGATGCTTTTCTCATTGCTAAATTAAGAGACACACTTTTATCAAAATTACTCTTTGTAGGGAAGTCCCACAGGTTGCTGAGAACAGTGGACAGGAAAAGAGAAGAAAGAAAGAAAAAGAAAACAACGGCCAACGGCCAACTTAATTTAGAACGAAGTGAAGACACTGTCAAGTAAAATAAAATCACATGGTTCTGTTCCGTACGTTGCTGGGAAAAATACCTCCTGCACTTTGCACATGCAGCTGCTAATCCTGAATGTTTGTGCACGCAAAACGCTCGCCACCAGCTCAGAGCTAAAGCCTGCAATCTTCACAAAGATTATTCAGCAGGTATAATAGGCCAATACAGGATTAACAAAAACCCAGGAGTAATTACCGCTAAGGAGAAGAGAGATTTTATCCTGCTATTAAGGAAAAGCAGACGGTCAAAAGACTGGGGAAACCCCCAGGATGGTAACCCCTCCGAAGGGGTGCGTGGGGCGACCGCGTGCCCTGGGCCTAGCTGAGCTGTTGCTGGAGCCAACTCAAAGGCATCTCCCAGCAACGCAAAGGATGCTCAGCTCGGTCTGAGAGCGCCAACGCACTGTTTGCAGCAAGGCAGCCCAGCTCTGCAGCGTTCACGGGCGCAGCGCTGCTTCTGCCCCGCGCGCCGGCACGTCCCAGCACCCGTGAGCAATGGGTGCGGGGAAATGGGCTGCGGTTGGGGCTTTCAAGGGAACAAGAAGGGAAGAAAGCGTAACATCTGCTCCAAAGCCAGAGAACACCACACACAATTTAACATAATTTCAATTGGAAATGCTTTGGGAAATGCCTTCTGCTCTGTTTAGAGGAATATTATGCATGCCTACCGCTCCAAGCAGGTCTGTAATGCAAAAAGAGTTTATGATAACACAACAAAAAGCAAGTCACTGGAAACTAATGAGGATCCTAAAGCAAGACCAAAAGCCCTGTAACAGCGATCAGCTCAAGGAGGAGTCCAGGAGTACTCTGAAACAGCACAGCTCACATCACAGCCCCTCCACTTAAATGCACACACGGATATATTCATACGTACACGGGCGCACATATGTATCGCCAGCCTCTGTGGAGTTGCAGTCAAGCGACGCCAAAAAAATACCCCTCAGTTCAGGGCAGAAACCTCCTCCCCCAAGTCTGCCTGATGCACTGCAAGCAGAACACAGGCACCGCTTCACCTCTCTGTGTTCGTTACCTACAGAACACGACGGGTCCGGAAAACTCGCAGTTTGCCAGTCTGAGATCAACGGACTAAACTTGTATCTGAAAATATGTTGTTTTCAGAAATTCCCCTCCCAGAGCAACTGCGACCCAGAGGACAGTTAGAACAAGGCAAAAGCTTTGCCTTTGTTGAGTGAGATGGTTACAAATGACGTATATTGTCAGGATAGTTTATGGCATAATTATCTACCACGTCAGATGACGGCGCTGATTGGCGCAAGGCAACCCTCCAGCTGTAGGTGCAGGACTGAAAACTCAGGAGTTGTAGGTGACAGACCCACCGGGGCAGGGCTGCAGGCAGGAGGAGGAGGAGGAGGGGAGCGAAGCCGCTGGAGAAGGGTAGCAAAGCACCTCATGAGACTGAACTGCTGCAGAAACCCCCTGGGCGCACCCTCCCCCCGCAGAGGGGGTGTCAGTCCCCCCCCCCGCCTGTTGCAAGGAAACATAAACCTCGTGAAACAAATCTTTGGTCATAGAAAATGTTTTGTAGTGGGGCTCTCTGTTGCAATAGTCCACATAAAATCAGGTAATGAGTTTCTCCCTACTACACATGACTATGTTTAAACAGTAATTCCAACCATGAATTTGAAAGTTATGGCACTACTGAAACGCCCTGCTCCCCGACTAGGTCCATCCAGACTTTCATCATCATTCTCACTGCAGTAACTGAACAACTCACCGGCTTCCCGTTATAGCTGCAATTATGGGCTGGTTCCCCGCTCATAGGCTTAATAATCTCCTCTGCCACAGGTAACTGTAGACTCCAGTTTGAGTATTACATCCCTTATGAGTTCCTACCATCAGAGCACAAACTTCATCAAAGTAGCACAATGGTTTTCCTTAGGTAACATTAATCTGCAGGACACCTCCGAAGCCCACGTCGCTGCCCTTCAAGACTTCGGGATAACTGAAGCAGCTCTTGGTACCCCTTCGTAGCTCCGCACGAAAGGTACGGCTCAGGTTAGCCTGGGTTACAGAACTGCCTCAGCCTCTGTAACTTGGAAAATGCAAGTACCCAAACAAAAACCGGGAACTATGAAGCTGATTTGAGCACTACGAGGTGCTGTGGAATAGGAAGAACGAGAGGTCTTCAGCACCCAGTCACCACCGGCACCCAGACACCCACATTGCACCGACGCAGAACCCAAGCTCCGAGCAGACAGCTGGACTGACCGTGTTCCCGCACCCGGCTCCAGCGCTCCAGGCTCCAGTTGTTTGAGGTATCTCAGCTCATGAGAAAAAAAAAAAAAAATAAAAAAAATCTGCACATATACAGCAAGGCGAGGGGGAACTCGCTTAGCAAGGGGTTTGTGGAGGGCAAGCGCTACCAAGGGCTTGCAGAGTTTCTCAAGCGCCCTACGTGCTTCACCCTGGCCGGTTAAGGGATGCCACGACAACAAAGAGGATGAAGATGGAAGGTCTGTTATCATGAAGGCACAGACAGTCACAAATTAAGAACCCGCTGCAATAAGCAGATGCATTACTTAAATGGTTTGCGTTGCTTTGTCATCGAAGCCCCAGGAAATGAGTTCTCCACAATAAATTCTGTCTGCTCATAAATCATTTGCTCAGGACAGCAGGATGCACCATAGCGCGCTGTTTAATCTCCGCCTGCATTTGTCACGCGTTTGCAGCCAGAATCAGAAGCACTGACTTGTTTGCATATTCCAACTAGCGGCACATAAATCAGGTTACCTTACTTCCCCACCTCACGCCCAATACATCTAATGGTCTCCCAACATTTACAGAGGGTTTTTTACTAATCCCCTGACAGATTTCATGCCAGGTTACACATTTTGTCATGCAACCGCTTCCGATTCATGCACGCTAATATGATGCTGTCTAGAATAAAGGCAGGCGAGTAAAGGTGGGGAGAGGGCTATGAAACACTTTTTTCGCTATGTACATGTTGCCTTGTTGATTCATCAATTGCCAAAGCTGGAGGGCCACAGAGAACAGAACACAATGGAATTATTTCAACTAAAAGATTCATGCCTGTGCCACGCTTTGCACGAACTGCCGATTAGGGCTTGATTTCAGTATCTACCTACAAAAAAATAATCCTACTTTACTGGTAAATCTCTTTTCTATACTGCTATGATCCAACCCTGGGCACAAACTATGGGTTTAGTCTCAGTGTGAACTATCTGCAAGAACCTCAACCGAAGCATCTGCTGTTCAAACTCATCTGAACTACCTGGAAACAAAAAACCAAACAAATTCTGACCCTGAGCACAGAAACGGCCTAATATCTCCTGCTTCAAAGCTAACCAGGAAAATTCAATTTTCCTCATCAGCATCTTTAGCTGATTTGCTTGCAGAGAAAACCAAGTAGGAAGGGAGTCAGGGCATCTGGCAAAGGCAAAACTCAAAGTAATTGCTTCCTTTCCCCAAATAGACATTTCTCAAATGCTGGGAGATGAAATTAGCGTTTGAAAAAAGAAAGGCACTTATTTAAACCGTCTTCCCACATTCTCCCATAAATTGCCAACGTAGGAAGGCTAAACCTCCCCCTCGCTTCTCCCACAGCTGCTGAAGATCCCAGATTCAGCTCCAAAGTGACAAGGTTTGCTCCCCGCCAGCTGTGTCAACTCTTGGGCACGGATCAGCTCCTGCCACACCACAAACAAAAAATATTTTGTACTGCGGCATCGAACCCCAGCACACCTATTTATCTGCACAGCGAACCCACCCTGTAAAAATTAACAGTTCTGTTTCCTCTCTATCTGTTTTCACCACACTTCTGTCCTCTCTGTGTTGCTCAGCTGGATTGTCCTTTCCTATTTTTTTTGTTAGGATCCACCTCATTCCCCAACGCTAGAGCATCAGTTCAAAAGTACAGACATTAACGTACCCAGCTAAGCAGAGGTGAAACAAACAACAAAAAAAAGATTTTGCTCATAACCAACTGGGGAAAATACAGATACTTTTGCAAGTTTTAGTAATGTCCAAATATAACATTGTTTGTGAGCGAAGGTTCGGTCAATATAATCAAGCAGATTGCCCAATGCATCTTTAAAGGACAGCGAAACCATTAAAACCCAGTGGGGACTGTGCATCTGACTTCCATTTACAACTGGAAATTTTATCCTTGGTCACTACTGAGAGTGTAATATCCTTCTGCTGAGAACTCATGCAACAAATTAAAAAATGAGGTCCAGCAGCAGGGAGCCTGAATATTGTCAGATAACGAAGGAAAATTAAATGCCCCAAAATAGAATCAAGTTTTAAATTGTTATATTTTTTTGTGTCCGTGTCCATGCCTCCTGCCTCGGACACGAAAGCCCTACTTTCTCTCCAGAAGGGATGCGAACCCGCACAGCGGGAGGGCAGGGGGGCAGAGCAGAGAGAGCTTGTGGTCCCGGTGTGAGCCCAAATGTCCGTCTGGATGCTGGTCCCCGCTGCGCATCCCTTCCCTGCTGAGAGAAAAGACCAACCAAACCCTCCCCGTGGCTTTGGTTAAGCGCAGCGGCAGCTTGGTGCCATCTCTGCCGCCAGGAGAACGTGCCCTGCCCTGGGTACCAAGCACAGCGCACGCACGCACGGTTTACACGACCACCTCACCACACAAGGATGATGGGTTAGAGCCGTCTCCTCACTGACTTACAAACACAAACTGGTTTCTGAGCAGACCACTGGCTACTCTTTTGGCAGGTAATTGTTTTCTGTCCCTTCAACTCAAAGGCAGGCTGGCACTCAAACTTCAAGCTGTCCCCATGGCGAAACGTGGATCCTTCTCTCCTGCCGTAGGCTGGGATCCCAGGATCACCGCAGCTCCCTTGGTCAATCTCTGGAAAAAAAGAAAAAAGAAAAAAAAAAAAGAAAACAGAAGTTGCATGGGGGAAGGCTCCGACGCTGAGCTGGTGGGATCCCTGCCGTCACACGGCATCCTGGCCTCCCCCACCGTCTCACGGGAGGGGGTCAGCAGCGACGCAGAGCGCAGCCGACAGCATCCCAACATGCCAGTTTTACCAGTGCCACCGAAAGACCCTCCTAAAAACCTCCCCTAACCGCTTCCTCATCCTCCAGATATTCCCAGCTCACTGAAGAACACAGCAAGACCCGAGAAGATCCTCCCCTGCCCCTGCTCCAGGGACTTCTGCTGAGGCAGACGGACCGCGTCTCCCTCCGCGGGAGCATCCTTCGGCTCCTCCGGCCCAGGGCACGCCGCTGGGACACCTTAGCACCGTTCCACGTCTGCCGCCTTCCCCTTCCTGCCCCCGTTCCCATCTCCGCATCTGGTCCCGAAGCCGCCACCATACTGCAGGGGAGCGCAGAGGTTATTTCGACTTCCCGTAAATACGGCACACTGCTATCTGTTACCTTCGGCTCCGTAAAATTTCATTTCAGATTCATACCCCTGCCCTGTATCACCATTAGCTACAAAACCTCATTCCTCCGCAGCCTGCCGAGCGCTCCCACACTGTTTCCCTGCTTCACATGCATCTCATCGTTCACGTCCTCCTGGTTTTATCCCCATCATCTACGATCAGCCTCGCTGTCTTTTCTCCCCGTTTTCAATTTCTTACACCAAATTGGAAACTTCTTTTTATGACAGTTTCTTTACAGAGGAAAACGGCATAATCTGAGATTTGCATTACGCCATCTAATATTCCAATTTGGTTTGAATAACAACAAGCACCTCATTATTATTCTGACTCCAGGCAACTTAGAGACAGGTGTATTTTGAATAGAAGTCACAAACAAGGCACCTAGCTTCTGCTGCTGCTGTATGCACCTGGAACTAAAAAGTCACTGCCACATAATGAAGCGTTCCAAAAATAATTTAATATATATTAATATGATAGTTTTCATGAAATAGGTGTCTTTTTTTTCCCTGTTAGTGAAAACAGCTTGCCAAGATTTACGTATTTTCCTGCCAACTTGGAAAATCCAAATGTTTCAGATTTGTACTTGCAAAGAAGGGACAAAATAGAACAGTTTGGACAACAAGATAGTGTTGAACTGTACGTTACTCTCAAAAAAAAAAAAAAGCAGGAATCAAATTGTGCAAACGATAAAAAAAAAAATCAGCTTTAAAACTCAAGAAACAGCAACAAGATCAAAGGGTAGCATGCATATTTTAAACACGTATCGTGTCCTGACAGGCACGGGAAAACTGGTAGTGCCTTCTGCTGCAAGTCAACAGCCTTTAAAAATTCATCTCTGGCATTCCTTCCCTCCCCACACCTTGAAGACTTGAAATGCAGGAGCAGCAGGCGCCGCCGCGGGCACGCTGCCTCGGCCGCCTTCCCCCAGCGCCCCCATCCCCGCTGCCACCGACGCCGGCGGCGCTGGGTGCCCCGGGGAAGGGAACGTTGAACACCCCGGTGCCACTGTGCTGTTTGTTCCTTGTTTGAAGAGATGGCCAGAGTGACACAGCGTGGCTTCCATCTCGGCGGGAGCGAAGTGTTCAGTCACCTCCCTGCCCTTGCCAGGCTCCTGCGCTTCCACCCGGAAACAACAAAACTCCTCGACAGACACACACGTTCCAGCCCGCAGCTCACTCCGGAGAGGGAGCCCCGGCTCCTAAAGCCCACGAGAGTTTTGCCATTAGGCAAAATTTTTGCTATTTGCCTGGAGGAGCTCCCCTCCGCACCTGCCCCAGAGGGATGGTGGCCACGGGACCTCCGCAGAGATGCCAAGCAGCTCCAGCAGCAGCCAGAGAGCTCCAGCGTGCAGCATACGCTGTTTTTTACAACAAGGACATGCTCAGGCTACCAGATACTCGGGAAAAAGTGCAGCTGAGCAAAGAAAAAGAAATCCCTTTCGACCCTCTGCTAAGAAAGAATAAAGGTGCCTGAGATGCTCTCGAGGCACCGACTGTGTGGTCCCCCCTACGTGTGAGCTTCTGTAAGGGGACCAAGCATCCTCAGTCCCATCAATCCACCGATGAGGAATGGCACTGCAGATGAGATTACGGGAGCCTGAATCCTCAGTGAACCCTAGGTTCCTCAATTACCCGAGCACGCCGCACCAGCCCAGCTGGAACATTGCCACAGAGTGAAACCACAGGCTTAGGAATGGGAGAGAAACGAAGAATTAGAGCTCACACTTCCCACCGCGCACGTGGTCTCCTTGTTAGCGGCAAGCAACCAAAGCTAGCACTTCTCATTGCATTAGGGAGGGCAGAAAACGGGATTTCTGTCCTGAGAAAATCCCCTGGTTCCTACATCTCTTTTCCTACATGGTAAAATTCACTAAATATGTAGCAGGGCAGAAATCCCCCCAAAAAAGAGCGATTCAGAAATATCAAAACATGTTACTTCAATAAGACTGAAACATTTATTCTGATGAATGTTTAAGTAAAATCATTTTCACATTAGAATAATAAAAGTCAAAACTAAACAAGAACATCTAAATCAAGTGTTTTGACATTATTTAAATGAAACAAGTCGACATGAATCTTTATCTTCCCCATCAAATATGATATAATGCAGATAAGATTTTGACAAAACAGCATTTTTGAACAGAAGATGTTTCACCAGCTATTTATGCTATTTGTCTTCTGGCCGTGGGTGGAGAAACTGGGTCCCTTGGCTCAGCACCGCGGTGGCTGCCCACGCTGCCAGGGTGACTCAGGAGAGCGAGAACCTCGCTGTTCCCTCGCACCGCTGCACCGCAACCCAAAACTGAGGCCACTCTTTTCCTGGAGTTCTGGGGGAATTCCTGCCCCTGCCTGACCTGGCTCTGGAGGAAAAAAAGAGGATTTTGCAGCTGCAAGCACTGTGCTAGGAAAAGTCCGGTTTCGGGGAAAAAACATCCACAAGGTGTGGGACCTGTAAGCACTTCAAGGCTATAGGTGTGGAAATCACACAAACGTTACCCCCAGTCAGAAAAGACCCTCCAGAAAATATTTAGCCTCACACGCATTAATTTGTACGTATATTAACTTTGCTGAAACTATGGAACGCTGTAAGCTTTCCGCCCGTACCTGAAGGAACCAGGACCAGGGTGCTTGTATTGCCTAGTTCTTTTTGTCGATCCCAGTGATGACATAAAAAGGATCTAGAGAGGAACCCCCATGAGCAGGAGGAGATCAACTAAGAAGGAAAAGCCATTTCTGCGTGTCTTTGCCACATCCTTCCCATCTAAAACCACCGCTGCAGGGCAAATGCAGAAACCGAATCCAGCAGCCTCATTAAAACCCTGTGGCATAACGGCAAATCGCTCCCACTACGGTTTATACAAGACTTAAATACGAGTAACATGACCCGGAGAGCACTTGAGGTCAACCCATCATAAGCTAAAAGCCTTCCCGTCTGTTGGGTCAGCAGTGCTGCAGCATGTTTTATGACATGAGTCAATACATTTAATGGAAAAGCAGAGCAGGAAAGAGCAAAACACTGAAGTTTTCTGAGAGACTTCCACCACCACCAATACTGGGGGCTTAGGCAACGTGGAACCTAAATGAAATAAAGAAATGTAATTAATGAAAGCCACCTGCATGTTATCCGGGCTTCTTGGTGAAACCTGGGAGCATTTCACTGGAGAAATCCGAAGGCAGCGCTCCACGCCAGGGAGCAGGAGCTCAGCTTCGAAAGCTAACCCTGCCCAGCAGCAGCACTACCTGCAGATGTATTTTTTCCCCTCAAGTCCCCTAGGATCAGGCAAGTGAAGACGGTATTGATCGCTCTCAATTCGACACAGATAATGTGTACGCACACCCTTACGCGCAGCTTGCACGCAGGCGTCCCCGCAGAGTTCCGCACTCGCGTATCACACATGTACCCCCCGACGCGGCCACCCAGCGAGCTCCCCCGACCAAACACCAGCCGGTTTGATTAAACCCAGAAAGGTCAGCAGAGGAAATCTTCAGGCTCCAGCTCTGCAGAGCTCCCTAAGCCTCTTAGCACCGCGGGGCTACATTTCGGCTCTAAAGCTAAGCTCCTCAGACCAAACACTTAGTCAGCGTTTCAGCAACAATAAATATTGTTTAATCATCCCCTGCCTGCAGCATGCTGGTGGTTCGGGACACAGACCTTAGTCAGCGCTACCCAAACGAACCAGCTTCCGACAGAAATCCAACCAAGATTAGCGTGCGTCTAGAAACCTAGTTCTGATTTTAAATTATTACTTTACATGAATGATACATAAATGCAAGGCTAAATTAAAAGCCGGCTTTGTTCTGGTTTTCCATGCTTTAATATTTCTGTCTCTTACCACAGAATTTTCAAGTGCTGATTTACTTTTATACTGTTGCTTGTAAGAACCTCAAGCTCATCGGTACCGGGAAGACTTTTTCCCCAACACTTCCCCTGCGAGGAGGACCAAGCATCTTCAGTCCCATCAATCCACCGACGGGGAATGGAACTCCAGATGAGATTATGCAAGTCTGAATCCTCAACGAACCCTAAATTACTCAAAAACCTTTGAAAATGTTACCCGGAGGTATTATTTATTCCCAACCATTACAAGGGGTTGACCCGGGAACTTTCACACCACCATCCCGACGGCTGCGGAAGGCAGCGGCTCCAAGGGGAAGGTACTTTCAGAACAAGACATCCCAGATTAAAGGAAAGAAGGGAGAAGATAAGACCCAGGACCCCAGGAGGCTGTAAGCCCTCTCACAAGTCAAGCACTAAATTGCGGTATCAATCAGCTCGCTATGGTGGTGAGAAAGAAAAAGACTTTTCCAGCAAAGTGGAGCTTAATACAAATTTCTTCTGACAAGCCCTGGAAGTCCAAAAACATCGTTCGCTATTATGAGAGAATGCCTGTTTAAAAGGATAAACTGGCTGCAGTTGAGACATTGGAGATTTAGAAGTAATCTTCATGAACATTAATGAGCCAGATCCTCAGCTGGTAAAGACTGACACGGCTTAATTGAAAATCAATGCTGTCGCACTGATTTACACCCACCGAGCATTTGCTCCAAACGCATCCAGTCTTGCAGCGTGAAGATTTGGAAACACCCGAATCCAGATACCTTGTGTTTTGTACATTCTTCCCGGAGTTGAAAAAAAAAAAATAAATATATATATATATATATATTTTTATTTTTTTTTTTTTTACATATTTCTCCTGGAAAGCACGAGGACCTGGTTGGCTTCCCCCTCCCTGGCACCCTGCGCATTAAGAATCTGATGGCATATTGCCCTCCTCAGCACGTTCCTTCCAACAGGTCCTTGAATCTCTGCATCAATAAATCTCTTGGGCATAACTGTTTCAGCACTAGCAACAGGCTTTATGATGGCATTACGCTTAAAACGTACACTAAAACTTAGATGTTTTAGGATAGATGGCTATTTAAACATACTCTATAAGCAATACTCGGCCCTTCTACCAGGCAGATTTTTGGTCTTGAGTTTATATAGCTCCATTAGCTGTAATTTTCCTTTCACAATTAGGAAGACGTGTGGCCATAAAACTGATACGGAAACTTGTTAGTAAGTTGCATATAATTTCATAACGTATTTGGCAAGTGCTAATTGCCTCTTACTTAAATGTCTCTTTGCTTTGTAACTCCAAGCATTTGCAAAAACTAAAACCTCTGGATAGCACCAGCACGGACCTGTGCTTTGGGCATGGAGCGGATTTGTTTGTTCATGCACAAAGCCCTTGTGCAAGGTCAGTAGCTGCTGTGCAAAACCTGCAAAGATGCCCAGAAACAGGGAAAAAAAAAAAAAAAAGATATGAACGATCAGCAGAGCGTAGGCTCTGCTTCTAACACCTGCAAAGGACAGGCACGCCACAGGCAAGGGTTCCTCCTTCAGCGTTCAGCAGCAGCAGCGCCAGAATATTCCTTTTTTTTTTTTCCCCCTTCCCTAGGACACCACAGGCATAGAAGAGCACAGCAGAATAGGCGGCAGCTGTGCAGGGTAAAGCTGGTGAGCAGGGAAGGGAGAAGAACATTGGACACTAGAAGTTCCATACGACAGGACTCCAAAGCAGGAATGATAACGGTGATCCCCAAACCGCCCGGTGAGGGCACAGGGAGCAGGAGCAGCTCAGCCTTGCTATAGATCAAACTCCCCAAAACATCCAGGCGAGCCAGAGGAGGACAAAGTCACGCTCCTTATAGATCCAAAGTTCACAGAAGATGAACAACAGCGTAAGGAAGTCCCTGTATCGTGTGCTTTGCAGCTTTATGTGCTACGCTACAGGGTAAACATCAGATGTATCAAGAGGCTGAAAAAATACATCCGCATCGCTCTTTGGATGAGTTTCACAAGGCTGGGGAGCGCTTTCAGCCCCCACAGCTGGCGGGCAGGGGTGCAGCAGCGCGCTCCGCCAGGCTGCCAAGGATCAATCACAGCCAAACATGGCAGGAGACAGACATGGCAGCTCCTGCAGACAGTGAGCTTCCCCTCCCAGCCAGTGAGACTGGAATAGCACCATTAAGATGCTCCCTAGACAATCGGGCTAGACCTGCCTTCTCCTCCTTTCAATTCCATTATCTCTTATCCACGTCCCTCCACGACTTTTCTGCTGACCTGGTCCTGTAATGCTGTAAATACTCCAGCATCATGACCCAGTCCCCGCTCCCAGGCGCTGCTCAGCCTGCCTGGACACGCTGGCATTCACCCCAGCCACGTGTTCGGTTAGGTCAGGTCCCTTCAGGCTCCCAAAACTGCGGTTACTTCAGTGTCACATCATCAGCACCACGATGGGCAAGTCCTGGCCTGAACACACGAGGACACTTCCCTGAAAGATGGCAAGTCCCAGAGAAACGCTGTTAAAAATGAATGAACGCTAATGTGCATTTAGGGCCCTTGAAAGCAAGATTTCAATGTTAGTGCTGATGTCGGTGGAAGCTGCTGGTACTCAGGCACTTCAGGAGCAGCCCCCATACCTCGATGAAGATTTATGCGCCTACTTTTAGGCGTCAGAGACAAAAGAGTAAGCCTTCCCTGGCAGCAGCAGGTCACAGAGAAAACAGAAAGGCATTCAAGTGCTTTTCGAAGAGATTAAAGATGACAACAATACCGAAAAGAAGCTGACATGGAAGTGGAAATGTTCCTGTGAAACGAGCTCCCCCTCCGCAGGCACGAGGCACTGATGGGGGATGCAGAGCATGTTCTCCGGAGCGGTGCTGCAGAGGGTGCTAAGCACCCTAGGCGCTCACATCCAATGTGGAGACACAAGACGGAGATTCCTGGAAAAATCTAAAACCAATTCAACCAAGAATCTCAGAAAAGCTTCAGCCAGAATCACCAGTCACTCAGGTGAGCGAGGAGGAACACTTTTCCATCACCCTTCCTCTAAACCTGTAAAGACCTACGACACCAGCAAACACAGCAGCTTAAGACAGACTTCAGCATTCATGTCCTAAAGCATTTCATGAGTTCCTTCTGAAAAATCCCAGCATTAACTTTTCTTTCACTTGCAAGACTCCAGACTACCCCAAGTTTAAAGTTCCACTGATCGACTGGAACCATTGATTACTTGATCACACTTTCTCCCGCAGACGGAGCCTGTTGCCAGCAGCTGAGATTCACCAACTCTTTTCCAACAAAGCAGATGAAACGGCAAAGAAACATTACCCACTCCGTCTGCTTTCATGGAAAAGCTGTTCTTACTGCAGCAAAGCTTCAGTTTTAAGGAAAAAAAAAATATCTGCAGAGCTTCAATATATTTAGAGAAGCCTCTTTTTCTCCCAAACAGCTGTACCCATCTCATCCCTGGTCCCTTGAAAACAGCTAAATTCTAAGAGTGAGAGAGATGCCTGGATTACCTTCATACGTTGCTTTGAATCCCAGCAAATTGCTGACACTGTCTGTCTGGAAGAGGAGCCACATCTGGTGGTGCGTGCTAACGATGAGATCGGGGACTGTGGTACCTGTCAAGCTGTAAAAATAAATAAGAACAAGTAAACAGCCTGTACATCTCCCCAAACTTATTATCCCACCAAAATAAAGGCTGTGTACGCCCCTGGGGGAGCAGAAAATAATGAGAGCAACACCGACACAATTAAGGATAACCCCAACACAGAACACTGTCCAAAAATCTGATAGATTTTCAAGACTGATGAGCCTCTCTGTATGTTTGTGCATCCTACCTAAACAGGGAGCCTTCTACCATAGTTAAGGGCCTGCAAGCTATTACTACCAGCGCTATAATAATTACAATTTAGTACCATTATTACAATGTATTATCCGGCATCAGTAGTAATAATTTCCTTCCTCACCGAAGCAAAACGTAAGCAAACAAATGAAATTCCCAGAACCCATACTGGTGACTGAATCCTCTTAACTGCCTGTAGAGTATTTGCTAGCATTACAAAAAAAAAAATTACCTTCAACACTTTCTCGGCGACATTTCTGTCCTCACAGACAAGTTTTCACAAGAATGTCAAAAAACCAAACCAAACCAAACCAAAAAAAACCCAAAAAACCAAACCCTGGAAGACAAGGCACGAGCCTCAAATCTGCTGAACACCCTGTGAGCCCTTGAAAATTGCTACTAATCCAGGCGGTACGGGATGCTCAGGACATTGCCTACCCTTCAAGGAGACTCTTAGGAGAGCTGAAGAGATTTAGAAAAATGTCACCAATATATCCGTATTAATGAGCCGTGCGCGGCTCTCATTCAGCCTTTGGGATTAATCACCTCGTTGCGGTTCAACACGGCTTTAGAGTTTTATCCCCCACCCCAAGCGCCCGCTCCGACCGCGGCTCCTGCCCTTCCCTATGGAGTCACCGTGGGAAGGGATGGTCACGGCGTCCGTAGTGTCACGTTGCCCGTCTCAGCGGCAGCGTTAAACGTTATTATACTATGGCTGCCAAGGTATCATTGTGATAAATTTATAAATCACCTTCAATGCAACTGCTGCGAGTGGATAGGTGTTTGTTTCTCCCCGTAGTGTTTGCTTAAATCTAAATACATACATATGGATGGGCATGGCTTCTGCCTGGCGCCGTTCTCAAGCACGACAGCAGCACCTGAAAGGTTTCTTGATAAAACTGATCCCCAAGCTCTCCAGGCAGAATTATTGAACCCAACGCTGCAAGGGAACAAACCCAGCAGCTGTGTGTTGATAGCATCCTGTGAGGAAACGTAACTTGCAGCCTCCGGGCATCCTTGTTGCCATTCCCAGCTTCCGGGGAAATCAGAGGCGGTACGGCCGATCTGCCGGTGCCTGTGTGCCGAGAGCGAAGCCAAACGCCTGCTCCAAGAGCGGCGCTGCTTTACCGCTCCTGAACGCCCTCCTGAACGCCGGCCACGTGCTGAGCGCCAGGGTCTCTCCGAGACCCTTCCAGGGATCTAACATGGATGGGACCAACTCCACCGGACACACAACTCTCCTCCCCATCCCGGAGAACTTCTCACCGCATACGCACCGGAGACTACGGTAACGTCAGAAACCAGCCACTGCTTGAGCTCTGGCCGTGGAACCTGAGGGGTGTTTTTCCCTGAAATCCCATTTGTGTCTCCCAAGCCCATCAAAACCTCCCAGTTCTGCCCCCACCTTTGCTCTGTTCCTGCTTTGACCTGCAACAGAAATTCTGTTGAGCCCAAGGTGCCGGCAAATTACTTCTGTAATCTTGTTTTAATGACTGTTTTGCATCCAGAGAGTTTGATGGGAGAGGCAGATGAAGTGCTATTGTTGATTCTCCTCAAGTTATTTAAGCAGCAGACGGGCAGGAATGAGGAACATACCACAAGAAAAACCTTCAGAAAAAGGCACTTCAAAGGTTTTTGCATGCTTTCCCACTCTACTTTAACAAGCTGAATGATTGATTTGGGGGCTTGTTACTTTAGGGAATAAAATCCTCTCTGCCAGTCGGAAAGCTCAGCCTAACAATCTGTTATGTTCTCCGAGATGCATCTCGCAGGGATGCGAGTGAGACGGGAAACAAATGGTCCTTCACACCTCAGCCTGGGACAGCGCCCGCTGCCACGCAGGCGGATTCAGACGTCTTTCTGCAGTTGGAAGGCGGCAGGACCCAGTTCCTCTTCAACATCCAAGAATAAATCAAGAGCAGTAATAAAACTGGAACTCCTGCCTTTAACAGGGTGAGGTTTCTGCACGTCGATTCCTCCAAAAAAACTACAGCTCTGTACAGTGTCCAGTGGATGCATCCGATACCGACAGTGGGTAAGAGGGCAGCAAATGCTGAGAAAAGCTGTCCACCACGTTCATTACGAAGGGAGTATTTCTGCGGTCTTCACACCTCTCTCACATTTCATTAGTTTTTCACTTACCCTCCCAGATTAAAAATAAATAAATTTCCCTGTCTGGATTCAGCATCAGCAATTTAACAGAAAGTTCTCCTGCCAAGAGAGAAGATACCAAGACACTACACCTTTTGCAGACAGGCTCAAGATATTCCAAAATTGCACTAGCAAGGTGTTGAGTAGCTAATACAGAGTGAGAAAATGTGGAATGATTAAAATCACATTGAGGAAAATCTTCACGGGCTTTAGACAAACAGAAAGGGATGGAATGAGAAATCATTTCAGCAAGTTATTATAAACTACTCCCCTGGCAGTAATTTGCACATTTTGACCAATCAGCTGTGAAATGTTCTGTGGCACTTTAATTACAAACACTTTTGCAATAAACAGACCTCACATTTATATACATCGCAGATTAGAGTTGCTGACCCAAGTATCACCGGTGTTCACGTTCGGAACAGAAACGTATGGGAAAACGAACCTCGGAGAAGGAGAGGTCTCGGAAAGAGGCAAACATTAAGATAACGGAAAACGGAGTGGGAGGCTGATTCACGTAGAAAAACAAGGGAGGAGGAAGAATTAAGAAAACCCCAGAACATGAAACGCTCTCTGCTAGCTGGGAAGAGTACGAGCGCTTTGCTAGAGCAGCTTTTGGGGAGTCGTTTGCTCTTGCATAAGGTGATTAGACAGAAAAGAAGGGAGACTTGCAAGTCAAGACACTTAAAGCTGGTGGCCTTGGGTTCCAGCACCCCGTTCACTGCTCCAAATACTCCCCCCAAGAGTCAGGGTGACTTTTCCCACCTCCTGCCCCAGCATCTGGCTTGGCAAGTTCCCCCAAGCTGTGTGAGACTTTGACAGCCACCACCGCCTTACCTCCTCGCTCCAAGCGGCAAACGAGACCCCAGGGCGGCGAGCAGCCAGGCTTCCCGAAGCGCTCCGGACCCCAGCACCGTCCCGGGGCGCAGTCGAGCTCCAGGATAAGGAGCAAAATACCTGCAGGTGCTCAAAGCTGCCCTGAAGTCACGCCGTCCACGCCAGCAGCACCCCGCTGCACTAGCCCAGTGCCACGTGTGACCCGTGCCTTGCTCTGCACCTCCACCCCCCGTGGCACGGCGGTACCTACTAACGGCATGCTTGCGGCACGCAACCCGCGTGCTGGGAGCGAGACACATCTCCCAGAGTGCTCCGATGTATGGCACACCTCCCACAGGTTTTAATTTTTTAATCTCCCCACAGCTACAGGGTATTCTGGATCTCCCTAAAGCTACAGGGTATTTCACTTTAATGATTCAGAGAACCTACGGCAGAATCATTGCTGTATCACGATATATGATATCACGAATGATACACAATTACGTCTGAATGACACACAAATTGATTTCTCACTGACCCTTCAGACAAGGAACAGAAAGACTTTATCAGAGGAGGGGCAAACATAAGTCATTAACATCAGCAGGTTAATGAGAATAAATGGCCCTCTGAGAGATGATCAAGGCTCACTCTTTTTCAACGGTGGCATTTTCTAGAGGCTGTTGTAAAAGATCCTGACTCACCCCTATGATACACAGGGATCCATTTCCACTACAACCCCCCCTCCCCAGCACGGCGTGGATTTGGAGTGAAGCACGCTGTATGTAAAACTAAAATTCGGAGAGAAAGTTTAAAGGAGAAAAACCTCCCTGTGTGTGCTCAGAGCCACCCTCCATCCAAACCCGGCGGTGCCAGCACACGAGGACACGCTCTCCTCGGAGGAGCCAAGAGCTCCCACTGACCTCAAGAGAGCCTGGAAAACCGCAGGCACCACAAAACGATGGTGACATCCCATAAAACACGTGGGTCAGGGAAATCCCTCGCCCTCGGTGTAGCAGCCCACAGCTCCTGGGCTGACACACTGCCTCCAGCCGAAGCCAGACCCACCTCCAGCTCCTCAGCCCTGAGGGTGGGATGGCGATGGCCAGTCCAGAGCCAGTTCCCCTTTACTCCCTGTATTAGCTGCACTGTAACACAGAGCACTCAGGCTCCGCAGCTTTTACAAACAATAGCCTGACAACACGGCAATCCTTTCTTCTACAAACTGGCAGCATCGGAGATTTCATCGCTTCCTTCAGCACAGCTGGACTAGCCCTGTACTGATCCAATGTCCTTTCTTTGGAATTAAAATCAGAAAAAAAGAAACCAACCCCAAGCAACCACTCCCCCCCCCCCAAAAAAAAAAAAAAATAATCACCAAAACAACCCAAACCCAGCAAAAACCCAAATATATTTAGGTAGGAGACATTGATATAGGAACATCCAGAAGGAACGTAGGACTATCAACGTTTCTTTCGACTGAAGGAACCTCCATGGAACATCCTATCTACAAACGAAGGGATATAAACAGAAGGGGATGAATCCTCAGCCTTCCAGAAGCGTGCCTCACCGTTTACATGGGTGCACACCGGGTGTAAAACGCTCAGGATGTCACCCCAAAATAATGGATTTACAGCCACTTTGCACCGTTAACAACGGCCGCACAAGGAGGGCAGCATGGGGGAGAGGGATCCCGACTGACCCCGCTTTCTGCCCGATTTGCATCTTCTCTTGTAGCTGAGCTTTAATCCTGCTCCCCCAGCTCCTGGACAGCCTCAGCCTCCCCCAGGGGCCCCGACAAAGGCAGGGAAGTGAAGCAAGGAGGCAAAACCCCTTCCGTCAGCGGCAGCCTAAGAGAAGGCGACGAGGGCAGAGCACCCCAAGAACAGCCAGCTCCGCCAGCTGGGACCCCCGCACCCAAACCCACCGGTGACACCTCTCCAGGCACAGCTGAGGTGTGGATTTCTCACAGGGACAAAGGACGTGCTACTTACACGTAAAGCACAGTTTTCTGGTCTCCGACTTGTCCTCCATCACCCACTGTCAGAGTGTCATATCCTCTTTCTAGTTCAAATTCTTCAAAGGTGAGTTTGATAACCTGGCAAAGATGCAGCACATTAATATGAGTCAACTGCCAAGGTAGCCAGCAGATCCTCTTGTCTTGTTTATTTATCTGTTTGTCTATCGAGAAGCAATTTATAAGAGCATTAATATCTTCAGGACATCACCAAAGGTGACCGTCCTCACTTTTTATAGCACTTCTTTCCAGACAGATTGAGCTCTTACTGAAATTACCACTCAGATTTTTCTGCTTTATCTATTGATTTTCTAGATGACTTTATTGATAAAGATATGTGTGTTGGGATTGCAGCATGCTTTTTTTTTCCACCAGGTACCGCTACCAATTCTTTCACAAACCCGAGATGATGGTGATGGATTTGAACGGGCACACAGGCAGCCCGTTAGAGAGTCTCTCTTTTGCTCTGTGTTGCTCAGAAGGTTCCCCCTGGTTTTCAGATGCTTCTGTCAGACCAAGAAAGACTTTACCTGAATTACCGCTGGGGTAGCTCCAGGAAACTTCTCAAGCTGCCTGCAAACACAGTCGTCATCCCACCTGCCCACAGCTGTTTCTTTCCTGTGATTTCTCTCCTGCTCTATCCAAACCTTCCACCCCCACTTGATTTACGCAGCCTCGACTTATCACGTAGGAGCAGAAGTCGAGAGGTTTGTGTTCCAAGTCTCTTAGCTGCTTTTTAAATCCCTATTTTCAAATCACTTAAAATTACCATGTGACCTAGGGGACAAAGGTCCTTATTCCAGCCTTGGACAGGGCGAGCCCACAGAAAAGGAAGGGAACTTATTTTACAGATGTGCTTTACAACCACATATACAATCAATATACGTGGTTGTAAATCAATATACAAACAAACCAATGGGAACTTTGTTGCTTGGATCTTTTTAACTGAGTGAATCCAGGAAAGCACATAAACACTTGGATGCACCCAGACCTTTGTATGAGTGCCTGTAAACATAACACATTTCCTAACTTTGAACAGCCTAAGCTACCAGAAATTTGTTTTCACACTACTCTTTGCTATTTCACACAACACAGAGGTTATCAAAAGTAATGAATGAGAAGGACCTACGTGTGTGCCAAGGATCACGGAGACGTGATGCCACCCTGCACCTTCTGACTTGGGGAAAGGAAGCAAGGCACAGGAAAATGAAAATCCTCCCCTTGGAAATTCTTGCCTTTTATAAGAGCAGCATCTCCTGCAAACACTTCAGTAGGTGTGCAATCACAGAGCGATAAAAGTCCCAAAGTTAAACCCCAAAGCAATAATTAACTGTGCTTTATTAAAGGTGAGTGTGCCCCTGCGGTCTCATCAAGGCTTGTATGGACTGTCTGGGAAGCTGACAACCTTCTTCTGTCAAGTCACCCAACTTCACCCCCTTAAGAAAACACCGATTACTCAGACATTGAATGGCTTGAACGTTCCTTAAAAAACAGTGAGTGTATACATAGTTCAGACTGAAGTGTCCTGTGCTACTGCCTTCTACATAGAAATGCAATTAATACTTTTAAAATGCATAGAAAAGCAAATTAGGTATCTCAGCCGTGACACTCGGAAAATAGGGTTTTACCAAAAAGCCCCAGGATCGTGAAACGGAGCCTGTGTGACACTTCATGGAAGTCTGGAACCATTAATTTTGTGGTAGTACCAAAATATTAACCTGTGCAGATTATTACTAAACCATGTAATGATGGAATAATGTAATTAATACAAAGAACACGGTGCTGTAAAATGGCACACATCATTAGTTAAATCAGTCATTCAAGTAAACTGTATTCTAAGAAGTCTGACCCTAATTAAATAACTAATTACATTCTAGTATACTGAAGACTGTAACCTTGTGGCACAGGAACAGGATGCTGAAGACAATATTTGTTTATCCACTTTCCTATTTTCTTTTCGGCCTGAAAGCTGAAAATTATTTAATGATTCATTGAACAAGAGACCTACCAGCACACACAAATACACAGATGACACAAACCCTCAATTTTAAACTGCTGAAGTGACAGGAAGCAATTAGAAAAGTCAGGAAAATAGGCTGTAGTATGACACCCGATTCTTAAGGCTCTGGACTGCAAAGTGATTTGCAGCGCAGTCACGCATGTAGGAAAAACCCACAGTAATTCTCTCCGTGGAGAACAGCACCTCTTGCAGTGATATTCAAATGCTTTACAAGCTCACATTACTCATCCCCCCTTCTCCCCAGGTCCCAAGCATCTATCTTCGTTCGGGATGAATCATCCCCTGGAGGGGCCCATCTCTCTCCACCGACCATACAAGACGCTTGGACGGAGCTTTATTTGGCTCGCCAGGCTCCAGGTGAGAATAACCCCAGGAGAAGTGTCAACCAGTAGCATCCATTATGTCAAGAAGGTTCAGGAATAGTTTTGATGCAAATTCGCCAATTATCATATGCATTTCTGGGCTCCCAAGCGATCTGTTTTTCCACCGCGGTTGAAACAGATTCCCACGGTACTGGGGACCAGCGAGAAGCCTCCATATGCCGAATCCCGCAAACAGGTTTGATGCCCCACTCCGTATAGGAAATAATTCCAAGCTGTCAACCGAAAAGCACTACGCCCTTAATACTGTTTATGTAGGTTTCTGAGCAAACTTCGAGGGGATTATGTAGCTCAGTGAATCTGGCTTGCAGTCCTTTTCCAAATATAGAACAGATGACTTGCAAATGAGTTCTAAATTCAGCTCGGTGGTTTTCCCATCGCTCATATTAAAAGCTTCATATAACAGGACCTGATCCAAAGACCACTCAAGTCAATAAAAAGATTACCACCGACTTCAGCAGGCTTCAGCTCAGGCCCATAATGCTTTTTATCTTCAAAGTATTTTACAGGCATTTTAATTAATTCATCTCCAATCCTTCCTTCACCCATGCTGGGGAATGTGCGATGATGAGATCATCCCCTTTGCTCACAAAGGCGACGTGAGTCAGAGCAATGAATTCTCCAGTTTAGCACCCCGTTTCTAACTGGGGCCGTGCTTTAAGCCAGCGAGAGGTTCACGTGTACTTCCCAGAGGCTGCGCGACCCGACTGGTGAGACAGGAATACCAGTGACGCACTTGGCACCAGAACGCACACCCCAGCAGCTCCCAGTGCTACACTGGGTCACGCACAGGCGAGCTGCTGCGGTAGCACACACAGCCAGCCTCGGGAGAGGTCTGCCGGGCGAAAGAACCCCCCCACGGCCGCGAATTTACTGGCCATCTTGTATTTTCACCGCTCAGATATGACCTGGTCTGCACAACTCTGCTTTCTGGAGCCTTAACGAATTGATTTAAGAGCAGAAGACGCAAAGGGCAATGGGCTGGTTTCCAAGCTTCCCGAGGAGTGCCCGAAGGGGCTGCAGGGACCGCGTGGAGCCCCCGCCGGAGGAAGGGCATCAGGCTGCAGCTCCCGACAGCCGCTCAGACGAAGAGAAGCAAGCGAAGCGCCGCACGGGGAACCGGCAGGCACGGCAGCGGCTTTCCCAAACCATCCCCGCGTTCCTCCTCAGCCCTCCCTGCTCCCAAGAGATGGGGAGTTTCTCCCTACTGCAACCTACGCTTCCAGGATGAAACACCCCGAACCCAGAAACCCTTTCTAAACCGATATTGCTAATTAAGTGCTACCACTTCAAAGGAAACGAAGATGGCAGTCTCCTTACACAGCTAATACAAGCTGCTGATCTGGCCAATCCATCCGTGTTCCACTTGTGCTCTTCACCCTGCACCTCCTCACAGTCTACGGTGTCGTGACCCGTGGAGCACAAACCACCTTTTCTTATCCTATTGAATCGGTAAGTATTGAAATTAATGGGTTTCACCAATTTCACTCTCCTGGATGATTTGATGCAAGCTGAGGATCAGGACTTGCAGATCCTGTTTTCTAATTGAGAATTCATTATCACTCAGGCTTAAAAGCTGAGGAAGAACCTAAGCAGCGGGAGAGGAGAACCCTTCCATAAGTCAAAGTTCACAAAGACTATGGTTTCGAAAAGTGGAGACTGCCTGCCCAGGAGGCTGACAACAGGAGAAGCTTGTTCTATCACACCGCTGAAGAAGAAGCAGAACAAGTTTGTGCACGAGGCAGGCAGAAAAGCAGATCATCGGAGCTGAAGATCAAACTCAAAATACTCAACACAAAAGCAGGGTGACAAAGGGTCAATAAAACAGTGGACACAGCGACTCTTGGCAATCTCTTCAATCGTAATTTGTAACGGAAAACCCAACTGGAAGTGTTAACCTACACAACACCCCGGGCAGCCTACATCTAGCTCACTACAGATTCTTCCCAAACACAGAAGACTGTTTTTTACACCCAAAACCTGGGTTTTTCTGATCTTTGAAAGACAAAGATGGACAAAAGTAAGGGTAAGTCTGACAGCCACACCACAGCCCCAGAGGCTGATGGAGCCAACAGCCTGCCCACGCACAGGTGATGTGCACCCAGGGCTGTGCAGGACACAGCTGACACCTGAGCAGCAATCGCTGCTGTTAGATGTGGTCTGTTCTCCACTTGCACATTACCCTGATGAAGGAGAACGTCCTGGGTCTGATTAACCAGCAAATCACTCCAAATAGATCAGCGCCGAGGAAGTACCCTGATTCCTCACCCCGCTTTCCCAGAATCTGGGTCATTCCCATGCTCCTGAGCAGCCCACCCAGGCATCCACGGGATGAAACGGCCGGCTGACGACAGCCCCTCAAACACAAACTCATCTTGAAACGGGAACGTAGGAACACTCCTCATTAAAATCACAATCCACCAGTGATCTGCGCTTATTAAAGGCTTGAACGGAGGTCAAGGAGGAGAGGGAAGCAGAACTCAAGAGGCTCTTCAGCCAGCGCCAGCTGCCCTGCCACCAAGTGCTCCAGAGGGACATCCCACCGGCGGCAGCTACCACTGTGGGCGCTTCCCAGCGTTTCTGCGGACCGTAAGAATTTCCAGCAAAAGATGAGACCCTGGGATGCTAACATGTCTGTGGAACGCCTACCTCGGATCAGCGGCAGCAGGCGGAGTGCCAGGACACAGGACTGCCTAGAGGCAAGGACCCAGGATAACTGACGGAGCAACGTACGAGCTCAGTGCTCGGCACGCACCATTTGCTCACGAGCTAATGGGGATGATGTCAGTTGGAATCCAGATGCTAAAAAGAATGAAACCCATTGTCTAAGAGCAGAGGAGAGTGAATAAGACCTCAAAAAGTGCATTTTGAGCTCCACAACGAAGTAATTTTTGTCCTGATGTTCCCACACGGATCTGGCGGAGAGGAACAGGCTGAACTTGCAGGGCTGGAGAAGGCGGCGAGGCACTGAACATTGCCCTCCCCGAGCCAGCAGAAAACAAAAGGACTTGATCTGACAAAGGCCAAGACAGCGAAGCCTTACTCTCTCCACGATCAACAATCAGACTTGAATCAGATACGCAGACCAGCGGGGACAAAAAAAACCCACCACCCTCCTCTTCTTCCAAGCCTCAGCAAGCACAGAAAGGACTTGCTGGTAAATTTGCAGCACCGCATAAATAGCGGTAGGTAGAACCAATACCTCCCCTCCTCACTCACCCGCGGGGGGCTGCAACCCCCATTGGTGAGGGGCCAGCCACCAGCCAAAAGGAAGGGAAAAAAAAAAAATAATAATCAGCATTCCTGGCACAGCCTCCCCGGCCCGACTGCGAGCTGCCTTAATGAGATGCTTTGCTAAGCTGTTTGGCATTTCACCGCCATTCACGCCAAGATATCAAAGAGGTTTTCCATTAAAAATAATTACGTTCACTTTTAATTACATCCTTTAACAAAATGAATTTTCAGCAGAGATGGAATGTGATGTGTTGCGGTCTTTAAAGGCGGTTGGAGAAACGCAGGGAAGAAGTCTGCAGGGGGGGAGAAGGAGGTACCAACGTTAGAAACACAAACCTGGACGGTTAAATATCAGAGCCTAGTCCTCCCCGAAGCACAGCTATACAACAGTTCAACTAAGGCACCGAAATAACGACATGGAGACGCGTCTCCGAGACCTACCTTGGCTGGATTGAGCGCAGTGATGACCCACACGCAGTAGGCATTGTTATCGTATTGTACGGGGTAGTTGGGAGAAGTTATCACACCGCTGGGACCACGGAGGTACGTGTCACACATCCTGGCTGTGGAGAGGAAAACAAGACAGATGTGGGAGGGAGGTCTCTTTCCCTTTGGGATGCACACTGCGTTCGTTGTTTGAGGAGGAGAAAGAAGCAGAGATGCAGACGTTATGGAAGCGGGGGAGAATTAAACCTTGCTGCTCTGTGCTGTTTTCACTAGCCAAAAGGTTCCTTTTATTCCATGTAACAGAGAGGAAGGATTTCTCCATGATGAGCAGATAAGTTGGGTGTTTCCAAGGGCTACCAAACAGATGGACCACCAGACCCACCAACAACCACTCATTCTCTAGTGCTCAGACTGATCGCATTTATTTTTTTACTACATTCAAGCCCTCACAGAAACACTTTTGTGTCCATACAGTGAAACCAACAGCAGAAGATGCCAGCTAAGATGCAGTTGCTTTTCAATGTCTTATTTCCTTCACTGCAGGTCAAAGAAAAATAAAAATACTGCACAGCAAGTATTTATTTGGTAAGGGCTGAGTTCATTTCAATATGACTGGGGACTCCAACCCAGGATGGCAGCTCAATTTTGCATCTTAAACACATCTTGGGTAAAGTAGAAACTAAGCAATGCTTAAGCAGGGCAATCTCAGCCTGTGGTATTCCTTGGATGTAGGATCTACCCAGAACATGTGAAGAACAGCATCCTTGGTCATGGAACTGCCTCTGCTGTGGTGGTGGATCCTCAAAATTAATATATCCCCAATATCAAAGGAGCCTTATTTGCACACGTGGCATCTGCAAAGCGTTCCACCACCCCCCCACCCCCCCACCCCCCGCCTCTAAATAGCAGTAGGGTGTGGAAAACTGTCTCCTGGCCAAACTGTCTGACTGCAGAGGTGGTCACACAGGAACGCTGAGAAGCTCCTCAGGAAAGAGCAGAGCGCATCTATCCATGCCCCATCCCTCCTGTGTGACCCCATCCTGGAGTCATTGCACCCTACCTTACAGAAATGAGGTAAATCCTCTTACTCCCACCGTTATTCCCGTTTTACAAGAGGGCAACAGGAGCGCAAAGGGATTTGGAGAGCCTGCCCGTCACCCAGAGGGAACCCACTGCAGATGGGGAAGCTGAAGAACAGTTTCCCAACAGCAGCGAGAGGTTTGAGCACTGGGGATTAGAAATTACACAGACCAGGGGGTTAAAAGCTGGCTCAGCAGGGACCCCGATTTCTGCTATTTGACCCAATAACAAAAAGAACAAACAGGGAGGGAAAAAAAAAAATAAAAGCAATATAAAGATGGAATAAGAAACAGATGGAAAACTTTTTAAAAAGAAAACAACTGCAAAAGTTAGCAGTTAAAAAAAAAATTAAGTTGATTCATAGAATCAGAATAATGCAGGCAAATCCTTTCTTATCTCCTGCAAGAGGACACCATAAATTTCCTTTATAGTGTCACATATTTATGCCAAATATCCTCTTACAGTGATTCAATTTATTCTAGGCTTGTTTCAAGAATTAGATGGGATTCCAAAGCCTTGAAAAACTCCGTAGATGAAATTAAAGAAAAAAGAACTGAAAAAATACTAATTTATGACTTTAAGAGCTTTAGAGGGATTTAATTAAAAATATTACAAGTTGTTCATTATTAGCATTACAAGTATCACAATTATGCATGCGACTTCTTAGAGAGAGACGGAATGAAAACAAAATGGCCAAGGGCGAAATGGGCATTAGTGTTTTCCCCGCTGAAAAACAACTTCATTCACTGATGGCTCATGGCTGGGCCACGGGATAATCAGGATAATGCTGGCAGGGAACCACAGTCCAAGTAATCCTATATTGCTGCCTACTAGCAGCAGGTTCCACGTAGAAGTATCTCCCTCCATCTTAGCTTTTCCAGATTTTGTTTCAGGCTTTCACCTTTCCTCCCCTCTCCTCCTCATCCCATTAAAAGGAATCCCTGCAATAAAGAGAACAGAAGGGGGCAAAAAGCGCTGCTCAGAGGTGAGGACACAGTGCACGGGTATGAAGGACACCGATGTCACCCGTGTGGTGCAGAGCTAATAGCTGATGGGGCTCCGCAGTTAATGGAAACAGCTTTATTGGTACTGCTATGCACAGGAACAGGTGTTTTTCTTCAAACCCAAACCTCCAGAATCCAAAAAAAAACATTGCATGAGAACCAAGCAAAGGTTTCTTTCTCAGGCTTGTGTAGAAAAGACTGGAAATTTAAACTCGTATGACACTCTCGTGCTCGGCCAGAAAACAAGAAGGATCATTGGAAAACTATTAATAAAGATCCTATGGGCTGCTGAGCAGGGAGCTGACGAGCCCACAGCGCCATCGCCAAGGGCACACGTGCACCCAGCGCGGTGCTGAGCACACGGTGGGACAGGGCTGCACCTTCCCAGCAGGCTGCGAGCATCCAGGGGGGCTCTCCCTGCCGTGCCCCTTGCCCGAGGAGGGGTTTGAACACAGATCTGTACAGCCACGCAGCAGGCGGTGGGTCCGGACCCCCTGAGCGGTGACAAACGAGGACAGAGTGGGTGATGCACGACGGGGACATTAAGGAGATGGATGCTGTCGTTAGTCCTAATAACTCAGGAAACAATTTTTTGGTCTTCTCACCTCTGCACACTGGCCTGTGGTCGCTCCATGCCACAATTATGTCACTCACTCTCTTACAGGTGATGCTTTTGGACCCTTGTAAATCATAGCCCTCGTTGCAGGTGAACTGGATGCTGGAGCCTAACCTAGCAGGCAGAACAGAGCGGGACGTTAGCAACCGAGACCACGCTGCAGCAACAGGTTCGTCACTTGCTCGTTACTACCCCAGCGATTCTCCAAACTGGGAGCAGAGGGAGTTCCCCAGCCCTGCAGGCAACAGCCGAAGCGGGTGAGGGGCAGAGGCTGCCCCACGCGCTCGCTTGCCTCGGGGGTGACAGTGCACGGACAGAGCTGAACCTTCCCATGCAACTTCAGCGGGAATTTTATTCCATGTGGGAGCACAGGCTCAGCCCCCAGAGATGACATGCTCAGCATTCTCATAAAGAAAAAAAATATAAATTCTTTATCTGCTACTAAATTTATTTTTTTTTCTTTATTCTAACACTTTGGCTTCAGCTCCTCTGCTGATTTAAGCCAATGCTGCCTTCTCCACTGAAGCAACACCGTGCCAGTTTACAGCAAGCAGCTCAGGATTTATCCCATGGCATTTAGGGACTGTTGGGAATTCCCTTTCCTCCACCCTCAACCCTCCGATCCGTTTTCTGGATTTCAGGAAAATTTGATAGACTCAGGCTAAGCTGCAAGACACTTTTTGTGAACAAAACGGCTATCAACAGTGAAATAAGATTAAATATCGATTCCCCATTGCTAACAGCAGGCTGATTCATTCCTGCACACTGTAAACGCTAGCAACCAGAAGGGAACAGCAGCATTGTTTTAAACTTTATAAGAAAACAATTATCTAGCACCACATATACTTATTGACAAGGAACTGTGCCAGCGCTTTGGGAAGTCACCTCAAATTCACCAGGGGCAGGGCCATGCTGTGACTGAAGCTAATTTGAAAAGTGATTTTTTTTATATTTTTTTAAATATATTTTTTTTTGGTGCTGTTTAAGACAGTTCTTTCTGCACTTAACTGGAGCGGGGAATGACAACAAACATGGATTATACAAGCCTGGCTAAACGCCCGTGTTGTGAAAAGAGAAATGCTCTGAAAGAGGGATCATTGCAGATCCTCATCTGGGACACGGTCTCCCAAACACACATGGGCACGTTTACACACACTTGTTCTTTTACAATCACTAGTCTCGGCAAGCTTTTCTGGGAGAACACATTTAGAGGTGTGCAGATGGTCTCTAAAAACAGACTCCAGAATGCCAAGGAGCACACACAATGGTTATCGAGGGTAGCTTTGCGGCATGCAGAAACACACAGAGAAAAGGTTCTTACCTAAAATCGTTGCCTATTCTTTTGCCTCTCTCTGGAATCCCAGGGTCTGGACACATATTATGTCCCTGGGACACACCAACCTGAGTTACTACAAAGCAAAAACAGCACATACAGAGACAGAATAGCAAAAGAAACATTCTTTCATCAACTGTCTTGGTGGAGGTGGAGAGAAAAATGGCAATCGGTAGCTCGAAAACCTGAACATATTCCATTTTGTTTAGGAAAAAAAAAAAAACCCAACAAAAAACCAAAACCAAAAACACCCCCACCAAAACCAAAACAGCTTGGGAAACAAATGTAACTGGAATCATTTCAGCTCGGTTTATACACCAAAGTGTTTTCTAGGAAATGCCAGCTAGGGACACAGTTTTCCCTCCGTTCCACTACAGAAGTACCTCTGAAAAGAGTTTTTTTTTGTTCTGCAAAATGACACCGATTAAGCCAGCCCATTTCCACAGCCTGTGATTAAAACGGGCCACCTGTGACACCACAAGGTGACAGCCTACCGCCCCCCCAAACCCACCTGAGTGGTGCCAGGGAAAGAAAACAACTCAATGAAGAGGCAGGTGTATGATACCAGGGGAAAAACCAAGCACAGAACAAAAGGGAGAAAGGAGAGGGAAATGCAAGTCTAGCATTATAAAGCAAGTAATTTAGTTTGGGTATGAAAAATTTTATGGAGCAACCTTAATGTAACTGCCAACAAACATGAAATCTATGAAGTGGTGATCAGCACTGAATAAACACCTTCAAACTTCATTCCCTACCTCCCCATCTCCACCTTCCCTCTCCAGCCCGTCAAACGGCACAAACAAGCAGTCAGGCACTGACCTGGGGGGGATACAACCTGGGGGGCGGGGGAGGGGGCTCCTGACAAGGATGAGATGAGCTCTGGCAACACACCGATTCCAATTTTGCATTCCAGCAACTCCCAAAACGCACAATGATGGGGGGCAAAGGGATGATTTCGTCACGGAGCTGCCTCAGTTTTATGTGACTCGGTTTTCTTGAATCGCTACGGGAAGGACCCAAGGATGCTGAAGCAGCGAAGCGATGAGTCTGAACCCAGCGCGCGTCCGTTCTACCTCTACCTCTCGCTCGGTTCAAGGAAAAAGCTCTGCTGTATTTCAGCAGACGCTACGTTAGCACAGCGCCCCGAAGACCGCCGCCAAATGGATGATGGTGCGGTGACAAAAGCATGTTTCTCACGAGAGACAGCGCGAGGTGTGCACGGCACGGAGCAGTGAGAGCGATGGAGCCGTGTGCGTGTCAATATTGACATGGGAGGATAAACACGTGGAGTAGCTACACAAACACAGACTGCGCAGCGTGAACACACAGGAAGGCAAGACCATCAAATATGGAAATTATTAATTGGGTAATTAGACCTTGCGGAGCAAGGCACTACAGGTGGAAGACGGAACGCTGTTCCTAAAAGGATGGAGGGAGCTCTCTGCTGGGACGGGGCGCTCACCCCAGCACCCGCACCAGCTGCCTACGCTGGAAATGTGACAGCTTCTGACATCGGCTGCAGGCACAACGCCTCACCTTGTGCCCTTCCATTCGGCGAGGGCCTTTGTCCCTCCCGGCCTCCCGCCCCCCCTTCCCACCCCGCCCCAGGGTGCTGGAGCCCAGCACCCGCAGGATGGCTCGGGGCCGGCCCCGCCGCTGCTCGGGGTCTCGGAGTGCCGCTTCGGTGCTCCACGCTCTCCGTGTGTTTGAGGGCACAAGAGCAACAGACACAGGGCTCGCAGGGAACCAGGCTCCTGGGAGACTGATTTCCCTCTTCTGCATATTCATAACCTCGCGTTAAGCTCAGTCACCAGGACAGAGACACCGGCAAGTGACAGCAGCATGAAAGCGGCACACGCTACCTTTTGATAGCTGCGTTTTGTAGCTACAAAGCTTTGCTGCCAGCCGTCACGGGTTCTGATGCTGAGCGTACACCAGAGCCAGACGGCAGGGAGCCCCTGCCCAGAGCGGGGATTCAGCTCCGGGACTTCCAGCATCAGCACCCCAATAACTGAAGCGGCCACGACAAAACCCCGCGCCAGGAGCCGGCGCCTCCAGCAGGTCTCCAAAATGCAAAAATCATTTGGTGACCCAAAGGAAATCACCGGCTTCCCAGGGCCCCTCTGCTAGTGCTTGAAATCACACGCTGAGTCTGAGAAACGCACGGTCAGCTGCACAAAGGACACTGGTGACACCGTCTTCCCTAGGGCTTCTCAAATCACTACCTACCCACGCAAACACGGTGACCACGCATACAGATGTCTCCAAAGTAAAATTAACGCTTAGAATAGAGCGTACAAACTAGGGCTGGACGTCACCAGCCCGTATGGTACCGAAGGAAAAGCGCTAAGATTTCTCATCTCGCTTCTACACCTTCCCCAGAGCAAAAGCACACTAAAGGAGCGATGCCCACCCTGTCCGCGTGCGCAAACCCAGCTTCCAGAGACATCTCTCCACCCAAAGACCTGCACGCTCTTCCCTGCAGAGCGGATTACCGGATTGCCTTTCCACAGCCCAATTTTTCTCCCGTGGTCAAAGGACTATCCAGACATCTTTTATGCCTGGGTTACTTCCCTCTGCCCTGTATCACATCCATCGATTACGTCCCGTAGCAGATGGCAGTGAACCTGGAAGCCTCCGATGCCAAGCTCTGGGAGGAAGCAAGGCTACAGAGGACCAGCAAAACCCACAGGCAGGTTGTCGGTTACCAGTAACATTTCTTCTCTTGTTAGCTAGCATTTTGTTCATCTCTGTATAACCCGTGTTGATAAACCAGAGAGCAGGTAAGATCAAACAGAGCAGGGTGGAAAGGAAACGTTAACTCCGTAGCACGATAGCTGGGATATTTTACTGGTAAATGTGAAGGAGAGCAAAAGAAAAGGAGAAGATGGATTAGATGGTCACTTACAGAAACTTTTGTTCTTCTACGTTTTGTTTTAAACACACGCACGGGAATATAACCCACATAAGCCATATTTGTTATGCTGAGAACTTGCTGTCAGTACTGCGCTCATCCTCCTGCAGGTCTGACTGATCTACGTCTGGGCTGTAGCGCTCCAAGATGAATTCTTCAAGGTTACTAGAAAAACAATAGGTCTCCAACTGTGATGAACTGTTCAGTTTCTACATTATAGGCTGAAGGAGTCTCTCCCCCAAACCATGCAACTAGTTTTCCGCCCCTTCATTCTCCTCCTGATTTTTTTTTTCAGCAACTACCTTGCCATTGCGCATTCAGGAACAGACAGTGACGACCGCTTTGTTTGACACAGTAATTTACTCCATCTGTTAGAAGAACTGAGAACCTTCTTTAGTTCTCTGTATCTCACCACGTTATTAAAGAAAGTTCATCGATAGGTTCCCGAGGGACAACTTTTTATTGAATTTAGGGATGTAAAATATTAACTAGGAAATAAAGCAGCATCTAAAAAGATTTTACAAAGGCTCCACATTTCTCAGCATGAGAAATACAGTGAAAACAAGTGGGCTTTTCTACTGCCACGGGGGGTGGGGAGGGAAGGACCGTAGCAGCAATTAGTAGTTTTAAAAAGGTTAATCTTTAAGAGCACGTTAAGGCTGGCAGTTACTCCACGGAACCTTCTGGTTAATGGGTTACAAAACTCAGCCCTACGAACGGGAGAGCTACCACCCCAGCCAGTGGCTCGCTGCCCCTCCGCGTCCTTCATCCAGCATCTCCAGAACCTCAGTGGTGCCGATCCCGACGTTACCCGCTCACCCGTCTGGCCAAACGCCAGCGTGAAAAGGGTACAGACTTGGGCTGGTCACGACAACGTCCAGCTGGAAATCTTTTGCTTGGGGAATTCTGACCCCGTAATTCCACATCTTGCCGCTCTCTCAGGCTAGCTCGGAAAAATAGACGACTTCAAAAACGTTTACAGGCTTTCAGATTTTAAATACCATTTGCCAAGACTGTGTTTTGCCCTACTTAAAGCCAAGGCAGCTTCTTTCAGAGCTGGAGTGCTAGAGACCCAGGGCTGCTCCTCTGCGGCTCTGCACTCGCTCCGTGCTGCCGCGGTTCAGCCCGGACCCAGGTACAACCACTCGCAGCTCAGCACCCCATGCAGAAAGCAGGCTTGCTGCAATGCTGAGGATCTAGAAGCTTCCGTACACTTGGCTGAGACCTACAACTGATCAACACCTCCAAAATTACTTGGCGTTCGTGCATTTAAAATAGGCTTTGACAAATCTGAACATACACAGAACTTGCACTACTTCGTACAAGCGCTTCCAAGATATCCAGCAGCGCGTTTTCAGGGATGCCTCATTCAAAGGTCAGAGAAGCGGCTCTGATGTTGTTTTGTAAAAGCAAAGCACCACGCTTTTCCCACTGTGTGACTTGGAATACTCACATTTACATGCTGCGTACAGTAAAAGAAACAATCTCCTAAGCGCAATTTAAAATGTAAAACTGTTTCTTCTATCTTATCCTCAGGAGCTGTATTATTTTTCCTCCAAAAAAAATGATTAAAGCAAAACGTCCAAATCATTTTAGGGATGATGAACAGTACGAGGCACTTGATTTCCATTTCAATAAACACGTTTGTGACTGAACACAGTTAGCACCTCCCCCCCCAAATCTCATATTTCTAGACATTATTTTCCTGCAGTAGTACCACGTGCTGTTCCGTGGATATGTGTCTCCTCTACTCCAACAGATGAAACACACGGGCTTTAATCTGGACAGTTAGGATCTGGCAGCTAACCACAGCGTCCAGCCAGCCCACCAGAAACCTCCTGGAAGACCTGCAGGGTGGTAAGGACACGGCTGCAAGCTGCTCTGCACCGCCACAGATTCTTCAAGGGAGAATTTTAGGATGTGCAAAGAGCACCAGAAAAACATCGCTAGGAAGAAAGCCTTTGAAAATAAAGCATGGCACAGCTCTAGCTATTACCAAGAGACACAGAGGTTTCTAAATTTCCGATATTCGAGTCAGATGAAATAAGAGCACCACTAGCAAACTTCACAGGTCTTTAATCAGCCTGTCCCACCTGTATAATTACCTCTGATGCATACGCAGACTCAGAAGCTCATGGAAGTTTGAGAGAAGAAGGGGCATGGCTAGCCATGCAAATCCAAAAAGCAAGGGGAAAGAAAAAAAAAAAAAAAAAAGAAGATAACCTCTTGGGCTCCATTTTCTGAAAATGAACCATTTTCTGGAGACATCTTCTCCGGAATCAGCATTTCTGAAGTTGAAAATGTACTGTAACAGAAGTGTGACAGCAGAAGGCTGTGGGAGATAGAGCTTAATCTGGGTTTGCAATCCAGACCTTGCTAAGAGCAGCGCACAGGGAAGGAGCTGAAGGCACAAGGGTTGTGGCAAGCACCATGCTGGTAAGGGAAAGGAATTTGGGCCACGGAACTATCACCATCTATATTATTACAGCTTAATAGCTTTCAGGCTAAGCTGCCTCCCTATGCTCTGTTTTGCCTTATCAAATAGGACAAGATTAGCACTACACAAGATGCTGAATTGACAGCTTTGAAGACTGAAGCCTGCTCCCCGTTGGGTGAGGATAAAGCGGGCAGAAACAACAAGAACTTCCTACGTTTTTGCCCTCAAAAGTGGAGCTCGACTGGGGCAGAGCAGGACAGCCCAGCAAGGGGAGTTCAGGCGCTGTCTCTCGCTCAGCCCCCACCTTCCCCCGAGCCCCGGGCACGGCCAGAGCTGACAGCGGTCATTAGGGAAGCAGCCTCGCGTTCCCAGGAAGGAGAAATGGGAATCCTATATATTCCCAACGCCGGAATACTTACAGACAGTAAACTAACGACTCCGAACCAGGCTAACGTCTTCCACTCAGCCAAGACTCCCTCCCCCACACCCCAGGCAGCAGACATCCCACTCCAAACACATCCTTTTCTCTCCGGTGCCCACACAATCAAAGACCGTGGCACCTTCCAACAGAGCTTCGCCCTTAGTTAAGTGAGCTGAAATGTTTATTACAATTAAATTCTTCTCGGCAAGAAGCATCATACAACCAGAAACATCTTGCATAAAGGGACTTTCTTAAAACTGAATTCATTTCCTCAAAACACATCCTACCATTTTCTGCTCTGAAGGTTTTGGGCAACTTATACCCTGCTATTTAGTTACCTTGTTGGGCTTTGCTTCTGAAAAATGTGAGACTATAAGCACTCTCACGTGGGCCTAGAAGCGAGCCATTCTCATTTCAGACCGACAGTGAGCAATGCTTTACATTCAGTTCATCCTTTTTTCTTAAGTGAATTTGGCATCCAAAATTCAGACGAGGGAAATGTCCAAACGGTACCTCTTTGATGGGTGTAATGGTCTATGCAACAAAATGAGCAATCGCCTCTTCTCCTCTAAAAAGGTATTTTAAAAAATGCTACGTTCTGCTCCTGTTCGAATTCATATAAAACATAAACTCGAGTTAATGCTGATCCCTCCTGTTCAATATTATTAATAAGTCCCGTTAGGAGCCTAGTGGTCCGTCCACAGTCAGGCATAAAGAACTACGGGTCCTGCTTCTGATTTGAAAAGGACCTAAAAAGCAAAGAGGAACGGACCTAACGGCTTCCCCTCCTGCAAGAGGAAAACACAGCAGTGACCAGGTGACATTCTGAGCACACCTCTAACATATCAACCCCTAGACATGCCGAAAGCGAGTAACTAACAAGTAGACCGTAAAAATCAGTATTACAAGCTCTTGCACAGCAGCGGTATCATTTTTCTTCAGGGACAATTAAATAAAATGCAAAGAGAAAAAGAGAGAGGCTGCCATTGCCTCTGCAGATTTTCTGCTAGGTCTTTTTCGGTGGGGTTGCTTATCCCTAACTCCTAATTTCACAGCAGTAGCATCAATGCAGTTTTCAAAATTGTTTACAGTTTGACACTTTCCACGCTAAAACCCAACAGAAATCATGAACCCCAGTCCGTCATCGAGCAGAAAGCATACAGTATATATTAAATGCACACACACCGATCCCCTCCATTCCCACTTCAACGAGTTAGTATATGCTTGTGAATAGAGCACTGGAAGTGATGCAGTAATGCAGAGGGAGGAGAGGGAAAAGCATTAAAACTTTTAAGAGTGACGAAGTTTTAGAGATTACTGGAAAGTCAAATGAAATGTTCAAGGAGACCATTATACAAAAGACAGCGTAAGGAGCAGCCAAAAAACTTACACACTGATGTCTTCTGGTTATTGTCCTTGCTGGGCATTAGCTTCACCCCTCTGGACTTCAGTTCAACTTGCTTTTTGACTACAGGGACAGATTTAAAACAAAGCAGAGACAAGGGAAAGATTCAGCTAAGCATTAGGGATTATTTAAAAAGAACATGAAGCAACATTTGTAAACCACCCACCCATGCTGCAGGACACCCTGTGTCTTCCCCTTACAGCCCGGACAGCTTATCCTGCCCCTCGGAGCCGTGTTAGGTCTGGGCTGGTGTCCCTGGGGGTCCGAGCCAAGCCGACCCCAGCCGAACACAGCTCCTCACCCCTCTGTAACCACGGCATTTTGCTTAACGGGATAAAAAACGGGAAACAGGCAAAAGGGAAGCTCTGGAGGAAAAGGGCAGCTTGGTTTCACCCGGTTTGACTGCGGCAGTTCTTCCACGAACGCGTTATGGAGCGAAGCCATTCTCCGCTTCTGCGGGAATACCGCGCCCCACGTGAACACCCCATAACCTACCAACCGTAATCACGATCTGCCTAACGGTAGGCTCAAAAAGGCAGTAAAATCCCAGGAAAAAGGGCCACGGTAAAACCACGTTACTGGCAAAGAGAAGCGTGAGCGCACAGACCCACTACTCATAGCCACAGGCACAAGTAGAGATGCTGCACAGCAGCTACCAGAGCTCCCGGTGTGACCATTCACCTCCCCACTCTGCTCCTCACCCAGAAAACGAGAAACCACTAGGGTTGCAACAAGATCCCTATCCATCCATCCATCCATCCATCCATCCATCCCCAAGAGAGCCCCGTCCTTCTCAATATGAAAATCCCCCGCGTAACTGAGCAGCTCCTTGTTTTTATTATCTGGACTTGGCTGCCACCGAGGCGCTCGCTACACCAGAGGGTTCTGCACAAACCCCACACTGGCAAAACCATCTGGATACCGGGAGCGAGAGAGAGAGGCAACGGCTCCCTGCAGCACAGACACAGCTATTTTTGCCTAACACACAGCAGAATTTTTTTAGTGGCGTTATTTGAAGTTAACGTGGTTAAAGAACAACTTCACAGCAGAAAGCACGATGCCCAAATCACTTTATGGGATCCCTTCTCCGACGAGCCAGTCCTTATCTACGGAGAAATGTTCTTTTCTTGTTCTTTATCTTGTCATACTTTCATCCCTAAATTAGCACATTTTTAAGACAACGTTGTCAAGAAAAATTACCGATACAACTAACAAGCTTTTTTAATCATGCTTTTTGGTTTTTTGCTTAAAAAAAAAAAAATAAAAATCTGTTTATAACATCTGTCTGCAGGAGCTTCAGACAGGGAGATGTCAAGAATTATTCCTTGAAGCTTACCTAAGGCAGTGCTTTTCTGAGCTCGACGCTAGCTTGGAGCTTTTTGTTGATCATTTGGCTACAGCTTTTTGCTTTCTCTTTAAATAAAGCAGCTCTAACTTCAAACTGAGGTCCACATTAGCTTAAAAAACCTCGATGAAAAAAAGCTCGTGTTGTTCACATCTTTCTTACCAGTACTGTGTCTTTAATCTGTTGGGGGGTGTGTATTTTTTTTTATTTTTTTAAAGAAGGGAAAAATAATTAGCAGTATGCCACTTTCAAAGCAAATTATCACACACTTGTTTCTTTTTTACTGTAAATCCACAAGGAGAAATGCAGCAGGTTTCCCAATGCCCCTGACAGCCACGTATTTCTCCAGGTCACGGACTGATGACGCCGGGAGATATGGAGCCCGACATCGAGCCTCTCAACAACTGCACCATCAAGGGACCAACAGAAGACCCACAGGGCCACCAAATCTAACGTTGGGGGGCAAATTTTGAAACCTCTTTCTGTCTCAATGGGAACAGCGACAGCTTTAAAACACGAACGCGCTCTGCAGCCTTTTGGCTGTGTGACAGTGGGGGTCACATCTACCACGCCACTGGGATAAAGCGCCGAGCAGGTCCCCTTCTGCTCATCCTCCGTAACGCCGCCGTTCCCGATTCTCTGGCACTTTCCAAGCAAGTAGAGGGATAACCTCGTGGTCACAGCCAATGTTCCCGCCCAGTCAATAAAATACAGTCAAGCCCAAGCATCCAGGGCTAAATCTGAGCGACTGCAGGATGCACAATGGCTCGTGACTTTGCAGTAGCTAATTCATTGCTCTGTAAAGTGCTCTGGGGCACCATCAGTGAGAGAGCAGCTTTATAAAAATAATTTCCATTTTTATATTCTCTGCATCTTCCCGTTGCAAGTTACTTGATACAATTACCAGTGAATGTTTCTCCTAGCCACCTACAGAAAAGCACAGGACCATCAAGTTCTGCGTGATAAAGGAAGAAGCCTGGAGCCTTAAAAGATGAGCAAAGCTTTCCAGTCCCTGGCGCATGCTCTGTGCACGTGGTATCGATGCCGGCACCGTGCACGGGATAACGCATCCCTGGGAGGGTCAGCACTTATCAGGGTGCGCCAGCTGCCGAACTGCACCACAGGGCTGCTGAACATCCCAAAATCAGCATGGGGAGCTCAGAGCTGCAACACACCTCAGCCTGGCCAAACACGGCCAATTTTTAAAGGATGCACCCAATAACAAAGGTTCACCCATATTCATTCCTGCTTTCACCACCCAGCCAGCAGAACCCCACTCCAAATTTGTGACTAATGGAAAGCCTAGCTCCAAAAAACCCAACAGCAATCAAAACAAGCAGCAGAAACCAAACCTTCGTTACTAAGGACCAGGCCTAAAATGCGGAGATGAAGATGCAATACCCATGAAGTATTTACTCCCCTAATTGCATCGTGTCTATTTCAATGATAATTGATAAAGAGATATCACTACATACTCTCCTTTTAATCCTTCATTTTGTTTGTGACATGGAAACGTAATGATGGAAGTCAAGCTGTACAAATTACCCTAGATGAGAACAAGTCAGAATACAGTATCATTTCCTTTTTATATAAAAAAAAAATAGTAAGAACAATTCTCCTACTCTATGCCCTCAAAAATCTGGTATATGAAAACCTATTTTGTTTATAAATTTGAATGTGGAACAGGACTACAAAGAACTGTGTCAGGATAATTGCATGAACAGAAATTCCTCTATTTTCTGGAGGGTTTTGCTGCTCACGTGTATCTGATAGATTCTAATGGAATACTCAGTGTCCTGTCAAATTTGAAAGATGACATTACAAAGCTTTTCCAGCAAGCAGGTAGTCTGGGATGTTTCTTTGAAATTGTTTCACGTTGCTCTAAATGAAAATTTAAGGAGACATTTATTTATTTTTAATTTGGAAAACAGCATTTCAGCAAAAATCTATTCTATGAACCTCTGTTCGCCTTGCTAGGGGTTTGGTATTAAACACAGACTTGTCTGAATCTTTTTTCCTCCTGCTGGGGCGTTTTAGCATCCTCTGGGACACAACGGCAGGTTGCTTACAGGGATCCTTACTCAAGCTGCAGGTGAAGAGAAACACCCTCGACGCAACAATTTTGAAACTCGTCATTTATGCCCTCCATCAGCTGGCCGAAGCAGCAGTTCTTTAGGAATCAAGAGCCTGCAACAAGGACCGGGATTTTCCTGGCTCTGCCTCTCCCTGAGCATCGCCCAGGAGACTCAACAGGTTGCACAGCACATGCTGTAACCCCTTTGTAAGACGTGATCCAACAGGAAGACTGGCAGATCCGTTAAAAATTAGGCGTGCGTATTTCTAGATATATACACGTCCTTAAAAGCCGTTTCTGTGGCGCAGCGCGTGCAACAGGCAGCTCCTCAGACCGTCAGGGAAGGGAGAGGTCTGCGGGTTCCCCGTGCTGCGCCATGGGCTGACACCCACCCGCGTCCCGCTCTCCGCCTGAGGATGGAAGATGGAAGGGGAAGGGAACGGGGTGGGGAGATCAATCAAAGATGCAATTATGTGGTGGTAACAATCAACTAAAAAGCAATTTGGGATCCAACTTCTGTAACAAAATGTGCAGAGAGAGATGGGCTACACCATTCTGTAGACCTGTTCAGCACCATTTTAAATTCAGCAGCTTTTTCATTACCTCGTGGCTATGCTGATGGAGGGGATGACAGGGGATACCTGGCTGTGCTGTCACTTCTTCTCGCTAAGGCACGTCTACCTTATTTTCTTAAGACCTGCAGGTAGACGGCACCTTTTTGGGAAGGCAGAAGCGGCAGGAAGAAACAACAACAACAACAAAAAAAAAAAACAAACCCCAAAGACTGATGCACCAGTTTCTCTACAGCCCCTTTCATAAGCTCAGAGGGCGCAGGGAAGCAAGTATTTGCAAGAACACAAGATTCCCCTTACATAAAAAAGGGAAAAAGAAAGGGGAAAATATTTTAACTCTCCCTGGAAGGCAACCAATTTACTGTAGTAATAAAGAAAAGCTGAATACTGGGTGATTATATCTAACCTTGCCTTTACATTCATAAAGATATATCCGAATCAGGGTGTGGATTAGAAAGAGCTGAAATAGAAGATAGAAAGGCGGCGTTCTGCTAAACTAGGTATCAACGTTAAACAAGCTGGAAGGGAAATTATTTTCTTATAGATTATCAGCAACGCCTAGTACTGTCTCAGAGGACACAGAATGTTAATCAGTGATGCATACAGATGTCTTTGGAAAACAGATGACAACTTAGATTCACCCTAACCCTCTCCTCTTCCTCTTGGACAACCCCGGGGTCTGCTTCATCTCTACTGCTGAAAAACACAGTTGCTCTGTTTTATATGGCGTTACATATCCCACCTTGTACGTGTTTCTCTCCATTAAAATACTTCTGTCCAAGCATGGTTATGTTCTTATGAAAAGGGTTAAGAGGTTTTTGCAGTTGCACTGGCACCTTGAACGTTGTACAGACACAGATTCCACTGACTGCCAATACCCTGCCTTTATACCGGGGTGGGGTGGGGTGTGGTGTGGTTCGCTTTGTTTCTGTTTTAAGTACTGAAACCTTCCCCAACAGACAGAAGGAACCTGACAAACTCCATAAAACCCAGCAAGTGCGTGAACAATGAGCGCCAGATTCCCTCTGCCAGCTCGACAGAGGTCCAGCTTCAATGCCATCTCAAGAGCACATTTTTAAGTTGATCTTTGAAACGCTCAAAACACAAAAGCACAGTTCATTATATCGAACAAAACAGCTTCCAAAGAGTGTGCTAGATTAGAACCCCCTGACATTTATCTAATCAGAGGAAATTATAACATTAATCTGTACTTTTCTATTTAAGAAAAAAGGATGATTCAGACAGGTGTTTTAATAGAAAGCAGCAATCATGACAGCAAAGGAAAATGTCGTATCAAAAAGCCATCAGCTGCGTGCAGTCATTTGTGTTACCCAGGAAAAACAAAGGGGGCTTTTTTCTTATAATTTGAAGTCATTTATATGTTAAAGGAAAGCAAGGGAAGTTAAGTTACAATGGTGATTCACAGAGCCCACATGGAGGCCAGGACAACACAGCTCGGGCTAAAGGAACAGGGAACAAACAAATGGGGCGAGTTTGTAGATCATTCCAAGGAAACTCGGCTCCCTCTCTCTTCGTTCCCATTAGTCCAGGGCTACGGCACCCTCCTCACCACAGCCATCCTCCTTGCTTTTGAGGGGAGCTCTGCAGCACGCTGACACAAACCTGGAGGGTGGGCGAGGAACTGGGTGCCATCCCTGCTCCTTCCCCGCTTTGTTTTCCCTCTCCCTGATCCTGCCTCCGGCGCCACTGCCTGAAGCAACGCAACTCCCCTGCGCCCACAAAGTCCTTCCAGGTTCTTCAGCATCCCCAGAGAGGACAGCTCTGAGGAACCCGCTCTGGCGAGTGTTCGGCCCCAACAGGATGCACCGAATGGGTCACCGGGGCTGCCCGCACACCGCGGAGCACCACAGCATCCCAACTCCTCTGCCAGAGCATCTCCTCTCCCTCAACAGCATCTTAAGGACCCCAAACTGAAATCCACCCTTCCAGGGATGCCGGGTGAACCCGGAGCGGTTTACACTTCATTCAAAACAGACTCAGTTACCTCTCGCCTGAGCGGGGTGTAACGGCAGCGCAATCTCTGTGAGACCCTAAGACCACCCTTGGCCCGGGGGCACCCTGCCTGTATCCCCACATCCCACACGCTGCCAGCAGCGGGTACAGGACCCGCTCCTAAGGAAGCACACAGTGCAAATGAATCTCCCTGTGGTACTCCCAACAGCAGTTCTGCACATGGCAACGCCTAGAGACCCCGCTGGAAAAATTGATGTTAACAGGATACAGAAGGGGATCATGCAGGAAGTTAACTGTAGGTTCCTCGGGGGGGGGGGGGAGGGGGGAATAAAATTGGCTAAACACACACTGTGAATAGCGAGACAGGCCAGTGAGCGTTTACCTTGATACTGGGCACTGAATCCCTTCTGCCTGTGGTTGCCATCTGATGTGAAGTGAAGCCGCAGCCAGTTTTTACTGCTGATAACCGGGGCAGGCAAATTCATCCCAGTAAACCTGCAAGAAACCAACCAGTAACAGCCAAACGTTAGTATGGTTGTAAATGATACCCCAAATCCCTCCTCCTACAGGAACACAGGAAATCCTGAGCAAGGACCGCAGGCCCCAGGGATGCATCCCTGCACCCCGCGGATGCTCCTGTGCCTGCGCTCCCTGCCTTGCCTTCCCATCCAACGGTTACACAGTTGTTAATTCCCGGCGTTTCCAGTCCTTCCTCCTCAGGCAAAGGATACATATGGGGGGCTGAGCTGGGGGCTCACCAGGCAAACGGGATGGGCCCAGCTGGACAGCCTGGAGGCCTCCAGCCCTCTCCTACCTCGCCAAGAACGTGTGGAAGGTACAGAATGGCTCCGAGCTAGAGAAGCGCTACATGTTTCCCCAGAGTAACAGCGCCTCGCGGCTCCGTCACCTTTTGTATCTCATTAGTATCATGCAGAAATGACAAAATCATCTCAGGGGACACGCTACAGCGAAGGTATGCAAGATGAGCTTGAGTCTCAAGCTTATTCAGTTCCCATCTTCATATTTGGTTAACCCAGTTTAAAAAAAAAAAAAAAAATAAAAAAAATGTTTGTTTTAACTGACAAAGAGAAAGGATTGCAAGAACGATTTTTTTACTGGAAATAGCCAGCAAGAAGCAATTATTTATGATCCATCCCAACCTGCAGAAGATTACAGCCATCAAACACGAGGTGGAAAGCTCCACAGCCCATTAGTAGTCCTCCCGCAACTGTTTCCTTCATACCTCTTTATACACTTTTTTTATTATTTTTTTAAATATTATGCTGTTTGCTTTATTAAACTCCCGATCATAATTCTTGGCTGAGTTGTCACATGCCAGGTCTCAGTCTGGAACAATGTTTACTTAAGTCACAGCACTCTTGAACTGAGGTATATAATGGAAACATTAACCGTGGTAGGGAGAACAACACTACCATGACAAAAGCTATTACGGAATCCTATTATTGTTAATGAAAGCCCATTTACATTTTTAATCATGGACTGTCACTTATTTAAAAATTACTGGCATTCCAATACCTATGCTTTTTTACGTGAAGGTAAAAGGATCCTGGAAATCTATCCCATTCAAAAGGCTACTTCAGATTTTATTACCACACATTTTCAACAGCAGAATCGATAGCCCAGAAAATATTATAAAAGCCCTCCGCTCCACTAACACCTCCAAAGGTGAATTTACCTCTTTCCAAGGCAAGCGGCAGGGAGCCAGGATGGTGCTTGGCAGCACATTTATTAATGGTAGAGGAACTGCAATGTAATCCTGCTCTACTAGTTAATGAAATAGCAGGGATGATTGCGCTGCATAACTAATCCATCTCTGCCACCTACAGTACAGCCTTTAAACCTGGTGTTATCCTGTGGCTGAATTCTGCATAATTACAAAGCATGATGAAAACATTCTTTACGCTATAAAACTGTTTAAGACTGTTCCTGATCATTTCTCTATTGATTATTTTCATCTCAATTTTGCAGACCCTTTTGAAATACAAGGCGTAATAAAAATGGGTTCTGTAGGGCGTTGTGCCATCCTTGGATAACTCAAAGACAGCCGAACCAAATTAATTTGAAACTTTTTCAAATAACTGAGTTGAAACAAACATATCTGGGGCTGATGGCAAACATGGGATGCCTCAAACCAATTCTGAGAAAGTTACTATGGCTGGTTGTTATGACAACGTGTTTAAACTTAATACTCTTACCCCCAAAGGCTGTTTTATTATTTGTTCTGAATCAATAGTCAAACTTCTCATAAATAATCTTCAGGTATGCAGAGCCAAATTTTACTTTCATAACTGTGGAGAGCCAAGTAATTCAATCGCCTGATATAAAAACTAGAGAACAATAAGATTAACCTGCCTGAATGAGGTAGAATTTCACTCTTCTGTCCCCCCACCCTATTTTTTAATATGCACATACTTTGGAGGAGTGGATTCACTAGCCTGCAGACTAGCAATCTACTTACACATACGTTTTAGGGATGCGAGTAGCCCGCTATTAACTTCCAAGGATCCCACATACATGAAGTGCTAGAATTTCACCAACCGAGTGCATTAACACTTCGAAAATCAATTAGACAAATGAATGGCTTGCACCTTCCTGCTACCTTTGCAACAGCACAAATAACTACTGAAGGCAAAAGCAGGAGGAGAGAAAAATAATCAACCACAACCATAGTGCTTCGTACCCACTTCACACTGCTATAAAAAAAATACAGAAGATTTAGGGTGAAGGAAAATGGTTCCCTGAATTTCCTGCATGTAAATTTTCATCAGCACCATATGTCATTTGCTTAAGACATTGACAGCTTCTTGAAAGGACTAAATCAGCCAAGAAATCACTATCAGGTCCTCATTTCCATACACACCACCGCTCAAACTCTCAGCACACAAGAAGACTCTATTCTCGAGGGTTCCAGCCTAACAGACTCCCTCTTCTCCCTTTTATCTGCCTGTTCTCTCATTTTGGAAGTCAAGCAGCTCCCTGTTAACGCCAGGTTATTTGGAACGAGTTTAGAGCCCAGGTCCTGCCGGCCAGCAGCAGCCGGCTCGGATTTTTGGATGGAAGGAACAGCTAAAACACGACGGCAGAGCACGAAGGTGCTTCCCTCACCGCCCCAGCGCCTTCACCGAGCGGCAGGAATCCTGGTGGGATCACTGGGACAAGCATGTGGAAATGCACCAGGCAACAGGCGGAAACATGGATTTTGGAAGTGGATTTTTTTTTTTTTTTTTTCAGAAAAAAATAAATGATTCCTGTTAATAGAATAGAATTAGTTGCAGAACACAAAGGTCTTTTTGATTAGCTTAATTGCTTGCGGAGATACGATTTCAGGCTCTGTACAGGCACTGAGCCCCGAGCCCCCACGTATACTCCCAAGGAAGGAAAACTCCATATGATGGAAATATAATATTTAATGTGTGAATGGTACTGCTCCCCCCAGCCGCACAGCAGTTGTAAACCTCCACGTGTGGAGCACTGAGTGGAGAAAAAGCCAAACCGCTGCAGGAGGGAACATGCTAGAAGGCACAGGCTTTCATTCCAAATTCCTGCACCTTGGCAGGGTCCAGCCAGCTGGCAAGCCACCCTCCACAACCAGGGACAGAGCATCCCAGTCTTCCAGCGCACACCCCCCCACTGCCACCACTGCCTCTGCTGGTGGGCGATGCCAGGACCAAGGTTCCTTCCCACCGGATGGGTCAGGGGCAAAAAATATTCTGATGGATAAGGAATACCGTGGCTCAAGCGAGGCATTTAATGCAAATCATCAACGCTCACCTGCAGATAACCACTAGCTTCTCCCCATAAGGCTCCCACAGGTTTCAAATAATCGTTAGGAAGCATTAATAGTTAATTGATAATGGAATATTTAATTACAGATAAACACAGTTGAACTGAAGCAGCTGCATGGTCTTTGAATGCAAATGCCCTGGCTGCTCTTGATGAATCTCCAATGAAATGGGAAAGATGCTCAGCAGGCGAGAGTCGAGAGCAATCGCAAACGCCAGAGGAACATCTCAAGTCTCCTGCAGGAGCCACCACGGCTCGTCTGCACGCGGGGATAACGCCAGGCAGCACCAATTAGCACCGCTAAACCCACGGGCAGAGCGACAGCAGCCCAAGACAAAAAGGCCGTCGGCAAAGGCTGCGACAAGCTCCTGGGGAGGATGCTGACTGCACCGTGACACGGAGTACGCAACGGTGGCGCTGCCAACTTCCCAAGGTCACATTATTTTTCTTTATAAACCCAGCGCTGCTGTGCTGGCTTCGAGAAAAAGGAGGAGCCACCTTACAGAGACTTGGAAATGCACAGAGCTAATTAAAAGAAGCTGGAACGCCTTTCCACGTTCCCCAGCACACTTTTGTACTACATTATGTGCTCGGAATTCTCAGCACCCACCATTAGCCCAATAAGAGATTGAATTTCTAATAGTCCAGTGAGTCATGTAAATAAAAGCCCTTCTCTTCTGGACCTCTGCCACTGTATTTTTCAGTATTCCAGGCTTTTCCTTCTTTTTTCCCCTCTTTTTTTTTTTTTAAATAAATCTATCAGCAATTTGAAAAAATTACCAAGCCTTTGTAATGTCCATTTCCCTCCCTCCCCCCCCCCCCCCCCCCCCTTTCTTGCTGCCATCACCAGGAGATATGAATCACTTTATTAAATATTCAGCTTCCTGAATACGGCAACATGTTAACTGAAATCTAAGGCTTTGGAATGACTAAGTAGCAATGTAAGAACTATTTTTTAAGTAAAATCAATAACCATTACTCACTGATGGGAATTTGGTACCCATTTTACATTAAGCATTTTTTTAATCCTGGAATCACTTGTGAAAGAGATGTAACCGTGCTTCCACTCAAAAATCATTCCTGCAGCCGTGCCTTTCTGAGTCTGGAGCATCCGGAGAGGATGCTGAGGCCAGCAAGGCTGGGAAGGACCAGGCTCTTTGCTCTGTCTCCCCGCCTGGTGGCTGGGGATTGGGAGAACATCCTTCCTCCAAAAGTTGTTTCAGCCCGGCCCCGCAAGGACCATGTTTCAGGATGCTCTGGCTTGTGCTCTAGCCATGAGAAGACCCTGAAAGCAAAACTGACCTTTCAAAGCACACCAAACACTTTGCACGAGGACAAGAACCCCTGAGAAGGTGCCTAACTTCAGGCTCTATAAGATATTGAATGACTTTGATCAAGTTTCAAGTGTCTTCAACACCAACATCAAGCAATCAGCGCGCAGAAATCAGCGCTGGGACAACGGGAACTTTTGTAATTGCTTGAAGCCTCGGGAAAACTCTATGGTAGGGAGGATTAAAAAAAAATAGCATTTTTTTTTCTTGATGTCTAAGCCTGCCTTCTCTTCTCCTGCAATTTAAGCTCATCCTATGCACAGCGGAGAGAGAAGAGATTTTAGTTTTTTACATCGCGGTCCTCTGATAGAGAGACACTGGGCGCTTTGAGGACAGCAGGCTCCTGGCTCCCCACTGCCGCTGGTGAACGCTGCACATCAACAGCTTTGAACGTGAACCACCAATTTCATCTCTGAATGAAGAGGAAAAAAAAATATAAACACTGCACTCAGCCTGCTGTGGGGGCAGCTGGGTCACCCCACTGCTGAACGAGGTCAGCGGGACAGACTGTACGTACGTTTGGGATGAGGATTCAAGTCCCACGTGTTTGTTGTAGCTGCGTGGCACGGAGGACTGTGTCAGAAGAGACCCAACATACCAAGAAGACAAGAATTCCCGTGATTGCAAGTTTTAGAAGAGCCAGGGAGGGAGTTTTTTGGATTTTGGAATGAGGGGTCTTCCTGCTGCGGGCTGAGCCCCGGTGCCCTGCGCCCAGGTCTCCTGCCGCTGTACCAGGCACTGGATGTATTTACCTTCCTGATCATCTGCACTTCCAGCAAAACAAACCAACCCACCCAAGAAACCAAAACCGCGCCAATACTCGGCCATAACCGCCACCACACTCCTCCAGCAGCTCCCTCCTCCAGCCCACGCCGCCTGCTCAGCCAGCAACACCTGCAGCACCAGCACAAAATTCCACTTCCCCACCCCAAAAAAAAACAGTCTTCTCCTTTGCCAGCACGGCTCTGAACCCTCACCCCAGCCCCCAGCCCGGCACGCCGTCTGCAAGGCTAGATGGCCTGTGAAAAATACCTCTCAAGCAACAGATTTTATCCCAAATACTTCCCAATATTGTTTTTAAACCAGAGCATTAAGGCATCCTTTCCTGAAGGGAAACTGAAGCCTCCGCATTACACGCAGCTCCTCCAATTCCTTTGCTGCGTAATACAGAAAGGTTAATGGTATCAAAACTCCTCTTTTGAGCAAAAGCAGTGAAGTGTGGCTTTCTCAACTATTTTCTTTATTTCTTTTCTTGCTCTTGTATTTCACATTGGATTCAGGCATTTAATATTTACGCCAGTCACTCAGCCATTCCTCCCTTGGCACAGTTAGTATTACTGTACATGGATGGCACCGATTAATCTGCATTCACGCACCATTATCTATTTACAATCCCAATTCCTGGCTTTAATTTGGTTCCACATGGAGAGGAAGAAAAGAAAAGAAAAGAAAAATCAATAAAATGTCAGCAAGTGAGCTAGAAGCTGCAGAATAGTGGAAGGAGATATTTGCAGACAGAAGATCCAATTTTAACTACCCTGAAATTTGATTACCACGAATTTGAGTGCAGTACTTAAGGAACCCAGAAACAACGAGCATCTCATTGCATGGATGCTGCACAAACCGACCGTAGGAGAGTGTGGAGTCGAAGGTCACAACCAAAGGTAAGAACTGCACTTGAAATCACATTACTTCAAGTGATTTATTCTGAAATAATGGATTTAAGCACGAACTTGGAAGGCACACGTGTGTCCTGGGCTGCCCAGAGGGAGGATGTAGTCAAACACCAGCTTCAGCGAGCCCCAATAAATAAAAGACAAAGTCACTGGGGCTGCCTTCCCCCGTGCCCGCGCCCTCCCCCCCCCCCAACTATTCTTCTTTTGGTTCACTCTTAACACAGAACAAGCTGAGCCCCCGAAGGAGGAGGTTACAATTCCAAGGTCACACCAGTATTAGCTCAGCACAGGGAGTTACACTCTGACCTTTTCAGATTCAGCAAAGATGCGTGTTGCATTTTCCAACAGCCTCATCGCTCTAGAATAAAGACTTTTTTTACAGCACCTGCTCTTGCTTAGGATTTTTCAGAAGACCATGAATCCTCGATTTGCACGGGCACGTCCAAGCACAAGCACTTGCAAGAACAGTGGAGCATCGCTGCGCTCTTCATGCTTTACTGGAAAGGACTTGGGATGAGCCTTGCTCCCTGCTCCGACAACACCGTGCACCAGGCTGCCCACTTCCCAGCTGGGATTTCTCAGCCGCAAGCACAGGGCCACTATTCACGCCACCTTCTTACATCCCCTCGGCACATGGCCATCTAACCACCAACCTGCTGATGACCAGTAGCATCGGCCAGTCCCTGACAGACATGGGGTCCCCCTAGAGCCTCCAACACTAACGTGGGGGAAACCATCTGATACTGCATCTTCCCGCAGCACAGCTGCACCTTTTCCTGCTTTTTAACCCAAACTGAGATCCGCTTTAGTCACTTTAGGTGCTTAACACCACCTGACAGTCATGGTCAATAGAGATTTAAAGAGAAGAGCATGCACACCTGGTAGTAGAACAAGAAAAAAAAAAATACACAAACACCTTAAATTTCGGGCCGTGGGTGCTTGGTTTAAGCAGAACTGTTCGAGGTACAGAGTGATGCCAGCTCAGACCCCAGCAGCTTTGCAGCTCTTGATGGTCTTTATTACACTGAAGCGTTCTGACTATTCAGAGATTAATTTTCCTTCCAGTACAACTAGGGGACATATTGCAGAAGCTCTTGATATCTCCGTGTATTATTATTCACTTCACCTGTATTTTTAACTTTTCATCCAAACCTCTACTCAAATTATCATGAGAGCTGTACCATTAATTCTGAACATCTTACTTGAGCATGTCTACTCTCTTAAACAAAGTATACTTAAGCACCTCTAGACCTCATTTTTCGGTCGCAGGAGACATCCCATCACAATGGACTTCTACAAGGAAAATGAATAATTAGATCAAGTTATTGTTCCTCGCTAAACGCTGCAGGGATGGGAAGAACACCCTGCATCTTAAGTCTGGTTCAGCAGCACAGTTACACGAGCCCAGGAGATGCTCAGACGCTGCAGCGGGAGAGCTGCTCCCCACGGCTCCCCACGTCTTTGCAAGCGTCAGCCTGCCAGCGTGTAAATCCCCAGGGATTCCT